>NC_073705.1:57113854-57417686 GCF_023634085.1 Falco cherrug
CCTGTTTTCAGATGCCATTATTTTACCAATGCCGAAGAACAAATATTAATTATTGAATTATGCTTTAGGAGTGACATTAGGGGATGCAATTACTGTCTTGCCTTTCAGGCTGAGGAATAATTGCTTTACGTAATAGACCCTCCCCTGGGATTCCCTTATGCATTTCCATTTGCTGCAGTTGTAGGAAAATTACTGGCTTCACAGCAGGGCTGTCTGTCTTGACGGTGTGGTACGGCCGCTGCACGCATGAATTGACACGCAGGGGGCCTTTATTGCAGTGGCTGGCGCGCAGCCCTCAGTGGCAGAGCGTGCTGTGTTAATTTGCTTTCGCTGGCCCCAAAATGATAATTTTCCTCCTGCTCCCCTCTGAGACCCTGCCTTGTCCGGTTTTCTTAGATAAAATCCATGAAGCCCGTACCCCTCCCCTATAGATGACTCAAGGGACCGGTGGGTATTGCTTATGTGATCGTGCCTGCTAGGTCCGCGTGTAAGATGGTAATAAAAGCCCCTGTGTGCAACTGGAGAGCAAATGCAGAGCCCCTAAGTGCAAAGCTATGTATGTGTAGGTAAAATGCCAGATCCCCTTCGCCATCACCTGCAATGGGGCTGGGCCATGGAGGCAGCCACCGTGGGGTACATGCCATGGCACCCCAGTCCTGATGGGGGATGTGAGCCTCATGCTATGAAAAATACGAACCAAACCTAATTTTACAGCACTGCAGGGTAAAGTCTCTTTCTGGGGAATTAATTAGAGGAAATGTGGAGGCAGTGACCATGGTATGCAAATCAGGATGAATCACAGTTACTGAAAAGGGACGAGTTTCTGTGCTGCTGCGGTGTGGGGAGAGGTGGGTCAGGGTGCTGGGGCCAGGAATCGGGGGCAGGATGGAGTGACTCAGGGTTGCAAAAAGTGTTCTTTTCGGCTGCCCAATCCAAAGTGTCCTCTTCTTTGTGTCAGAAATAGGTGTTTCTTGCCTTCACATCAGGTTTTATCTCACGTTTTATTGTCATGCAAGGTGCCATTTCACAAAGTGGATTTCCACACTGAAAAATGCAAATTTAATTTCTTGTGGAAGACAGTTAATAAATGCTCCTCAACAGTTACCCTTGTTAATAGCTCTTTAATTCTCTAATGAATATTTATAAGCAGTCACCTGAAAGCAGTGAACCTTGGACTGTATGGACCAGTATTTCCTACTGATTTAATGTGAAATTTAAAAAATGGCTGCTTTTTTTTTTTTTTTTTTTTTTTTTGTGTGAAAAGCACAGTGAAACAGCTGAACAAGGCGAGGATAGCTACCAGCTCAGGGTGCATTTTTTTAACGTATGGCAGTTCATGAATCTTTCAAAAATCTCTTGCCAGAAGTCCATTCAGGAGGGTACGTTGAAGGCATATCAGCAGCGTCCGCCCATTTTGGGGATCTGGACACATCCCTGCCCATCGTGGCAGTGGCTGTGGGCCAGAGCTCCATCGAGCCACCTCCAGGCAGAAGCTCCCCTCGCTGTCTGCTGCTTCCAGTTTATCTGGTGACTGGCAAAGAAAAAAAGAGGGTTCAGGCAGCTGGGCCCTGTTTTTCGCTGGCTGGTTGTGATTTCTTACATGGAGCCTGAGTATTCTTGTAGCACTGTGCTTCTAGGTGGGTTATGTTCTCATCCTACTGTATATCTAATGGCCTGTGGGAATCTCCTTATTAGTATAGTCGTACAGCATAATAGCTTTGATTCCTGTTTGCTAGCCATTGTACGCGGGTAGACTGCACAGATGATTTCTGACCCAAAGAACAAAAAACTGCAGGGAAACACTGCCTTTTACCTATGTAGCAACATAATAAATGGCAAGATAAAGCAGAGTATTATGCAGAAATTTCTTGCATTCAGTGACATTTTCCGTGTCTTCCCTCCTTCCCTCTGTTGCTCTGTCTACAGCGATAAAATGCCATTTAGTACAGGTAGCTGTCTGTCTCTCCCTGCATGGAGCCTTTTTTAATTCAAGGTGCTGCGGTCTGACACTGAGGCTGATGTCTGCATCATGAGCTGCCAGATGCTTTGAACCGGGGCATGTTTTGCTGCATAGACTGTGTTCAGCTTCCTTAAAAACAAAGGGAGAATTTTGGATAATTACCTCCCAGCATCATTCCCTGGGGGGAGCTGCCTGGGTCCTGCAGCCACCTTCAGGCTGCCAGGGGCTGGGGACAGCATCGGGGCAGTGTTGGTGCCCTTCTGCTCCCCCAGCAATGGATGCTGAGCTCCAGCTCCATCTGGCTTAACCTCAACTGCAGGAGCCTGCCTGACAGGGTGGAAATGTACCATTTAATGGAGCAAAAAAAGCAAGAAATAGATATTAAAGATTTCATGCTTAAAATGTAAAATAATTATATCCTTGTTAATTCTGCTTTGAAGCTGCTGCTGCTGCTATTGACCTTACTACACCATTCCGCTTATTTTTGCAACAGCTTTTGGTGCACAAATCATGAAAATCTGAGTGCTTGTAGGATATGGGACACGTTTATCCTCAGAAGAGTCCTGTTTCAGGGCAGTGTTTGGATATGTCTGTCTCCATGAGTTATGCATATGCAGGTGTTTGAAGTTGCCCCATTCCTGTGCCTGGGGAGCCTCCGGTCACCCCATGGGTGACACACTCAGGACAGCGCCAGCCTAGTTGAAGTGCAGCAGATGTCAGCCTTTGCTGAGCATCAAGGCTGTGCCCACCCTCGCGGTAAGCGCCCCACCTTCCCTGCACCTGCCGCTGCCCCTCCACGTGGGCTGCTCTGCCTGCTGGCGGCCCAGCTGGAAAAACTGGGACTGAGGTGTGACGAGGAGTGAGGTGCTCACCGCAGTGCAGGCAATGCTCCAACCTCCCAGGGCCATGCAGGCGTCCCCAAAGGCACCTTGTAGCAGTTTCCCTCAGGGACACTTGTGTCCTCCCCTCTGCAGAGCTGGGCATGGTGGTCCCCTTCTTGTCCCTGGCTGACCTTCACGAGCCCGGCGTCAGCCTGAGACAATGCCACAGCAAAGGCACTAGTCCTTTTGCAAAGGTTCAGTTTCTTTGGAAGGATGACCACTCAGAGCAGAAAAAGTCCTGAAATGCAGCGCTCACAGGCAAGAGCAGGTGCTCCTCAGGGTGGCGGGGCACGCAGCAGGGCCTGGACATGGGTGCACTGTTTCCTCGCTCCGCTCGAGTTGCCAGCAGAGCCTCTTGCTGCATCAAAGTTGTCTCCTTAGGACTTTCATCTCTGTTTGACTTGTATCTCCAGCAAGGAACAGAGCCCCTCTGTGAGGTTTCCCACGCCAGTAGGAAGGCTCTCAGAGTTGTTTCCCTGCCAGGGAATTTGCATCCGTGCTCTCCAGAGGGTTTCAGCAAACTCCCAGGTGCTCACAGCTCCTGCTGCCCCAGGATGCCTGCCCCTGCATCCCCCTGCCCACAGCACAGCCCACGGCGTCAGTCTCTGAAGGCCCGAGTTTTGCAGATCCCTTGCCTGCAGTGGATGGTCCTGTGATGTTTCCCACTCACTCACAAATCCCAAGGGTCCCTCTGTCTTCTGAGGAAGAGCCAGAGTGAGTCCTGAGCAAAGCTTTGCCTTTTTCCTTTGGAAAGTCACATGCAGGTACGTGCATATGGGCAGCATCCTGTGTAACCTCTCCCCTCTAGTGACTGTGAGCTATGGGAATGGCAAACGTGGCCTGTCTCTGGGAGAGCAGCACTGCAGATGAGTGTCCTCCCCCAGCCAGGGCTGTCCCTGGGACCCCTCTGCTCCCCACCACCTGATGGCCGTGGCTGCAGTGCCAATGCTCACAGTACCTGGCTGAGCTGATGACCCCTGCAACGGCAGCTGTCAGGGGGATGCGCTGCCTGCCAAGGAGCTTTGCAGGGAAGTGGCTGCCTGTGGTTTGAAGAAGTTTAAACTTGCGGGTGCTTTTCAAGCAAGCAGAAGACAGTTTGTCTTTTATTTGTCTAGAAATGATGTCGCCTTATCTGACGTAGAGCCAGGAAGCAAAATAGTGTAACGTAAAGGCTTTCTGTTGAAGACCATGGAATGGTTGTTAACAGTGTTGTCACACTTGACTTCAAAAAAAAGAAAATTCACAAAATGAGAAGGGAAAAGTGTTCAACAGCTCCGTCCCCAGTGTGTCTAGGCCAGATCTAAGATGTCTGTATTACTTTACTGACACCATCACACCTAGCCGCAGTAGGACGGCTTTGCTTTCGCTGCGCAACGGAGCCCATCATACAGAGCGCTGCAGGGGAAGCTTTGCCCCATGCCTGGTTCTGGCAGATGTAAAACATCGCTGGTGGCCCTCACAAAGGCAGGGCAGCGGCACAGGCTGTGCCTGCAGCCCGAATCCCTCACCTGGGCGGCCGCACCATCTCTAGGCTGCCAAGGCCAGGGCAGCCACTGGCCTGACGCAGCCACAAGGCTGTCAGAGGTGGCTTTCTGCCTCCTCCATCCTGCTGTCTTCCAGAACTGGACCTTGCTGCAAGTTCAGGGCTGGAAGGACAGCACTTCTGCTCAGGAAAAGTGATTCCGTTCCAGCAATGTGCTCATGGATCGGGGTCTGGCAAAAGCTACCCCATCCCCGAGATACATCCTACAGACATAGCTGAAGGCAATGGGCTCTGATCATTGCTATGAACATGGTGCAAATTGTGGAGATTGGTTTGTCTGGGCACTTTTTTGCTCCAATTTTCTTGTTTCTTCTGGGTTTGAGCATAAAGCCAGCAAATAATAGAGTATTTGAGAAAAGAAACATCAAACACATTTAATACTGTTTATCCAAGGGATGCCAGATGAGCTCATTTGGAGGAAGATGTTTAACAACTTGCCGTGCCGGTTGCAAACCGGTCGGGTGGGGAGAGCCAGGCCCCTGCTTGCCCAAGAGCAGCGGCAGCGGTGGGTGCTGCTGGGGGTGTGGGCGCCTGTAGCAGCAGTGGTCCCCCGCTGGGGCAGGGGCCAGCCCCTATGGCCCCCCCGGCCCCATGCCCCACCATCAGCATCACCCAGCCACACAGCCACAGACTGCCTGCCCTGGTGGGCTCTGGGCATTTCCACCACTCTCCTCTTCAGGGTTGTGTTATCTGCTGGGCATCCTCTGGCTGACCTGGAGAAGATCCTAAGGCAGAGTTTTGTCACCGATTTTTATAAAATGGTAGAAAAGCCTGTGTGAGGAGGTTATTGGCTTCCTTGCTGTGTTAGCTTTAAAAAAAGCCAGTAATGTAAAGCACTAGTAAATGCCACATTTGGCACTCGCTATGAAAGCAAGCCAAGAGGCATGCAGGGTAGACAGGAGCAGCAGTCAAGGGGAAGGAAAAACAAGTAAAAAACTTCAGCCGGAAACCACAGAAAAGTTTATCTGAGTTTGAGCTGGTGGGAGAGAGCACGGCCAGAGCAGAGCCCTGGCTCTGGCGTGGGACATGTCCCAGCCTCCTGCCGAGCTGGCTGCTCAGGTCTGTGAAATGCTGTGGCCTTAGGGGCAAACACATTGCCCTGCAATTCTGGAAGAAAAGTATCAACACTTGGAATAAACAACTTGTTAAAATGTCATGAAGGGCACCTGTGCCCGAGCCCTTTGCTGAATAGCTCAGGCATGGCACCCGCCCCTGCACAAGGGGGTCACTGCAGGCACCCAAACCCTCTTGGACAGGCAGATCCCTCCCAGCCAGCCATTCCACCAGAATACTCTATTCCCAAATATTATTTCATCCTTGAAGATGTGAAAATCCACCAATTCGTAAGTGGAAAAGTAGCTGTTTGCTAACAAGAGCAACATAGTTTGTGATCACTGGCTGATAATAATATCCAGCTTTAGATGTTCATGATCAATACAAATTAACTTTTCAAAAGGAGCTGATTAAAACGAACACAGTCAGTGTTTGAGAGCATTCATCTGAATTTCAGATTGTGTTTCTCTGATAGCATCCATCCATATTATCCTGAAATTTACTTTTGCTACGCAGGACTTTATGGAAAAAAGATGAGAAATAGCTGCTCTTCAGATGCAGAACAGCACATTTGTGCGTAGGCAAATTGGTTATTACGTATTAAGCTCCTACATATTCAGTATTAAAGTTGGTTGAAACATTTCTCCCAGGAATTGTTTCAGCAGAAGGGTACAGCTTTCCCTAAATTGTGCTTCTAAAATGGTATTTTGAAATGAGAAATTTCAAGTTAGAGTTTCACACTGAGATTTCAGAATGCTGGGACAGCTCATTTAGCTGTTGTCTGAGCTGAAATCTTGTGAAACTACTCAGTGTCTCCACTTCTCACCCTAATTTTGGATAAAATCAAATGTCAAAATGACAGCAATTCCCACAGCAAATTCCTCTCTCTGGCTGGCTGAATTCATTCCTTGCCATGTGTTAGACGGTGCCGAAGGCAGGTCACCACATGCCAGAGGAGAAAATAATAGTAATTCTTCCCAGGCTGATGTGGCTGTAGAGGGGAAACTGAAGCAGGAGCAGCACAACACCATTAGTGCATCCTGCTGGCTGTGGCAGCACCTGCCCTTGCTCTGTGCCTCCATTGCTCCAGTACCTCTATCACCTCCATCACCTCCAGTGTCTCCAGTGCCTCCAGCGCCTCCAGTGCCTCCTGCACAGGAGTGGGTCGATGACCTGAAGTTGGATGCAATCACCTGCTTGCCCTGCACCTGGGTTAGTGGAGGAGAGGCTTTTCCAGGAGCAGTTCAGGGCTTAGGCATGCTGAGCCTAGTTTTGAAAGGACCTTTCTGTTCAGCAGCGGTGGAGTGAGCCAGGGAACTGGCCTGGGCTCACACGTGGCTCATCATTAACGGTGGGGCTTGATGATCTTGAAGGTCTTTTCCAACCTAAATGATTCTATTATTCTCTGATCAGTCGTGACTGAGGTCATCTAACAGAAGGAGAGACAGGAGAGGCAGAGACACAGGATAGGTCCCTCCCTGTGCCTGTGCAGTGGGTCCAAACACAAGTCTGTGCTCTCAGCAAGTGAGCTGACCCCCGGTGCTGCAAAAGATGGCAGCAGCCAGCAAAGGCACGTGGAAGTTGTGAAATCTTCCACTTGCCTTTCTTCCTAAATACTGGAGGATATACACCCACGGAACTGCTCTGTAGAATGACCCATTCATTTGCAGATTGAATGATTTGCAACATACAACCTGAGTAGCTCTGGTCAAATATGAAGCTGCTAAACTAACTCTGCAAGAAGGAACTTTCCCCTAGAAAATTAGCAAACTGTTAGTGGTGAAATGGAAGATAATGATGGCATTCAAATGGACTCCACTTACCCTAGCGCTTTACACAGAGAAGAATTGCACCTGTGGTTGCAGTAGGTAAAGTAATGACTAGGAACACGTAGTAACGTCCGTGGATCTTGCTGATTTGGGCTGATAACTGCCCACCAAGTCTGAGATGGGGGATCTGAAAGCTTGACAAAGCACAGGTAAAGAACTAGTACAAAACACAATGTTGTTCTAAAGTGTTGTCAAGTTCATGAACGACCTTTAGCATTCAGATGGTGTGTTGCCAGCTCTGGTTTTATGCCTGGAGCTGGGCAGGGCTCTCAGGGCTGCTCTTGTGCTGGTAGCTGTGGGCCTGGGCTCATGGCAGAGATGGGATCAAGGCTTCAGTGGGCTCCTCGCCTGCCTTGCTTATCAGCCCCTCACTGCTGCTGTGTGCAGGAAGCCCCCTCCCACCTTCCTCTGCCGCGGGCTGATTTATGTTGCTGTTTACTCCCTGGGCGCTAAAGCTGCTGGGAACAGAAAGGTCTCTTGCCTGGAATCAGCAGGGCAGGACGGTGTTTTACAGCCCAGGATGGTTTATGAATGCATGGCTGTGAGGGGTGTGCGGGGCAGGGAGCGGGCAGCCCGGCAGCACGGTGACTGCAGGAGGACAGCGCAGAGCTGCAGTGCCGGCAATGCTGTCGCTGCGGCAGTTGTTGGCCGCACCTTGCAATTTATGGAGGGCATGTTTCTAAGAATAACAGCTGATGATTTCACTAACAATGTCTGGCACCGTATAGCTGCTGGCGGAAATGCCACATGGTGTCATGATGGCATGTGATAGCTGTTATCTCTGCCTGCCCAAGAGGGGACAGGCGGTGCCACTGCAGTACGTCTGGGCACCTAGCTGCTCCTCTGAGGCAGTGAACTTCTCCAGCCCCAAACGCACAGAGCAGACAGTGCCGTGGTCAGAATAGTGATTAGTCTGCATGTTAACAGTGGCCCAGCCACACTCGTCATGCAGTGGCACAGCAACTCTGGGGAAGCCCAGCAGTCAATGCTGTTGGCACCGCGCTGCCAGCCTTCCTCTAGCTGCTGCAGCAGGTAGATGAGTGCTCTTGAGAATGGAAACCACCATCCTGTTGCAAAATTATCTTTGTCTGCATTTATTGTATTTGCTTATTCCAGGGGAGGCCTGCTTCCTCTGCTGCCCAGTGGAGAGGATTTCCTTGTTAAATGTCATCATCATAAACACCTGCACAGTATTTACTGTAGCTGTGCTGTGTTTTTAGCTCTTGTATGGCTTCTTTCATTTCTAGTGCCTCAAACAGGAGCTGACCCACACTTTCCATTCTTTTTCCATCTCACAATATTTGAGTCAAAACAAAATGCAGAGACCTGGCAGGATGATGGCCATCTTTTATGCTTCTCTTTTCCAGTCCGGCTATCAAGACTTTGTCAGAAATGACAACATCTGTTCTTACAAAAAAATCCCACAATACTGTGACACTCAGAAGCTTTTTCCCATGTGATCCCAGGAAACACAGGCTGAGACCATTTACATCAAGGAAGCATCTGCTTTAAATGTTTTGAGAGTTTCAGGTCAAACGCCTGATGTTCCGAGGCATGTTTCCAAAGGTGGGTGGCGTGTGCCCAGGGCAAGCGCTGCAGCCGTGCCTGCTGCCAGCCACTGCCACAGCCGCAGGACAGCGCGGGGCTGTGCCAGGCTCTTCTCCTCCGGCTCCTCTGCAGCACCGAGGGCGCTCAGGCCAGCAGTGTGAGCAGCATCCGCACAGCTATTTTGGCAGGTATGGGTGCACAGGCCACGCTGAAGTTGCTTTCGGAATCCTAGCTGTGCATGCATTCTCATCACATCACTTGCCTTTTTGTGTATGCTCAGGACTTGAGAAATAAGCTTTGACATTTAGAAAAAAACAAACCCAAACAGAAATCAAAGAAGAGATTACTGATAAAAAGGAGCCAGCAGCTGTCAGGCCGGACAATGAATGCTGCACAAAAGAAACAACAAATCTGCTGAAAATAATGCCTCAGAAGCCAAAGCTACATCACTGGTATATGGGTAGAATCGGGTAGAATTGTATTTTCTGAAGCAAATATATAAGCTTTTTGGAAACATCCAATATTTAAAACCAGAAGACATAAATTCGATTTCATCAAGACCTTTGAACATGCTGCTTTTACATTTTACATTTTCCATGAGAGATGGGAATATTTTCATATGTTCTGCAGGACCACATGCTTATACCATTTATTGTCTCAGAAGGTCTGTGAAGGTGCCAAGGTGTACCATTCCCTCAGGCTTTCTGTTTTGCAAAACAGTGCTTGTACCTTCCAGATGGAGCAATTCTTTGAAGAGAGCTGTGAAAATGGGAAAGCCCAGCTGCCCGCCTGCCAAGGAGGAAGAGCGAGAGCCCCCACGCTGCCGTGTGGAGCAGGGGAGCGAGGGGGCAGCGGGGCTGGGGCAGGCTGTGCAGGGCACCTGTGCAGAGCACCCACACAGGGCACCCACCCTGCTGTGCTCCCCACCAGCACACGACTTGGCAGAGCTCCTCTCGCCCCTTACCTGGGCATAGGGAGGCTGGGGAGATGCGGGCAGCCCCCAGCCTCACCCCCTGCTAGTGCCGTACCAGCATATATCAGCTGTGATAACTTCTGCTGTTACAATTTGTAGGACAGCCACAATTCAAGTTAGTACTAAGGCACAGCTCTCACTAACAACTAGTTTTTCAGAAATAAATAGGAAGTAAAACCATCTATCACAGATGTCTGACTTTGGAAGCATGTTAGCTTTGTCAGGGCCCTGAGGGCCCTTATCAGCCCTAATGTCCCTGAACCAGCACCACCTGTCCCTGCCCCCTCCCCCCCACCCACCCCAGGACCTCATTTCAGCCCAGCCCAGCTGCAGGATGCTGGGCTTCTGCCACGCCTAACGCCTATGGGAGATGTGACTGATCCAGCTTGGAAACCTCCCAGCTTGGGGCGGGGGGTGGGGGTTGGGGGTTCTGCAAGGAGCTAGGTACATCTAGTTTTCATTAGGTATGTCAAGCGCAGTGCTGCTGAACTGCAGGGTTTGTAGTCTGCTTTCTGCTGTTCCCATCTGGGGAACCCAGTGTTTCTGAGCTGTTTTGTCCTGTGTTACTGCAGTACTTGCTGTTATATGCATAAGGGCAAAGGAGAATGGCTGCTTGCTTTAAAATGTTTGTCACTGCATGCTAGACCTACAGTGCTCAGAGTGCTGTTGAATCCTCATGCTGTAGCTCTGTAAACCCGGGGCTTAATGCTTTTGCAAAACTGAACTCTAGAAGGCAATGCTGCTAGGTAAAGGAGAATCTGCAGTTGAGTTAACTAAATAACAATAATAATAGAAATAACAAATCTGAAAATACAAGGTGTAGGAGTTGCATGTTCTGTGAAACCTTACAAGGAAGATCTTCTTTTGCTTTCAGGATGTCATGGAATCAAGTACCCTTTTGAAAGGGTTTAAAGATTATAAGGGAGACCTTGTGCAGCATGTTTCTGTTTCAGGAATCGTGAAGGCTTTCCAATGATGCATCTCAGGGGAGTCCCAGTAATTGAGGCCACCTCTTAAAACAAGACTCAGACTTAAATTATGAAGTGTGCATGTGTTCTGCGATTTGGATGAAATGTAACCTCTGAGCTCCGCTGTAGTTAATATGACATGGAGAAGGGTTGTTACTGAGTTTCCTCTGTCTGGCTTATTTATGAACATACTGAACTGTCATATGAATGGCTGTACTGATTTCTGAAAATTACCTGATTAAGTTGAAACTATTTCCTAAAAATAGAAGAGCAAATAGGCAGGATACTGGGCCCTGCATAGACAGGCTTTGACATAGGTGCTAGGCAGCTTTTGTGGACTCATCATTATATTTTACTTTGTTTCTAAGCTTGCTGGCTTTCCACTGGGAGA
The DNA here is from genome assembly GCF_023634085.1 of Falco cherrug. Lineage (NCBI taxonomy): Eukaryota > Metazoa > Chordata > Aves > Falconiformes > Falconidae > Falco > Falco cherrug. The sequence continues at coordinate 57,125,001 of NC_073705.1, forward strand.
CTGAATTAAGCTAACAAATATTTTTTATTTTCTTAAGTTCCAGCAAAGCAGTCTTAACGGCTCTCAGTGTCACTGCTCAGTGTCAGCTCTTCTGAGGATAAGCTGGACCCCCTTTGCACCCTGTCCGTTGTTTTGTTGGCTTTCCCTGCCTTGCAGAGTGAACACCCTGGGAGGTGTCAAAGTGCAGCCGTGCACAGCACAGGACCCTGAAGATGGAAACAAGGCTGGAGAATCCGTCTACCAAATTCAGGCTGCTGAAGAAGAGGTTAGTGATCCCTAAAGCTTGTCCTGGGCATTGTGCCACCCTCACGTCAGTGGTAATGTACAGTCATGACCGTCCCCTAGGCTGGCTGAGCACGGCTCCATGGCGGATCCCTTGGCCTCATCTTCGTCAGGTCAGAGTCCAAACTGCCAAGTCTCAGGGGGTGAGCTTTGCCCTGCGGGGGAGCTGATCCAGCCAGCCAAGACCGGCAGCGTTTGCCCTGTTGGACTGGCCCCATCACCTGGGGAATGTACCCCAGGGCATGGGTTGGAGCAGCACGAAGGCTGGCTTTAAAATAGAGTTTATGGTCTAAGACAATCTGAAGCTGTCCTGTGCCCAGTCCAGAGTGGAGGAAGCCAGCTGCTGTTGCCTACCCATTAGCGATGCCTGGCTTCTATCCCTGTGCTGGGGCAGGAGTGATGCGCACCCCCGCCGCATCCCCAGCATCTCTGCGCTGCAGCTGCACTGGCCACAGCTGTCGGTGCTGGTGCTGCTTTTGCTGCCCAATGTGGGGCTCATGCTGCAGCAATGCTTTGGCTGAAGTGCTGCTGTCTGCACATGCCTCCTATCAGAGAAAAAACCAAAATGTGCTGATGAACTGGAAAGTACTGGATCAGAGGACCTAGCCAGTTTCCCAGCAAGAGGCTATGTGTCTCTGTGACCTGTGGGACCCAGATGTCCCCTGCTTGGCTCCCACCCCGTAAACAGCAAACACCATCTCCCCTTAGTACAGGGGTGACTCCACTCTACTGTGCAATGTTGACAATGACCATCAATGGATAAAATATTTCCTAGATTCCAGGAAATACTTTCTGGAGCACAGGTTAGTGTTTGAAGCAGGTAGATCCTATTCTCACCAGAAGGCAGTTGCACCTGCCTGTGTCCTGCCTGTGGGTGGGTGTCCTGGTGCTTTAGCTCTCATGAGGGTATGGAGACATGTTGTGGGGAAGAAAACAAAAAAAACCCCAAGCAAACCAAAAATCCACCAACCAACCAACCAAAACCAAGCAAAACCCCACCCACCCACTCCCATATTTATGAGCAAATGTTGGTAAATCAGTGCTAGTATTTTACCCGCTAGGTTCTGTGAAGGGAATAAGGAAACGATACCAGGCTGTATTTTTATAGCAGTGTGAGGAGCCCTTCCTCTTTACTGCGTTTTCTGCCAGTATCCATCTTTTGAAGACATCTGAAATGATGTAACTATGACAAACGAGTGAGGCTAATTGTTAGAGGATTTTCATCACTAGCAATAAGATCTGTAGAGGGAGAACTTGTCTTACTAAATTCACTGCACTGTTTGTCAGGGGAAGGAAGGGTCAGCCCTCAGGATGAAAGCCTAGATCAAAATGTGCTCCCTCTGTGTTTTGGCATAGTAAAATGCTAAATACATAAACAGGCCCTTTATCATGAAATACATTACAAACTCCTTCAGTCCCATCAGCTGCTCCATCACTGTCATGATTTCCCAGAGCTGATTTGGGTCAGTAAGAGGCTTCTGGTGCAGGAAAATATCCCATTTTTCCTTTCAGCCTGATCATGAGAGGTTTTCCAGCCTGGGAAACTGGGACTAGGAGCTGGATGGGGTATGAAAATGTGGGTTTATGCGGTTTGGGTTTTCCATGGTGCAAGAGCCCAGGGAAGGCTGATCAGCTCCAGGTTTAGTTTGGTGTGTCCTGAAGGCTTAAATCGAAGCATTTCAGGCCCTTGGCTGCTGAAGTGGTCCCAGTAAGCTTGCAGGTAACCTGCCCAGCTCTGCTGTTCCCTGGGGCTGAGTGAGACCGGGTATAAAGCTGCCACTGAAGCACTGTAGTTCCCACAGGGAGTCTTCAGCAGTCCCTTAAGTTTCAGCTTTGATTCCTCTGCGAGGGCTGGGTGTACATTCTCTGCTGGGCCTGGGCTGTGTTGCACCCTGTAACAGCTGGTAAAATGCTGTTCAGCTCCAAAAGCTCATTAGAAGCAAGCTGCAAGGGGTTGATGGTCTGAAAATTTCTCAGTGCTCAGAAACTGTACTATTCTGAGAGCCATGGTTCCTCCCAAGGTGATTATAAAGCACCTCAAATCCACACATTTAAGTGCTCCCAACAGGGAATGTGAATGCCAGATATTCTGGTTTAAGAGCTGTCCCAGTTGCAATGCTTTTAGTGCCAGTGCAGATGGAAGTGGATGGCAGAAAAGAACAGACAGGACAAATAATCCCGCACTACAGCGAGCCTGGGATCCTTAGAGCAGCTCCTGGGATCTGCTTGTGCTGTGAGCTCTGGGTAAGTGCTTGTGCGTGGGAAGTGTTTTGGAACAGCCTTAGTACGACCTTGTAGCAGGACAGCAGCAGTTCTGAGCACAAACCGGCAGGGTCAAGGCGCAGAGGCAAACCACAGCACCTGGCCCGTATGCCGCGTTCCCTCCCCAGCCCCAGAAACCCTCTGGCTTTTGCCCAGCATGAGGAACACCCAGCCGGAGGGGCTCTGCCAGCCTGGCTGTGGGGTTAGCAAGCTGCCTGACAGCCCTCTGCTTTCACCCCAAAACAATTCCCCCCTTCCCAACGTGTGCCAGGGGCTGTGTGGCAGGGCAGAGCCGGGGAGCGGCATGGGGGCTGGCAGAGGAAGGGCTGGAGGGGTCCGGCACCTGCTCAGCTGGGCCATGACTCCCCAGGGACAAGTCAGGGCTGCAGCTGCAGCCTCGGCTACTGGCAGGAGACCATCACACCTGGGAACATCTGTGTCACAGGGATGGATGGGGTGTGGGCAGCGCTGTGCAACCTCCCCTGGGGCTGGGCGCTGCGTGGGTCATGTGGCTCCAGGCCCGATCAGGGCTGGGCCACCATCGGGTAAGTCACTGGATGGTCAGCAGGGAAACTCCAGGCTTGGAATAAAGTGTTCAAGGCTTTGAGGCTGACTTTGGAGCCCAGGACTGGGAGTGCGAAGGAGATGTGGTGTGTTGGGGAAGACAAGCAGGGTTCTGAGAATGGAAGGACAGCGATGCCTCTGCAAGGCTCAGCCCCATCCCAGGGACCTGAGAGCTGTCCTCAGGGGTGTCACTTTAAATAAATAATTAAAAAAAAAAGACACCAGAAAATCTCTGGGGATGTGACCCCAGGACAGCTTCTCAGCTTTTGCTCAAAAGCAAGGGAGGAATCTGAGGAGCCCCCAGGCCCCCAGGTTGGGGTGAAGCCCTGCAGCTGAGGGTCATAGAGTGGCACAGTTGGGACCATCCTCACCACTGCCTTAAGCATCGGGGATGGCTGCAGAGGGCAGTTAATCACAGCAGTTGTTTTTCTAGCTGAACCAGTAATAACTCACAGCTCAGAGCATTCCCTGGACGCGCAGGCAGGAGAAGGCTGGGTGCCCCTGTGAGACAGCCTGTGGCAACGGGCACTTGTGATGCTCCACTGAGGCCGTGTCCCCTTCCCCTGGTCCTTGCTGCACCACAGGAATCAAGCTCTCCTGTGCTCCAGCAGAATTAAGTTGTCCAAATAATTTTTGTTTAACCTTGTCATTGTTCAGTATTTTGTCCCTCAGTCCCACCGGCACTGACGCCCTTGGCAATCCGCCCTGCCACGGCCCCCCTGGCCACTCTGGGCTGGGGATGGAGCGGGGCAGCGAAGGCTTCCTCTGTGCCAGCCCGGGCTTCTCCCTGCACGAGGGCATTTTCCTCGGGACATCAGTCACTGCTTTTGGGCCTGGTTTTCTTGCCGCTTCAGTGCGTGGTGATGAATCAAGCCCAAGCAGACAAAGCCTGTATTAATTTTGCTGCAGTCTGGTGCATTAATACACTAATTATTAACTATTATAAATCCTTTTTATGAGATTCTGAGCAATAACATCTCCTGTTCTAAAAATATACCAGGAAGGTAAGGAAGCACAAAAACATAAGTGCCAAAGCTATTTTAATTTCCTAATACATTTCATGCTAATAATTCACAAGAAAACTGCTTGATGTGGGTATTAAGCAATTAAATTGCAGCTGCAGGCTGAAATTTTCAAATTAGGTAACATTTTACCCCAAATGGCTGCTCTGTATTTGGAGCACAACCTGTGCTGTCTATTTTGGGGTTTGCGTTTCACTTGTAAAATTTAGATGTATATGCAAAGAGGGGCATTTTCGGTCTTGGCTATGTTGCAGCTGTGTCATTAAAGCACAGATAATCAGATTTGCATCTGCAGCTGAACTGAATGAGTCCAAGTGACAAGCAGGAACAGGGACGGGGGTCGCAGAAGCGGGGAGCCCCGCGGCGGGAGGGAGGGGTGGCATGCCATGCAGCTCCTGGGAAGCCGCAGTGTGCGTGCCTGCAGCACTGCAGCTGTGCTGGCAGGCAGGCACTGCTTAACGGTGTACTGGGGTTTCATATAAAACCAGCAATAATACCAGCAAACTGTTGGATCTAGTGGGAAATCAGGCAGTGACAGAAGCATTTTAAAAAACTTTAAAAAGAAATTTCTCAGGGGTGTGGGACAGGGTTAGCTAGAGCTGTTGCACACAAACCCTTGCTTTCTCCCCAGTAACTGAAACTGACCCCAAACAAACGAGCTGTTGGAAATCCCGCGGTGCTGTTAAATATGTGGATCTACTTTCAGCTGAAAGCTCAATATCCTTCTCAGCATTCCTAAAACAAGTCACTAATTCGAGCAAGGAATGAGAAAACGGCTACTCATTGCTTGACTGGAGGCTGAGGCTCGTAAACCTCAGGTACAGCCCGGCCAGGATGCCCAGACCCTGCAGAGAGGGTCGGGGCGAGGGGCGGCCCAGGGGTGGTCCCCGCAGCAGGGGTCCCCGCTGACCTCCGCAGCCCCGTACCGCACTGTACGGTCCCATCTTCTGGCAGAACCCCGTAACAGCAGGCAGGAAAGCTGCAGGGAAGCAGACTCCACTTTTCTGCTTTTATTTGCACCCAACGTTACTCCTTTGAAAAACATCAGTTTCTCAAAACTGAATTTTTGCAGAAAGGAAGGGGTGCTTTTGCTTCATCTTCTGAGTCAAAGATTTTGAGAAAGAACTTGCGAGCTGTAAAAAGATTTTTTTCTGGCCTTTTCTAGATTGAAAAACTCAGCTGATGCATTTTGCAATGATTTTTGGCTTGGGGAATTGCTTACAATAAAACAAACTGCAGCTGAAATCCAAGCGTGGGCCCCATCTCAGTACAGTGGGGCGATGGGGAAACCAGCCCCAGACCAAAGCACTTCCCTGGAGGGTCTCTGGGGGGTCCTGAGGGGCCCAAGGGCCCCCTCCACCTTGCCAGCACCGCAGGGACCAGCCGTGGTGCTGCAAAGCCCTGCCATGCTGAACACTTCCCTGAAGCATTGCTGCCAGTTTGAGGTTTTTGCTGCAGGTGTGTGGTGGGCAGCTCTGGCCAGGAGGTGACCGGCACCACTCCCCATGCTGGCCCTTGGCAGGGGAGGGCAAGCAGGACCCTAGGGGAGCTGTTTTGGATGTGGGTGTAGTGGTGGGCAGAAACTGGGTCTAGTTGGTTGTTAATGTACCACTCTCCTCCCATGTGCCTGTGTGCGGGAGTGACCATTTCATTCCCTAGATGCTATGGCTTGTAGGGAGAAGACATATATGTGTATTTTTGTTCCCCCATTCGGCATGAAACAAAAGCAGGTGTTTTAGGGAGCGTGCTGCTGGTGTTTCGAGGCCCCGCCAGCAGAAACACAGGCTGCCTACCTGCGGTGAAGGGGAAGGCACCTTCTTCCTGCCCATGTCGGCGCTGTAATATTTCCAAGGGAGCTACCACCACCCTGTAGAATTCCCTGTGTTCCCGCTAGGTATATTGGGTGAAGACCTTTTTGTGGCTGTGTCTGCTTTCATTCAGAAAACGTTGAGGCAAAGAGAACACCTGAGGGATTTTATCGTGTCTTGTAGGAGGGACTGGACTCCTTAACGTACTGCCTTGCTCACCAGCACGGCATGTTTCTGCATATCTGTCCCCGTCTCTGCGGGCAGCTGCACCCCAGCACATGGAGGGGGGTAATGGGAGGACCTCCTCCTGCCCCCCTGCACCGTCTCAGGCGAGGAGATGCACAAAGCCAAGAAGCTGCTGTCAGCAAACCATGGGGTGAGTAAGACTGAGCATCATTAGGTGGTCCTGCCTGCAGGAGGAATGGGGGCCAAAGACCCTGCAAGCAAGTGAGGTGCAGCTCCAACAGGAGACAGGGTGGGCTGGTGGGGCATGCTTCATCCCCTGCGGGCCACCCACCTTGTGCTGAAATGACAGACACCAAGCAGCGAAGGCACATCCTGGCTCAAGGGAAATTTTACATTCAGGCAAAACTTTGGAAGAAAGTTTTAACACTCGTTGAGTTTCCAAGTAGGAAATGCAGACTGCATTTCCTCTTGTCCTAGGAGGAAAGTCTCACAGGGGCTCCTGCCCTCATGGCTGTTAGAATTATTATACTTGAGTATAACAGGAGCTATTATCTGTGAAGACAGAGGCCAACCACGCAGCTGTCAAACACGGCATACCGGAGAACCACCAAACACCATCGCTGGAGCTGCTCACTTGGTGTGATTCCCCATGCATCAACCAGAGGCTGCCAGTAGCAGTGCTGCCCCTTGTTGACATCAGCTGGCTCTTTTACACCTTATCAAACATCATGTGCAATCTGTTGAATTAAAAAAAACCACCACAGACAAACATCAGAGCGTGCTGAGTGACTCTGTCTTGATGGCTCAGTACTTGCGGCTTTGATTTACAGGTTGTTTGGAGACCTACTGTTCCAAAGCAAAGCCCTTTGGCTGTCACCTGTTGGCAGTTACTAACTGGTGGCTCCTCTACAGCACACAGGATCAACTATTCAAAGCTTTACATGTTTGGTGAGTAATGTGCCAGAAGGACTGAACTAGAAATGATGCATTATTTTTTAAAAGCCATTGTCCCTCCCTCTAGTATTTCTTGGTGTGTGAAGCCAACAAGCTTTTCTATATAGAAGGAAAAAGTTGGGTCTAGAGGACGTTGGCAAGGAGCCCCTCTGCAGCAAGAGGCACAAAGCGTGCTGCCGGAGCTGCCACCCGTGCTGCGTGGATGCGAACACGCAACGTACGATGCTACATTTTCATAGTCTAGGATAAATGGTGAAGAGCTTTTAAAAGCACAGAAGAGTGTGTGCACAGAAGGAAGTCGTGATATTTAGATAAGCACACCTTGACCTTTATTGCTGCTGGCAAAGCAGCCTGGTTTTGTCTGCTTGCCAGCTCTGCAGGCAGTGCCGAGCCCTCCAGGCTGGTAGCCCAGAAGCGCCTGCCCTTGCCATGGGCACAGCAGGGGGCTTGTGCCAGCTGGCCCTTTACCCTTCAAAACACATGTTAAATATTGGGGCAGGTGGTGCTCTACCCACCCACTGGCTGCTTTTGCAGGGCGACAAGTATGCAAAGGACGGGGCTGCTCCCCATGGCATGTGGTGGTGGGATGGGGCTTCCTCTGGAGCTGCTGAACAGCTCTGCTAGCTGGGCAGATCCATCTTTTCTAGCAGAGAGATGGAAAAAAAGAAGAGCACAAGGCACTCTGGGCTTTCAATATTTTAAGGCCTGTTTTCATAATCCTAGAATAGCCTTTTTGCTTGTAATAAAGCACAATGATTGCTTCACAGCGCCCAAAATAATCTGTTTCCTACTCCACATCCTAGAACTGTGTAAGTAACTGAACCATGGAGCCCTGGAGGGATAAAGCTGTGCACAATGTGATGGGCTGGGGATAATGGTGCTCACCTGCATGCTTGGGGACATTTGCATACCTCTGGCGAGGGAAGCCCTCATAGTGAGCAGGTTCACCTGAGCTGCCTTCAAGGTTCTGCATTCCAGATGGCACCATGAAAACCAGTTTCTGGAAACTTGCTTTGTGGGCAGCACACCCTGGGTAACACCTGCTTTTCCTTGCTGCGTGCAGTCACTGTGGTGTTTCAGGGCAGTTGCTGCAGTGTCTCAGAGCGGGCGCTGCCCATGCAGCAGCCCCAGGAGCAGCTCACTCTGAGGATGCTCCACCAAGGCCTGCCAGCTGGGCAAATGCTTTTCATTGCTGCTTGGCTGGGTGTTCTTTTGCTGATTTGTCATAGGAGAGCCATAAAAATCACCGCTAACCTTCAATGATTATTTATAGTTATTTCTTCTCGAGAGTTAATACTATCATACATGCACAAGCATTTTCTTATTATCAAGCGTTTGAGAGAAAAAGAGTGGTTTGTGGTTGAAATGAATCACTGGTGTTATTCACAGAGCACTGATGTTAGAAGCAGAATCATTTCATTAACAAGCATGACTGGTAAGACATGATTGCTGCTTAAATTCTTAATAATTAAATCAAATATTTACCCCTTAACAGGGAACGGTGGTAAGTCCCACAGCAATGCACTGATTTAAAAGGCCAATACAAACATGAGTTATTTGTACCATAGTCTTTTATGAAGAGTTACAATGGCATCCACCTCAGGCCAATAGCTTTTCAGAAATTGGGACATAGTTATTTGTGACCTTTAAAATACAAGTTCCAGACTGTGGCTCATCCACCGGTCTTAAAAACATCATATTCCTCTCTCAGAGCACAACCAGAGGGTGGAAAGCTCTCAGAGAGGAGGGACTGAAAGGTTCCCCCTGTGTACCCAGCTTGAGCTGAAGGGATTTCATCAGTAGATTTTGCCTTTTTGATCTTGTGGACTTTTCAAATGATCTGCAAGCCCATACGACCGAACTCCGGCTGTTCTGCAAATCAGCTTCCACGAATTGCCGGTCCTTGCCCTTCGGTGGCAGCCAGCCCACAGCTGGCTCTGCCACCCGGGGGAAACATCTCTCGTTCTTCCCATAAGAAAGAGGCGAGGGGAGGCCCAGGGCGAGCCTGGCTGCCCCACGGCCAGGTGGGCTGCAGTCCCGCCAGAGAAGCCATTCCAACAGTGCGGTGCCCAGGCTGGCCGGTGCGGCCGTGGGCCCAGCAGAGCCTGGCACTGGGCAGGAGGTCCCGCTGCTGGGCCAGACTCCCGAAGCCATCCTGGGTTCCCTGCCTTGGGAAGGGCCAGCGGCACCCACAGCCGGAGCTGGGAGACTCGTGCGGCCAGGGCTGTTTGCTGGGAGGTGCCTGACTCAGCCTCCAACTGTCTTTTTAGAAGGAGAAAAAGGTAATGAAGATATTCAGGAAAACCTTTAACAAAAGGAAAAGCACCAGTGGATGTATAGCACAGAGGGATCCGTTTTCTGTAAGACACATCTCTTACAAGCGGAAATTTAAAAACCACGCAGTTACATTTTTCATCTGGAGATTTGATTACCAAGGACACAGAAAATGCATGTAAGGGGGTGGCCCCACGTAACATCCCAGCCCATGGCTGAGCCCACCACACAGTCTGTGTGGGCTGGTCCCTGTCTCACAAGCAGCAGGGACTAAGTTAAGGCCAGGAAGGAAAAGGTTTTATTTTTTTTTCTCTCAAACTGACCTCCTCAGCTTTGGTATTGGCCAGCCGAAACCTGCTGTTAAAACTGTGGGCTAGAAGAAGATGGGGACACCAAGATTTTTCCTCTTGATTTTATTACATGCAGATTGTCATTTCTGAGCCACAAGACAGCTGCAAATTTTGGGTAGGAAATTTGGGTGTTTTTTTCATGTCTACTGGTGTGTTTTGCTAGTGTAAATGTTTTTCAGCATGCTGTGCTGAAGACCATCAGGATGTAGAAATACCCTTTTTTCAGGAGCTAATTCTGGGCAGGGCCCTGGCACCCATGCCTTGCACGGCAGTGCAGCGGGCAGGACTGAAGGCAGTGACTGCTGGCAGGTGTGAGGCACTGGGCAGGACGCTGCCCCAGCTGAGCGCATCTCCAGCTGATGGCCCATGCCCAAACCCACGGGGAGCAGCTCCCAGCCCTGGGTAGGCTGCAGCCCGATGGGGTGAGTGAGCTCCCTCTCTACCAGTGGCTTGAAACTGGTGGGTAAGAAGGAGAAGCTCTTCTCTGACAGTGAATTGTTGCCTCCCCGCACATTGCGGGCTCCCCATCCCACCCAACACTCTGCCCGAGGAGCAGAGGGATGAGCCATTGCTGCTACATGGGTGCCACCCTGGGAAACGGGGACCGGTCGTGTGGTCTGCTTTGAAATTGTACGTATCAGCATAAATGGCAGCGTGGATTCTGCATCAGGGCCATTTCTGTCTGAGGACTAAATAAATGGTTCTAAAAATTTGAAGGTAATTTATAAAATAGGAAAATGGTTTATACAATGAAGCATATCACTCTGAAGCAAGAGAAAACATCAGCTTTGGAGCTGAAAACATTTTGTTCCTGGAGTTTAAACACTGTCAATGTATGGTACTTAGAGGGAGGTGAGATCAAGCTGCTGGGATGCAGGGAAAATGAAAAAAAAAAAAAAAAAGAAAAAGCCAAACAAAACCCCACCAACCACCCAACTTTCCTTTCTTTTGCTTTGTGTGCTTACAGAACTGCTGTGCTCCAGGCTCATAAGAGCTGTATGGTACCTCTGCCCCAGCATTTACCTGGGCTCTTGCTGCATCTTTCAGAGGAAGAATGAATACAGTTCTAAAATACAGCTTCACCCCTTTTGTTGAAATTTTGGCCTGTGCCTTGGCCACCTCTGCTCTGAACACTCTCAGGCTCCTGCCTGCTGGATGTCTGTGCCTGGATCTGGATCTGTGGCTGCCTGCGTGCCTCCTCCCTGCGCTGGGCTCCCTGTGTCTGCTGCACCTGGGGGTCCTGGGGCCAGCTGCAGGCTTGTGGCATGCCAGGCACCTCCCGGAGAGGGGTAGCTACAGGCAAAAGAGAGCCAAGAGCATCCCAGAGGAAATGCTCTGGAGGCAGTGCAGTGGGAGGTGAGGGGGTGAAGCGAGGAGGGTGACTTCATCCCTTGCTGTTCACAGGGGGAGCGGTGGGTCCCTGCTGCCCATCCCACCGTGGCTCCCACGGGGTCAGGGTCCTGCTCCCCAGGGAGCACAGCGCAGGCTGCCCATAAGCTGCACACCCAGGACCTGCGCTTTCCCAGCTGGCAACTGGGCTGCAGAGGGAAAAGCCAAGCTCTTGCTCGTAATGGGTCCCACTGCCCCCCTGCCTTGCCTCACAGCTCCGTACCCAGATGTCTGTCTGCCTCTCCGCTGGTACTGGCACATTCTGTCAGCACAGCCTGCAGCCAGCCCCAGGTACCAACAGAAAACCTGCACTGCTGGCTGGTAGCCTCAGTTCTCCCCAGATGCTGGCCAGGGCTGGATGCTCACAGAAGAGATGGTTTGCAAACTATAGATCCGTTCATTCCCTTTGGCAGAGCAATGCCTAAATCCCTTAGAAAAGCAAAATTCTCAACATATTTTTCCTGTCTATTTGTATTTTTTCACATCTAAAGTGCTGGTAACACATTCCACAGCAGCTGAGGGCGACTGGCCAGGCAAGAGATGGTTCATTGAATCAGAGTATCATCCCCTGCAGTCTGTTTCTCCTGGCCTCCTGAAAGCATGTGATGAAGCAAGATGCTTCTTAAGTCAGAACAGCAAAAGGCGCCTTCTGTCTCCAAGCAGACTAAATTTAGTGATGCCGCAGGCAGCAAGCATCCTCCTGCTTAAATAACGAATGGCTATTAGCACTGGGTGAAAGGGAAGAGGAGCACTTGGATCTGAGAGAGGACCGAGGTGGCACCATGCTACCCATCACATCTGCAGGATCTGCAGGAAGGCTCTGCTCAAGGCATGGAGATGCTCCACCTGCTCAGAGCAAGGGTCAGCTGGGGCTCCAGGTGAATCAGTCAGCAGCAATAATCTGTTAATCATTCAGCAGGTTTTAATAACTGTCATTACCCTTGGTACACTTTGCTGAAGGCTGGAGTTAATGAAGTTCCCAGAGAGAGAGAGAGAGAAAGCATAAACATTTCAAAAAACAGACAACACTGGCATATGGCTGTGATGCAGGGCTGTCCAGGAGGGGGAGGGGCCTGGCTGATCTTCAGCAGGGATCGGTGGCGAGCTGACCTCAGGGCATGTGGAGAGAGAGATGCTTGAGGGACCAGCACAGGGAGCAGGTGGGGGCTGGTGGCAATGGCTCCAGTGCTTGCCCACTTACTGCCCCGTGGGGAGGGGGAGAGCAAGGCACTGATGAGCTAAAGGCTGGGATTTGCCGTGGCTCTGCCTGAAGCTATTTTACTCGACCCTATAAGAAGGTTACCAACACGTGAAAAATGCTGCAACTGAAAGTGGTGCGTATAGCTCTGCATTTACCAACTCAACACTTTCTCTGTGCAAAAATTCATCAACGCTTCTGGAGTCTGCATCTAGTCTGAAACACCTCGTCTGGGCCTAAAGGTAAAACTGGATGTTACATGAGTGTCTTCATCACCGTTATATTGTTTGCTCTGGTCTATGAAGTAGGAACAGGAATAAGTCCCTCAGGAGAGCCCCCCTCTCTTCAGGCATCAGTCTGGCAGCCATGGGGTAGAGCAGGTAATTAAAAATTAGCTTCTGCAGGAGAATGAGAGGCTGAAAACCTGCTAATTATATATCTCCACCCCAACCCTGGTCTGAAGCCAAATTATGCTGTGCAGCTCAGGACAACCACTCTGTGCTGTACAGACCCCTTCCCTGCCCACATACCCACAGCTATGGTTATAATTGATGTGTCCCATTTTGGGAGAGCCAGAGAAACAAAAATAAACTTCAAAGCATTTGAGGGCAGGAATGGTGAAGTTTAAATATATAGTGGTTTCTGCTGCAAGGATTCTTCTGGGAAAGAGGCTGGCCTATTGCATGGGTGCATTTGTCCATGAGTGGCATGGCACGTGATCCCTCACTTTCTGATGACTGTGCCTTTGATTGTGTTCTTTTATGTTCCTCTGATGTGCAGGACTGCAGAGGTTTAGTGACATTCTATGTAGTATTTTGAATGAAAACAAGAAATGCAGCTGCATGCTTTTGTACAAGTTCAGCAGTCAGCCAAGGGCTTTTTTAGCTATAATAGCAGGCTTTAGGGTTAGACTCATGCTGGTTTCAAAAAGAAGCTTGCTGACCACACTAGCAGCACAGATGCTGGCACCAGCAGCTCCCAGGTGGTCAGAGAGCTGCCCGGTACCCAGCTGGCCAGGACACGGTGTGGGGCAGGGCAAGGCCCCCAGCCCCCGCCCTCGCCTGCCCTCCTGCAGGCACCCCCCTGCTGCTGCTGCCGGTCACCGCTGCTGGAGGGAGGTTGCCTGCTGGCCGCACCCGAGAGCTCCTCGTGGTCTGCTGGGGCTCTGGGTGCTGCCGTGTCCTTCAGAAAGCTGAGTCTGGGACCAGCTCCTGCCTCTGACCTTCATTCTAGCTTGATGAGGATTTTTTTGTTGTTTCAGATAAAACTTGTTCATCATGTGTGAATTAAAATACCATTCCCACCCTCTCCAGAGGTCCCACCACTGCCAGCTCAACTCAAATGTCTCAAAAATGCCTTCTTTGCAAACTGCTGTTACACGGTGTTGGAAAGACAGCCTGGTGTAAGGTCTGGAGCTAATTTTATCAACTCAGATTGCAGGAAAGACCTTGTGCCTGGAGAGGGTGAGCGGGTTTGCAAGGTGCAGTGTCTGAATCGGAGCAGCTTTCTTGTCCCCAGCTGCAGCAGCATAAGACAGGCTCTGTGCCCTGAGAGCCTGCCCCTACTCACATAAGTGCGATTCCTGTAATACCATTAATGATGCAACAGATGGAAATGGTCAATAATGTGAGCAGGCTACATTGTGCTGATCAGGGCACAGCCTTCCAGGAAGGTCTACTTGCACAAAAATGTGATTCATTAAAATAACACTGCCCATTTGAGACCAATATAGCAAGGAAAAATGCAGAGGCTGGCTGGCAAGGGTGCATACGCCGCCTGTGCACCACCCGATGTGTTACCCAGTGCTTCTGCCAAACAGACCAAGCAGCCAGGGGTAAGGAACACAAGCTGCTGGGGAAGGATGTGGGGAGGCTTGTTCCAATAGCTCAACAGATCTGAAAGAGAAGCAGCAGAAATCGGGGCTTGCTTACCTGCCACCTCGTATGCGGCTACTTGTCTGTATTTCAGGAGCTGGAGCGTTCCTGATGATGGCAAATCCCTCCCTGTAAAGCTGTGCAGATCACCTTTCTCCAGCTCATGCTCACTTTTTCAGAATAAGCCCTCGTGGTGCTTCCTAAGAGGCTGCAGTGATGTGCCACGGGGGCAGGAGCTGCTACCTGAAGCCAGCATCTGTACACCAAGCAAAGTGAAGAATAATCACTGCTTGTGTTAATTGTGAATACTAAAAAGGGCTCTACACGTGGTGAAAGCCTTCCTGATAGAAATAGCTCCATCTCACATGAGAGAAAATTAACTCATATTAAAATGTTAGGCTTGGGACTCAAAGCACCTGGACTAAACTGTTTTGCCAAAACCCTCACCTGTAATTTTAGATCACACAGTTATTTGATTGCCTCTGTTTCTCACATATAAAATAGGAATAAGACAATTTCCCCAGTTGCCATGCAGTCCTGGCTCTAGCAGCTCCAAGGCTCTGCAGAAGTTTTGGCTGTGAGCTTGGTGAGGGCAGGGGGTGTTTGCTGCGCACTTCTGTAACACGGTGCCAAACCCCAACTTTTGCTTCCCACTAATATAGCTCATAGTCAGCAAAAAGTAGCTGCAACCTGACCCTTCAAAGCCCCCGGTTTCTTCTCTCTACCATAGCATTCAGCTCTGAGTCAACCAGCTCCCAGCCAACTTCCAGCTCTTGGCTCCCTCCTGTTCATCAAAACATGACTTTCTTGTGGCTAACATGGCAATTACTTGCACATTAGAAAACAGTTTTGGGATGGAGCTACATGCCTTTAAGCCATGTTTTATACCATCATTGTTGACTCCCCCCATCGTAGAAAATAATTTATCGTGCTGTTGCATTGACTTTTCCTTTAATCTCCTCTCACAACCTATCAACTTGGAAACATCTAAAGAAAATCACCTCCAGTCTCTAGTAGATGCGATCTCTTCCATTCGTTACCATGTTATTTCTCACTTATGTGATTACAAAGTGCAGCTGCTTATCAGTAGTGCGTGGTAAAAAAGATGTGAATGTAAATGTCTCAGAATCTTTCTATGAGATGTGATCCTGTTCAAAACCAGTTTCTGGGTGAGATGCAGAATGATGGCAGAAATACAGATTTCTCACAAATGTATAGAGCGTGCACATTTCAGGGCTGCTGTACCATGCTGAAAGTTTTATACACCATGTACTGAAATAGCTGCAAATACAGCTTGAAAAAATAGACTTGCCAGAGCCTGTGAGTAACCTTCTGAATCAGGAGTAAAGTAGCTACTTCCCCAACTGTGATGTGATGTGTGTGTGTGTATATATATATATATATATAGTTTTATATACATAGCACTATAAGAGTCGATTGTGATTTATTGACATGGACTAATAAAACCCATTTTTTGGCCAGCAGAGCATGCAAGGCAGTTAGGGAAGCTGTAAAAGTAACTCCCATGAAATGAGACCCCATAAAGTACATTCTCCGAGCAAGCACGGAGCCGTTTCCCAGCGAAGCGTGCGTAATGGCTGTGGAGAGCCCGTGCTGGCCATCCAGGCTGCTGGCCGCCACGGCTAGGGAGGTGCAGGGCCATTGGGCTCAGGGGGACAGAGCTCTGCAGGGGGGAACGTGGGTGAAACCGGGCCAGGGCGGGTGGGGAGCTGGGCAACGGCGGGAGGGAGATGCGTGGTGGGAGGAGATGATGGGAGAAGAGCAGTCGCCTTCTTCACGGATCAGCTGCTCAAATCCAGCTTTTACCTCTTCACCCAAGAGGCAGCACTTGCATGGCAGAAGGGAAGCGGGGCAGCCCAGCGCTGGCTGGCTCAGTGCCGGGGCGCTGAGCTCGGGGCTCGGGTCGGTGCGTGCGGGAGCCCAGCACGGGTCAGTGCCCCACCATGACCATACTTCATTGACTCACAATGGTGTCATTTTTTTCTGTAAAATTTCCAGTAACGTTGCAACACATTCCACGGCATGCTGTTTGAGGTCATATCCTCTGCTGCTTGGTACTAAAACATCCCGATTGTATATTTCCACGACTAAGAGCAAAGCTATTTAGGAAAGGTTTTGATGCAGATGGGAAAAAGATCAGGAGCACGAGGAGGTTAGGTTTCAAAGCGGGAAGTATTCTTTAAAATACACATAGGTATGATTTGATGACAGTGCATGCTAAGCAACGTTCACAGGTACATCGGTATTGGAGCAGGACATCTTCAGTACACAAATAAAACTTTGGAAAAGGCCTCTGGCTTGAGATGCAACTCCAAATGGCGATAATTTAGAATCGTTTTCTTCTTAATAATGGTTTTCTAAAATCTATATGAAAGTGGGACTGGTACTCTGACTTCAGCAGAAAAAAGATCGAAAGAATAAACAGTTATTGCATTGCAGTTATTGGGCTGCACAAACCAGCCCACAATGAATCAGAATTGACAATAAAACCCTTTCCTACAGACACTTCAGTTTTTATGTTCTGGAGAGTAGGAATTTGTCCCCAGTTGCACACTCTCCTTTTGTGGCTGTAATAATTAGTTTTCCCCAAAACTAAAATCCCCAGTCAAAAGCAAAATTGCCCTTTCCCTCCAGCCTGGCATGGATGTGCTGCTGGGCATGCTTCTGGCAGAGCAGCTCCCAGCCACCCTCCGCAATAACTCAGTGCCCGTTGATCGCTTTCAGCCGCTGCCGCTGGCATCCTCCTAAAGTCCCGTTTAACCTGCAGCAGGGGGAGATGTTTTACTCTTGTGAGCAAAGATGTCCTTAGTTTTGTTTTGTTTTCTTTTGGGGCTGGAGACTAGAATATACTCAGAATGTGAGCAAGAAATTGAACTTTTCAGGTAGGTTTGGACTTTAAAGTTGGAGAAAAAAGGAAACAAATGCCATCTGAGGATGTTTGTGAGCTCATCATGTGAAAAAGGATCTTTCCACGTGTGTGGATGCTGAGGATGTAGCAGTCATCAGACTGGGAAGTGGTGGTCCAGCTAATCATTCTCTGCAGCTCCCGCCCCAAGGGAAGTGTTGGAGATGGGTCAAACTCTCCTGCCTGTGGTATCTGACAGGCCTGACTCCTTAAAGGTGGGGAACCATAAAAGAGAATATTCCTGTCTTTTTTTTTTCCTGCCGCTTTATTGCCTTGCCCCTGTAGGACAGGGCAGGGGCTGTGGTACCCATCCCCTTGCCCCCACTCCCCAGCAACAAGTGTCAGTCACTCCTCAGAAACCCACTCACATGCAAAGTACCTGTGGGCTCTGCAAACCACCGCAGCATCGCCAGCAGTGTAAGCTTCCCCTCTCCCCAAAGCAGGCAAGAGGGAAGCAAGCCCTGTCCGGCACACCAGCGGTGGTGCAGCCCGTGCCGTGCATGCTGGTGCTCCCAGGTGGGCACAGGGGCTCAGTGCAGTCCCCACCGCAGGGAGCATCGTACCTGCCTCCAGACTGCTACAGACACTCATGGGTACCCTTCAGGGTCTCTTGCCACCTCAGGTTTCTTTTTGCTTTTTAACTTTACCTTATGACAAGCCAAAGGACATCTTCCAGAAGCTGAATCCACACCCCAATCCTGTTTGAAACATTGTAAACAATTTCATGGCAGTTTTCTGGAAAGGTGATGAATTACTAAATACCAGTTACCCCAAACTTTCAGCTTCACAGTTTAGACATTCGTCATTCGGCCAGGAGCACAGATCTCTGCAGAGCACCCCAGCCCTGGGAGCTGGGCAGGTGGCACCCACAGTGCTCAGTGACTGTGTGGTGTGTCCCCTCCTGCTGCCCCACAGGACTCGCCTGCTCCAGCGCCTCTGGCTCTGGCATTGCCTCTGGCAAGAGTGCCTGGTCCCCAGGCAGGCATTTTGCACCAGCCACCATCAGCTTCTGGGGGGTGGCCCAAGGTGTCACTGGGACTGAGGGCACCTCCCCACATTTCTGGGGCTCAGGATGTCACTGCAGTGACACCACACGCCACCTGCAAGTAGGTGTGCATGGGCTGGTTGGAAAGAGGTGACTGGAAAGGGTTTGGTGTGGTTTGTTTCTTTTCCCATGTGAGCCCCTTGTGAGTTCCATACACTCGGTCTGCCTTTATCTCTGCAGAAGAGACTGCAGCTTGTATTTTACATATAACTTCTAATATCATATAAAGCTGATTTTCTGATAATAGGAAAATGAAATATGCGGCATTTCTGACTCCATTTTGCTAAAGCTAAAGCAAGGGTAGTATGTGTGACATGACCAAAACCTCAACACTCAATCTAACCTTGTAGTTGGATGTTATTAATAGTAAATGCATACCAGGTAGTCTCATGGTGACCTTGAAAATGAGGAAGAAATCTTATCTGCCAGGTCATAGTTATCCAGGCATTTTTGAAGAGGAAATTCATATTTTTACTAATTTTTTTGAAAATATTTTTTGCTATGCTGCGGACACATAATTTTATCCAGTGTCATAAAAAGACTTACACAAAAAACCCCACTGATCTTGGTGGTTTATGAGTAAGTACTATATTTACTATGGGCAAATGAAGAAGAAATAAAATCCAACTTCAACCTCATTTCAATTTGCAAGATATGAAAAATGTTTCTGGAAGGTAGCTAATAAATGTGATGGATGCGCCCAGCAGTAATTGATCATTTATTTGAAAAAAATCCTGGCAAACATTTAATTCTACTATTCGTTAAAATGTTGCCCTTGCGAGACATAATCCATAAAAGTGATCTATCTAATAACTATGATGTCAGTGAATTAAGATAGAGGATGAAGGTAAACTGGGATTCCTAAGAGGCAAATTACAAATGCTAATTCTTTTGCAGGTTAATGCAAGTGGTCCTGCATCCATTCAGCCCCTGTGAAATACATGACAACCAGCCTTTCTACCCGTTCTTTGGAGTACATTATTTTTAAATGCTTTTGTCAATTTAAGGTTTCAGGCGTTGGGAAGAGCAAAAACAAGTGCTGGACACATACTTTTCCTGCTTAGCTCCATTGCGAGGAGTGGCGTGTCCTGCTGCAGCTCTCACCTTGGCCCCAAACCCTCACTTCAGCCCTGTGTGACCTGAGCCCCTCAAAATCACTTGGGTGTCTGTTTTGTCATGTCCCCCCTTCCTCCAAGGAAGGTGCATTTAGCTTCATGAAGGTTCTTCTTGGATGGCACTTGAGGAACCCTGCCCAAGCTGTGGCTGGGGAGGTCCATCACTGAGCTGCTCTGTATGGCTTCAGGGTAGCCATGGCAGGTATTAATCTGCCAACCTGAGCATCCTGCACACAGGGAAGGAGGGGCTGTAAGGGCAGTGTGGGCAGTATGGGTGGTATAGGCGGTATGAGGGGCTTGGGAGGCATGGG
Source organism: Falco cherrug (assembly GCF_023634085.1). NCBI lineage: Eukaryota > Metazoa > Chordata > Aves > Falconiformes > Falconidae > Falco > Falco cherrug. The sequence goes on from NC_073705.1 coordinate 57,144,561, forward strand.
CGTTATGGGTGGTGTGGGTGGTATAGGCAGTAGGGGCAGTATGGTGGTACGGGTGGTACAGGCGTTGCTTGAGGCAAGCCTAGGGTCAGTGCACAGCGTTGCCATTGCACTGGCTGACGCTGGGGAGGAGCTTCTCGGCCACGGCTGTTCACATCACCAGCAGGAGGGAACCACATGGGATTTCTTCACCCTGCACAAGGCGGGAGTGGGGCAGTTAGGAACATCTTTGTGTACAGGACATTTGCACAGTGAAAGAGAAAGGCCAGGCTGCGCTGGGCCTCTCCGTAAGCGCCGAGCATGCTCCCCATCACCACTGCCGCTAGCTATTGAACACTGAGAGTGAAGCACTTTTTTTTTCTCATTTTTTCCTTTGTTTGGATTTGGGGCTGCCAGAGGCATCTGGCAGGTTCAGAGCGCAGTAACGGGAGTGCAAGCACAAGGCAGAGCAGAGGCCACTGCTCAGCCATGACCAGAAGAGACAGTTCAGAGCAGCTGCACAAAAAGTATTTTTACTCTTAGGAAATGCTGAGGAATGTTCATTGATTTCTGATTTTGGATGAAGAACAAACACAATCACCAGAACTGCTCTGTCTGTGAATAATCCACTTTTATACCCAATGGGATAAGACAGAGAAATGTAGACAAACATCTCAATTACTGAAATTAAAGCACTGGTGAGACCCAGAATCATGACTGACTAGCTGGGATTTTCAAAGGCGGTTGGTTTTGGCATGAGAAGCATATGACGAATAGGTGGGCATTGGAGCCTGGGCAGGGCAGCCACTCTGCTGTCACTCGTGCCCAACAGGCAGCCAGCTGCTGTGCTGGGGTTGGTGACCAAACCAGCCGGGCTGCCTGTGACCATACACTGCTTTGCCCTACCTACAGGATGAAGGTGACATCACATCAGAGTGCAACTTCTGTGTGTGACCTCACCTGGTGTTTCATCCTGAGTGACCTCGCCTCCAGACCAGCTGCCTCCCTGGGTCCTGTCAGAGAGAAAACCAGGAAACGGAGCTGGTGTCCCCACCACCAGCATCCCCGTAGTGAATGTTACATGAATGGCAGGTCCCCATGTTCCTGACCATGACCACAAGTGAGCCACCAAGGCTGTAACACCCAGAGGCGAGGCAGAGCAGGCAGCCCTCCATGTCCCTCCTGGCCACCAGCTGCCATTGCCTGGATTTAAGGCTGCCTAGCATGACCCAAGGTATGAGAGGAGCTGGAGGGAGAAGCAATGTGGCACCGTGTGGGTTCGGTGCTGGGAGCGCAGGACACGCAAGGCTGTGCTGCTGCGGGACAGGGTGGCCAGGGGCTCTGCATCCACCCTGTGCCCCCAGAGCTGGAGGAGCCCCAGGGGTGTGTCAGACATGCACGTTAGGCAGGCTCCCAATGCCTGCTGCTGCTTACCTAAATCAAAATCCTCATTAAAATGAGCAAGTGAGACATTGCTAGGTAACTCTAATTAGTTTGAATGGCAGGAAAAAAATAAAACCAATTAAGAACTAATTGAACAGTTGCTCTATTTTAGGGGGTGGTGATCTGTCTTTGAGCAGATAAACAACAAAGGCAAAGAGTGTATCTTTGCTGGGGAGCTGCCGTGCATTGGGGAGGGATGTAATGTTGGTGATTCGGTATCTCACAGCAAAAGAAGCAAAGTCCTGCACTGAAGTCTGATTTAGAAAATTGACAGAAACTTAAGTACATACCTAGTGAAGGGCTCACACACCTTAAGCAGTACCTGGTTTTCCATTGCTGGGTCCTGGACTTGAAATGCAGCCCACCTGTGCCACATCCGCAGGGCACAGAGACCCAGCCCTTTCCACCTGCTCCCCGTCCCAGACCCCCAGCCAGCCACTGCCTACCCATAGCCAATATCAACACCCTCAACTCACTCGGTCTTAAAACCTGTCCCAGAAGGGCTGCACTTAAGGCCACAGGGGGGACTCTGCTTCTCTGGGAGCTGCAAGTTCTGGCAGGAGCGTCTTGTCTTTTTCTAGTACAGCTTGTGAAGGAAGTGATGGTGGTTAAAGAATTGTTTCCACAGTGTGCAGGGTTTAAGTTCATCCTCTGCCAAATGAGAATTGAACTGCTCTGTCTCCTGGGCATAGTATGGTCTTCAGACCCACAAGAGGACCAGCTTCTCTTGTGCTTGTCCCTGTGGGGCAATAAGGAAAAAATAAGATTTTTAGGTAGCTTGGGTGCCTGCAGACAGGGTAGCTGCTGGGTGCTTGTGTGCTTTGCTAACAGACCCTTGAAGATAATCCTGCTTTAGCCACCTAAGACAGGTTTTATTTCCTCCACTGCTCATTGGGACACTGCAGCCGGGTCCCTGGGAACCAAGGTTTGGTTTGGGGCCACCCTGACACCCCAGGAACCTGTTTGGCAGTCACACCCAGGGCTGCCCATGCCTGTGCCCAGGGCTACCGATGTAGCAGTGGTTCCTCACACCACAATACAAGTGAAGCTTTCTCTGGGGGTGGGCAAGCTGCAGAAAAAAATATCAATTTGTTGCTTGTGATACCCCTGCATCAGAGGTGTCAGTCTCACCTCTCAGGCTGTGCTTTGCCTGTTTTTGTCTTTTCTTCCTGTGGCTTTTGTGACTCCTCCAAGTCTCAGTGTCCTTGAGAACATGTGAGATGCAGAACATCCAGGGAGAGGAAAAGGCTTAAAAAAATCTCTTCTGCAGAGGTAGCTCAGATAGAGGCAGGAATAGAAGTTGAAGTAGGGGTATACTGAAAATAAAGTGTAAAAAAAAGAGAGAAAATACCTTCAAAAATGCAACCAAAACCCTCTGCATCTATTTATCAGTCCTGGAATCACTTTTTTTATCTTGGTGGAGTCAGAGCTGCCATCCCCCTTGGTGGGCAGCAGCAGGTACAGCTGCCTGCAGACAGGCAGACCCCGACGTTTGTGGGCACACTGCGCCGGCTGCCCCGTGCCTTGGCCCTGGTGCTGGCAGGCAGGAGAAGCGTCTCCATCGGGACCTGCTCCAGCAAGCTCAGGCCACGTCCCCTGCCCCCGCGGGTGTGTGGGCACCCAGCCAGCCCCACCGCCCAGCACAGAGCCCAGCAGGTCCCTGGGAGGTGGTCGGCAGCCCTGAGGGCTGCTCAGCTTTGCTGTGGGTGCGTGGGAGCGCTGGGCCGTGGGTGTGCGTGCTGCCAGGGTGCCACGCAGCGGTGGGGCTGTCGGCGAGACGCTGCCGCGCTGCCCCAGTCCCACTCATGGACACGCACACCCACCAGGCACACGGCTTCGCACCGCGGGGTGCGCAGCTCCGGGGGATGCTGCTGCCTGCATCTGCCTGCCACGGGGGCTGATGAAACAATGCAGATGCTGTGTGTACATGTCTCATGAGGATTGTGCAAAAATTCAGGAGTAAAGCATTTTACCAGGACAGAATGGAGACTAAATCCCAGGTGTTAATATTTTGTGTTGTAGTTCCCATGTGTTTTCCAGGCTCAGTGCGTCCCAGCCTGTGAATGCGCACCGATGGCTGCAGAGCTTTGTGGGACCTGCACTGTGTGAACAGGAGCAGAGCAAACCTAGCATGTTTTTTTGACGGAGTACTTGCAAATTACTTGGAAATCAAAAACGGTATCATTCATAATTGCTATTAGTAATAACCCAATTCCTTTCTTCTCAAAAGAATGAGTCTGGAATAAATTCAAGCAATTTAAAAAACTATATCTGCAGCATCCCAGAGCAGTATCTTGGGAGGTACCAACCAGAATCTACCAGATATTTCTCTGCAAGCACAAGCCCTGTCTGTCCTTGCATTTATTTTCTGGCTTTTCCAACTGTTCATGGGGAAAATAAGGTGAATTTAGCTGTACCAGACCCCAGAAGGAAAGCAGAGCAATATTTTTTCCCCCTGCCCAGCTCTTTAAGTCAATAGGTAGCTGAGCTGCAGAGAGAGTGTGACTGTCATTGCTGCCCAGCAGCCTGCAGGAAAAACAGAGATCTCAGGGATCGTTCCCCAGTAGATCAAGAACAAGAGTGTCACCCCGCAGTGATCTGCTTTAAAAACTTCACAGTTATATGTTGCTTTAAACTTCCACACTTCCAAGCCCTCTTCTGTCATGTACAGTCTCACACCTCTCAAGTAAAAGTTTTGCCCTATGCAAAAATTCCCTCCCTCAACCCCAGAGATGTTGTACGGGCTTTGAGCCCTGTACTGATGTATTAGGTGTGCTGCTGATGTTTGGACAGTGCTTTTCCTGCCATATTAATTAGGCTGTGATTTCTGCTGCCACCCCTGAAGTCTTGTGGTGTCTGCACCTGGTGACTTAGCGAGCTGAAATGGGCCTTGCAACTGCTGTTCAAAGAAAACAGCGTTGTGTTCAGTAACATTACAGAAATCCAGAGAAACGGCATATGGAATAAATAAAAGTGCAAATGAAGTATGACTAGTCAAGCACTACAAAAAACTATGTTGAAAGACTTCTCCCTTACAGCAGGGAGTCTGCATGAGTGCCTGCCTCCTGCCGTACCCGGCCGCATCTTCCGCTGCACTCATGGTGCCAGCGTTTCAGCCATGCCTTTGGCAGATTTCTAAGTTCAACTTAGCATTTATGCACTTTCTACATCACGTTCTCCAATTATAGGGAAAATCTGTTTTTCACCTGAGCTGGACAGTGTTGAATGTGTGCAATATGCAGGTATTGACTGGAGTGGTGGTCCCTGCAGCCGCATCGGGGGGAAAAACACATCTTTCAGTATAAGTATTTTGGCTTCCTGTTTGTTCTTATTTCACAGTTTCTGTTGCTAGTAACCATTTCTTCCTGCCTACCGGTGTCAAACGCTGGGCTTTCCCATGTTACATCTTCCCAGAGAAACGTGTCTCATCACCAGGCGCAGTGACAGCGTCTGTGGGAGTGAGGTCTGCAGCGCCAGGCTCTCAAGCGCTGGCGCTGATGGGCATTGCTCTCTATTACGAGGCTTTAATACTGCAATTAACTATAAAAAGGATGGCAGGTCCGAGCACCACAGTGACCTTTCCATGTAGGTGTGTGTCAGTGTGACCCTGGGTGCTTTTAATTCCCATTTTAACTGCTGCTTACAAAGACATTTTGAGAGGAGAGGAGTGGGAGCTTGAAGGCAGAGGGGAGGGTCATGATCAAGGCAGGATTTCAGACTGCACAGGAGAATTAATTAGCACATACCACCATGCAGAAATGTCCTCCAGAGTATTGATTTCAATACGTTTTTGCTCAATTAGTGTCTGTCTTGGGACAGATGCCCTTACCCTTCCATTTCCCTGGGTGCTGGAAACCTGCTTCCCTGACAAGTCTTTGCCACATTGATCCGTCTTTCAGTAGCCCCTGGTATTTTCTCATCTATGTGCATCAGGATCTTCTGTCCCCCTTCTCTTGGGAGGGAGGAGAAGGCAAGAGTACCCATCCTCCTCCTTGCAGAGGCAGCTGCTGGGTGCATTGTCCCCACGAGGTGCCTGGGGCAGCTGGACGGGCTCCAGGTTGGAGCATGGCCAGGGCTGGTGAGGGGTGGTGGAAAGCATCAGATATCTGTTATGTGAACATGTTGTCACTTTCTGCTTCATCATGAAGAAGCCAGGCAGCATACACCACGGGAGTGCAGCTCAGATGTGAAGCCTTCACATAGGGATGGTCTCGCTCTCCAGGGCTGTTCTGCCAGGAATGCCCTCCACTGGGAATGTGCTTTGCCAACAAGTTACTTATGGGTCTGGGAGAGGTTGCACAGGGTGAGAAGGCTGTGTAATGCCCAAGCAGGCTGCTGTCTTTGGGAAAATGTCAGCTGCGCGTGGATTATGGAGATACGGTACTCGTAGGAAATATCCTTGAAACAAAAGCATGCAAGCTGAAGTGATGGTGATGAAAGTTGGCAGGACCCAGACACCCCCCAGAGCACTATGGAGCCTTCAGGATTCATAGGGGAAAAGACATCTGTTGCTGCCGGGAGTTTACAGCCTCTGTATTCTCAGTCATTTGGCCAGGCTATCAGCTAAAATATTCCCCAACCTTCTTGCCCCTGTCTGCTTACCTCTGCCCTTTGGCTCATGACCATACAACCAATCTGCCAGTTGCAGTTGGGAAGTAACTCTGCCTAAAAAAAAGCAAGAAGATAGGGTTATTGCTGGGTTTTGTTGTTGTTCAGCTAGCACTGTTCGTCGCTCTTACTCAACGTGTGGCCCAGGAAGGGTGGTGGGAGCAGCAGCAGGGACAGCAGTGACTGCAGCCCAGGACAGGGACGGGGACACCCACCCAAACCAAGGATGCTCTTGGAAGATGAGCTGGGGAGCCCAGGCAAGACAGAGAGGAGGCTTGGAGGCCAAGATGGGAAGGATGAGTGGCAGGAGAGCAGCAGTGTGCAGCAGCAGCCGCAGGTGGATGAGAGGATGGTGGGCTTGGCCATGTTGGGCATGGAGGGATGATGTTGACCTGAGCTGCTGAGGGGGGTTAAGTGGGTGATGGGAAAGGCCTCAGCAGGCAAAGCTGAACTGGCACACAGCTCTGTTTTAATTTCTGATTAAGTGAGAGGACAGGTTTATTTTAACAAAGTTGGTTTTCCTTAGTTAAATTCTGTTATTTCAGAGCTTTATGGAAAACAAACATATGAATGCCATTTTGTAGCCACTGTTTATATCATTATGCAACTGTATTACAGAGCTCTGTTATGGAGATTTTATGATTTTCAGAACAAATCCTTCCATACATAGAGACTTGTATTCCTGAGAAATGTACTTGTTTGAAGTTATAGCATCTCCTGGAAAGCCTCAAGTCAGTTACGAGGATTAAGTGAATTATCATTTTGAAGTACTATGTGGCAACAAGGGGTATAAAGGACCTTCTCTGAAGAAAGCGTGATTGCTGGGGGATTTCAGCCTGAGGTTGCAGTGGAAGTTGGCCTAATTAAATAATTTATAGATATCAGTTACCTAATTTAAATTGTCTGTGGTGTGAGTGCCAAAAAAAGTCCCATTTTACCTCCCCTCTGCCAAGTCTTCTGTTTGCAAATTTATTATCTTTTAAAACACCACTAGAGCAGCATTCCAGGTTTATTTTTCAAGGCTCTTTCATTTAAAAGTCATCACAGTGCACTGCAAACAAAGTTGAATTATGGTCTTGTAGAGGTGTTTTCGGGTGGCAGAGCAGTTCTGGTACAGCTTGCCTCTGTTTTGAGGGAGGCACCCTAAGGGACAGCGAGGTCTCCCAGTGCATCGTGTTGCCCACCCTACCCCCCCCGCCCCCTGCCACCTGCTGGGTGCAATGGAGACCGGGGCTGGTGGCCAGGCAGTGTCCAACAGCAAGGGCTCCCTGACCAGCCTGAGTACCAGCACAGCCTGGATTCAGTTATTCTGCACTTGGCATAACGGCTTTAGAGCAGAGATTGCTCAGAGCAGTCCTCAGTGAGTAACGTAGGCTGTGTTGCATTCGTCTATTGTCTGGTAACCCAGCTCTGCTTTGGGGTTCTTTCACTCAGGTCTGCCATATTTACTGTGACTTGCTGAAAATATGTAATAAACTTTTATATGCCTCACAACCAGACTTGGTGAAGTGCAAGAGCATTCCAAACAAAGGATAACCTGCCCCTAGCTTTGGCTGTTAGTCTGCAGTTGTGTAGCACTCACACCAAAGGCTCTCTATAAATGAAGTCCCGATGTTTACCAGACTGCAGCCATCTGCAATAAGACCCGTGCTTGCAGGGGACAGGAATCAGCCCCAGTGGCTGGCGGCGTGGACGATGAATCACTGAGCTGCTTTGCTGCCTGACAGAGATGGGGGCTGCTCTGCAGTGCAGCATCGCTCTGGCACTCAGTGGGATGGCAAAGAGTGTCCTCTCCCCAGGGCTGTGAGGGACCCTGCTGGCTGCAGATCCCTGTGCCTGTGGGCCAGGCATGGTGACTCTTCTGGAAGTGTTCTTGGGGGGGAGAGCATTTGCTCAGGACTCATGTCCAGCATTAGTTGGGTGGCAATTTGTGGTGCTTCCATGGGCACGTAGTAGCTGCTGAGCACTGGGCAGAGCCCTTCCCTCAGAGATAAGCAGTCTGAACCAGTGCCAGGTCTGGGAGAGAAAGGGTTTATGAAATCTCCTGGGTGACCAGGGCTGATGGCCCATCACCCTAAAGGCTGGCTCTGGCTTCAGCCTTTGCTGATTTCAACTTCTGCCCACTTGACGCAACAGGACCAAAGATCCCCTACTATCTGACATACCCACCAGGTATAAGTACACATAGGTTGTGATCACGTTACCCCCTGGGCTCCTCTTGCAGCTCTGCAGCCGGGCTGTTATGTTGTTCAAGTCCCCTTCACCTCACGGTGCCTCTGTATTCATTCATGGTTTAAGGGCAGTAAGCTAGGAAGTCACGCTGGCAATGGACATTAGATATGGAGTAGTTTAATTTGGAAGTCCTGATGGATGTAGTCAATATCAGGACCTTAATGTGTTTTTATATTTAGCATTAGTACTGTGACTATTTTAATCTTCTTAGTGAAATTGTGTACAAAAGGGTACAATCCATATAATGAGGTGAAACAGGTGGTCTCACTGGGGAAAGTCTGGTGCAAATGTAAATTATAGGTCTCTTGTTAGTCTAGTAAATGACCCTATTTGAAATAGAACCTTTTTCTCAGCAGAAGGAGCTGGTGGGATTGCAGAAATGCCATTGCCCCAGACAAGAGGAGCTGCCCACCTGCCTGGCAGCAGCGGATTCCCTGCTTTGCCCTCTGTGCCTGGGCTGTATGGCTTTGGTACCGATCTGGCATGTAACAGGAGGGAAGTGCTGGTTGGGTATCCCAGCCGTCCTGTCGCTGGGTCATGCAATCACTCTCATCGTGAATGCTGGGTGAGCAGCTATTGAAAGCGAGTGCTAGCTGGAACATTTATGATAAGCAGCTATTCTGTAATGTAATCTCTAGCATATAACTGCTGTGAAAGAAACAGCTGACAGCTTGGATTAATCCAGCATTTGAGGAATGAATATTATTTCCTCTGTATTGCATCACTGCAGGGAGTCAGGGCTGAGCCCTCCCTGTGGGTGAGAGTCTGGGATGTTTGGATCTGCATCCAGTTAGGCTGGCTAGAGATGAAAATAAAAGAAACCTTGGCTGATGTTTTCTTACTGCAGTTCTCAAAATGAGACAGTTGATGGGAATGACATGAAAAAAACAAATTGCAGCCTGAGCAAAACTTCATCTGTGTTTGTCAGACGGCTTAGAACTGGCAGGAGAGCCTGGCAGAGGGCTCCTCTGCTTTGCATAGAACAGGTACAAGTAGCAGAGATGCTGTGGCCTTTGGCTCACCATTGCTGCTGAATAGCTCTGGGGAGTTCCCAGCAGGTCACTGTTCTACTTGACCAGCTCCCTGAATGCTGGGATGCCAGTGGCAGCTTGTGGAAAATTTATGTGATGTTCTGGCTTCTCCTTGCACTCAGACTGTTGAATGTCCAGGAGCAGGTTTGGGTACAGGATCGTGTGGGCAGCTGGAGGCAGGTGGTTCTGAGCAGGATGCCAGCAGCAAGGAGCCGTCTCACCCATTCCTGCATTTGGGCCTGTGGGAATGGTTCTATCACCCCAATGCACCCTCCAGACCCAGGGCTGCAGGGTGCTTTCGGTCGGTCCTGCACTGATGCCAACATAGATACTGGTATTTCTGCTTCTTCCTAAATATTTCTCTTCTAAGATTGTCTTCCTCTCAACTTGAAACTTCTGATACATTCAATTTCCAGGAGAGACTTGGACTCAGATATAGGCTTCCCCAGCCTTTGAGGCTGTCTCGCTCTGTCTATGGTCTATGGTCGATGTGGTTGGACACAAGTCTGCTCCAGTCTGAAAATCAACAGTGCTTTGCAGTACAGGGCTGACCCCAGGAGAGGGCTACGTGCTGCCAGATGTGAATGTACCTCAGCACCTCTGGGGAGAACAAAGGGGGCTGCCGCTGCTTCTGAGCATCACTGGCACACCTCGCCCCATCGCTATGTCAATGCACACCCTGCTGCTGGTGCAACCAGGGCTTTCTGTTTCTACCTCCCAAGTACAGGACAAATGGGTGTAAAAAAAGGAAACAGGAGAAATAAAAAAAGCTGTTTCAGATGTAAACCCTCTCTGCTGGAAGCAGAAGGAAACAACTGTGCACAAGCAGGTGCTGTCTGTCAGCTCCAAAGAGGCAGAGCCAGAGCAGGCACTGTGCAAACACTGCTTTGTTCCAAGAGTAAGAGGGGGGTTTCCCATATAGGTCCTGGCCAGTGCCTTACTGTACAAACAGTTTGATGCTTTAATCACTCAGCAGTGAAGTGACAGATCATAAATAGTCCACCTGAGTCAGGAGGATACCACCCAGTGCCATGCAGCTTGGAGAATCCTAACAGCAAAGACAGATGCCTGCTGAGGTGACTCGACTGCAGCCACTGCCAGTGTATTGCCCTTCCCAAATGGAGCAAAACGCAGCTTGTCCAGCAGCCCAGAGCTGCTGCCACAGTTTCCTTCTCAGGTTGTGCAGTATCAATAGCCATGCACCGTGAAAATCACAGCCCTGAACACCAGCATCTGGCTGGGATCCTGACACTGTGGTGTTGCTGCTCAGACTTCACCTTGCCGACCTGAGGCTGAGCTTCTTTGCCTGGGAAATGGAGTATTCACTTTCTTGTTGCATATGCTTTTAAATGAAAACAAACAAGGGGAAGATTAATACTGAAACATTATGTTTTCAAATTGGCCTTTGTCAACTTTAACATGTACCAGAAAAATAAGGCCACTCTGGTGTTAATGAAAGACAGCATGATACAGCATACTGAGCGTCTTCAGTGATTATTTCAGTGTTTCCCTGTTAAAAATAAAAACAAGATCAAAACCTTTTATTTTCTTCAGACTCCATAATAATTTTGTAAATTATAGAAAGGAAGGCAGGAAAAAGGGTGGCTGCAGTCAGAGGAGAAACACATAGAAATTACAGTGCAAGGTGCTTCAATACCTGCCTTCAGTCTGCGGTCTGTTTCTAGAAGTCCTGGGTGACTGAAACGCTGAGATGTGACATCTAATAAAATCTGTTTTATGGCTATGAGAACTGAAATAGAAAGGTACAAAAGTGGTAAGGTATGGATATTTGAATTCAGTTATTGCCCAGCCTAAAAGGACAAAAAGTGACTCAGACCATGAGGTTCATCTAATTCTTCAAGATAATTTCATAATAAATTCATTGTTTCTATTTAGACTTTGCTATGGTTGCAATTGGATGAATTTGGATCAGTTTTTCCTCTATGACCCAAAAGCTGTATCTTATTTTTTTAAAGTCATGAGTATTTCCAAGACATTATACTGCACAGCATCACAAGTTGTGTGATCAGAGCGTAAGTGCTGGTGATGTGCTTTCTGCCAGGAGCATAACCAGACTTAATTATCTCTCTTATCAAATTGCTGTGTGCTTGCCTTGGAGGGGCAAACGTGCCAGGGCCAGGGTCCTGTCTGCATCCCCATGTAGAACTCTGAGAGGAACCGCCTCCACTTGCTGGATGTATTTATGCGTGGCAAGTTGCACAAAGGTGTCTGGGCCGGTGTTACTGCATTGAGTGGTGTGAGTGATGTGTGGTAATGCAGAGATAACAATCACGATGTTGCATCAGCTGCGATGCTGATGGGAGCTTTAACAGACTTTAAAAGGGTTTTTCCATTGACTGCAGCATGGAAGGTTGTTTGTGTATTGTATTCCTTCCAAACTCATTCTCTTAAGAAAGCAAACAAGGTTTTAAAGGAAACAAAAATGGTGCAATTGCACCATAACCCTTGTAAAAATGGCCAGGTCATAATGTAAATATAAAAATTAGTATGGATACCCTCAGGAGAGCATTGTGCTCACAGCTGAACTCCCCTTCTGAAAAATATTATCACATGGTTTTGTTTTGTTCTAAATGTGCCTCTTCCATGATTGTTTTACTCCAGGATTCTTTTCTCATCACAGCTAAGGCTGGAAGTGGCTTGGGTAGTGTGGCTTTTGGTTTGAACTTTCGCACAAGATAAAAATTAAGCTCCTTTGGCAAGTTAGAAGGGTTTCTGTGTGATCTTCAGAGCTTGCTTTTCACTGCCCTACAGCTCTGCCTCCCTGATTTCTATCGGAATGAGAAGTGCTAAAGTGTCTTGAAAGCTCTTCTGTTGTGGTACTTGTTTGAGGATGCTTGGAAATGCGTGGGTGCCAAGCGGGAATCTACTTATTTAAAAGCAAGGGGGAGGAAATCCTCCAGGCTCCTCTGCATCAGCATCCCTGGGAAAAATAACTCACGTCCGGCAGGACCTTGCAAAGCTTGAGCCAAAGTGTCAGTACCAGCATGGGGCCAAGCCCTGAGGTCTCTGGGAAGAGCCCGGTGCTGAGCTGTACCCGGGGAGGCTTTTCCCCTGGGACCCCTGTCCAGCCTGGCAGAGAGGAGGGGTTGCAGGCACTGGGACAGGCAGCCCCTGCTCACCACATCAGGAAAAACAGCCCAGTGGGGCTAACAAACAGGTCACAGAAGATTAATGCATGTAATGATCTCTTGTGCCAGGTCCTGCTGTGCTAATATATTTACTCCGGTAAGATGAAGGCAGTTCAATCGTTAAAACTAACTTTGTCTCAGATGTAAACAAATGACTTCATTACACTAGTGTTTATTTAACAACATTACATTTGGGCAACCAGTAAATATCAGTACCTGATGGCACTGTGCATCGCTGCGGGAGCTGCCGGGCGCCCATGCTGTTATGCAGCAGCTGTGCTGGGAACTGGCACACAGCCGGGCTGGGAGCGATGCTCCTGATTGTCTAGAGAACTGATGCAGCTAAGAAAGCGGTACGATAAATTGCTCACCATCACTTCGATGACTTCTAAACACAATTCTGCTCTGACAGCTCCCCTCTCCCATCTCTTTGCTTTTCATGAACATTCATCTGTGAAATGAGGTTAACTGGGACCTGTTTAGCCACAGACCAGCCTTGTTTCTCCTGGTGGGTAGCAAAGCTTAATTGCCTGCTCAGGGCACAGAAACCAGACCAGTAATGTAGGTGACCCTGCAACCCAGGGGTAAAGAATCCTGACTCTTGGGTCTTGTAGCATTACCCTGAGCAAACAGCTCACAAGAGAGCCGGTATTATTTATCTGCTGAGGAAGCCCCACATGTTGTCAGATGGCATGGAATCCGCATAAATCTTTGCATGGAATCTTTGGGGGCATTTGGTGAACATTCAGCTGTAATTTGTCCAATTTCAGTAAGACACTTTAAAATTAGATTTTGCATTTGAAAGCTGTAATGGTTGTGCTTCTTACAATGGAAATATTCCTTTTATTCTGAAAAGTGCATTACTAGCTTTGAATTGGGAGCTTGGTACATGGCAGACCTCTGTCAAGACCTACGTTTAGAAAAGACCTTGACATTTTTGCTCTGCTCTTCAGCCCAAGGAGGAGGTGCCTGTCAGAAGGGGTCAAGGCCAGCAGGGTTCATACCTGCTCTACCAGCACAATAGGGACACAGCAAGAAAGAAATAAAAGAAGTAAAAGCAGGCTTAGCGCTGAAATATCCAACTGCTATTTCTGATCTGCAGTGTATTTGTATTGATCCCCTATAATAACGCGTATGGGGTTATAAAGCACTTTATGTAACTCTTAGGGAGGAAGCAATTACCCCCCGAGCAGGGCTCTATTCCCCGCTGACCAGCAGAAAGGGGCATTAGCAGGTACGTGGGTGGGGTGATGTGATGGGAAAGAGGCAGTATGGGTTTGTAGAAGGAAACTATTTCTTGTAAATCTACTAGGGGTCTCTGAAAGAGTCAATGAGAAAGCTGGGGTGGTCTGTTCGATTGTGTGCACTTGGAGTTTCAAACAGCTGCTTAGCAGTCCTCCAGCCTTGTAGCTGACTTCAGCTGCCAGTTCCACAGCGGGAAAATAGAGTTGGTGTTAAAAGAAAAAAAGGTACACCCCTCCCCCCCCCAAAAAAAAACCAACCCCAACTGCAGAGTGAAGAGTGAGGTGACACTAGCTGCTGACAGTAACACAGTAATATAGATAGCCAAAACAAAAAAATAATCACTGAGAAACTGCTAAAAGTGGGCAAAAAGACAGGCAGGTTATATGAGGACTAATGTGTGATAAGAATTAAGCAACAGCATATACAGGCGCCGGCGGGTTGTGGGCTGTCTGTGGCCACTTGTGGAAGAGGCCTTGGCATGGCTGCAGATGCTCCGCCAAACCCCAGCTTGATCCTGGGCAAAACGCTGAAGAACCAGTGACCATGCCGGAGCTGTGCGCTGTGGCGTGAGCCTGGCACTGCCCACTCCAGCACAGCACACAGGGCGCTGCTCGGGGCCTCAGCACCTAACCGAAAGGTGCGGGGTGCCCTCAGGGGGCAGCTTGCCTCCACGGAGAACCTAAATAGACCTGACGCTCCAGGACTCTCCAGCTTGGAAGAGACACTGGGAAGGAGGACAGCAGAGCTGTCACTGTGATGAGGAAAGCGAAGATGAGTGAGGAAGGATCACTTTTTCCAAACTGCAGGAGCTGAGGAGCACAGACGAAGGGGTCATGCACAGGGGCTGGGGCCTGGTGCTGCTCATTGCAGAAGGTCTAACACTCCCCAGGGCTGAGCAGGGTTCCCAGTGCTGCTGGGCAGGCTCCTGGGAGAGGAGCCGACTGCTTGAGAGCCAAGGGGCAGAGCCCAGCCTGGGCAGCTCTTCTCTGGAACTGCTGCCACCTTGGGCACCCCAGGACATAGGTCAGGCAGTGACTGCTGCCCCCAAGCATCTGCCACTGGCCGCTGGCCCAGGCAAGAAGTGGCTGAACAAGTGTTAAATGATAAATGGTTATCATTTAACATTTCCTATTTCTGTGAATTCTGTGCGTTGAGCTGGGTTTAGGGTTTTATTCTTCAGGTTTGCTTGTATTTATTTTCTTCTTATTTTAGCAGGTGATAGTACCACCAGCTTTTTAGCTTTTAGCTTAATCTGTCTACAAATTTTCCAACATATGAACGGAAAAGCATTGAAATAATGGTAAATGATATTACGCCTGCAGTAGATGCAATGCCATTGTACTGGGAGCACAGATTTAAGTTCTAACCTGACAGAATTGTTTTGTTTTATCTGGATCATCCCTGAATATCTATTAATGAACCTGTTCTTCAGACAGTCCTCTAAAGCGACTGGTGACAAACTCATGATGCATACTTTGCTGGTTGCTCTTTAATTACAAACTCTCTGATTCAAACTGTGAGAAGGAAATGATTCTGTTGCCTCACAGCTACAACTAATCTCCATTAGTATTTCCTGTTCCTTTATCTTAATTTCCAATAACCTTGATGTACATGACATGGTAGTACATACCTTCATGCCTTACTCTCTCTGATTTAGGTTCATGCTCAGAAAGTTTCTTTCTACCCACCTGTTTGTGCTGCATGTGAAGCCAAAGGTCACCTTGCAGCAGCCTGAAGAAGGGACTCTGAATTATTTTCCAGTGCATTCCCTGTGCTCCAGCTGATGTCCTGCTTGTGCTCTCCTGCTGGTGCCCAGTTCCTGTTGAATAGCTGAAATCAGTAGTATTATTTAGAGGTTTTGTACCCAGCTTCCTAAATTATATTGTCGGCTTTTACCTGCTGGCTTTTAAAGGCCTGGATTTTTTGAGTACTTTTAACCTTCCACTGCAATTTAGAAAAAAATTATTTAGATAATTTTTTGAATGCTACCTAAAAATGCAACTTTACATTTTTTGCAAATCCAAGCAGATGCTCAGAGTCTTCCTCTTCTTCAGTTGAATTTATAATCTCCTCCTGTCAAGAATGCAAGTGGGCAGGGTGTAATCCCACAGCAGAATAGGCTCCGGTTTCACTGTGACACTGGAGGAAATTCTGTATTTCTTTGCACAACTGGTGAAAACTTGCATTGTCTCCATCTAGCTCTAGTATATACTTCTAATTTTCCCAGTAGTCTCTCCTGGATGATTTTTTTCTAGGAAAAAACCTCATGGTATCTATCATGGATTTTTTTTTTTTTAATAAAGGTTGCAGTTCTAGTTGAACCTTATTCTTCTGTCAGTTAAAATGCTTCTGGCAAGTAATATAAGTCCTTGAGGTTATTATGGGTCTTTATCGTTCTGTGGTGTTCAACTAGGGCTGTGATGTTGCATCAGTTGGTGTTGATGCCTGGAGCATGGAGGGAAGGAGCAGTCCGGCTCCCCTGAAACACATCGGCATCTGCTCCCCACTAACCTTGAGCCCGCCTGCGGCTGGGAATGGTGCGGCAGGGCAGCTGCCTGGCCGGCTTTCCTTGCCAGGGCGAATGCCAGCATCTGCCGGGCTGCTGGGCTGAGTGAGGGCACGCTTCGTGTGGTGCTCACGAGCAACACAACTTTCACAAGGTTGTGATGGTGTCGGTCCCGTAACAGAGTAAAGCTGGATATTATGTCAGACCTGCAAATCAGTCTTTCAGTCAGCTTTTTGCCTTGTGTGCACATTGCGCTCAAAACAGTGCAGGGGCTGAGGTGCCCATCTTCTTCCAAATGCAGCAGACGGGTTCCCAGCAGCGCAGCGTGACCTGCACAAGGGATGTGAGGTACCAGGTCAAAGGAAAAAATCTCCCCTTTCCCCCAGTCTGGCAAGGTGTATATAGGGATGTTTTCCTCACCCATTTACAATCCAAGTAGAGAGGTATGATTTCTGTCTTTTATAAACCTTCAAAATATGGTATTTTATCCTGAAGCATCCATCCCGAAGGCACAGCTTCCTATCATGTGCCCCAGCTGGCAGCTTCGTGCCCTTTGCAGGTGCTGTGACACTCCCTATGCAGCTGCAGCTTCTCTGGCATCACAAGCACATCACCACGCGCTGTGTCCGCCACTTCACCCAGGTGTCAGTGTTGCCACCAACACAGGCTGTTCACTCAGAGAAAAAGAGCAGCCGAGCAAAGAGCTGTGTCTGTCATCTCTTGGTCCCTGCTTGTCTCTTTGGCAACTTAATTATCACCAGTTCCTCGATGTCTTTCACAAGGGGTGCGGGGGCACAGGGGCTGTGTGTTTGTGGGCTGGGGGAAGGAGTGGCTTGCAGTGGCAGTAGCAAAACCTGTATTTTGAGTACAAGAACAGAGAGAAGAAAGTGGGAAAAATCCTGGCAAGGTCCTTCCATGCACGTGGCTTCATCCGGCACTGAGAGTTGAATCCCACCCTGGCAGACACCGTTCTGGGGCAAATTCTGCGGGGAAGCTGTCTCTTGTTGATTTAGCTCTTGCCTATGTGGCAGAGAATGGTACCTTTCACTATCAAACAAAATAGGAATTTACTCATTTTTTGCCATTAAAACAATCCTTCAAAATGTGGGCAGGTGAGTGCCCTGGGGTATTTGTGGTGTGGGGAAATAGATGTAGGGCTGGAGAAAAGTAGGATTGCATGTGCAAATCTATATACAAACAGGCAAATGTTGGCTCACAGCTTTCTGAGCTGACTGCTCCTCTCCTGTGCGCCATTTGGGAAGCCAGGAGTGCTGCATAAAGCATACTCAGCGTCCTGCTGGCTGATGAAGAGGGAATTTGGTCAAATTTGAGTCGTGTGGGAAAGTGGGCTGAATTGCACTTGTGCAGTTATTTGCGCCAAAGTGGTTTGATCTAACCATCTTTACCTCACTCTTACAACGATTTCAAGCAAGCATTTAAGCACATTGGTTTTGCTTGTTTATATAAGTGAGTTCTGGTTATGGAGATTTTATTAGTACATCTGGTATGCCTGAGACACCGCATTAAACATGCAGTGTTCATTTTCTGCATGTAAGGCATTTTGCTGCAGACTCCAGGCTCATTAGTTTGGTCAGACAAAGAATACTTGGGTAGTTTGGAAACTGCAATGTTTTATGAAACAGAAGTTCCTTTGCTGTCACCTGTTGCTTCATTTAAAATTTAAAAAGTGTATATCTCAGTAAATCTTGTCACCATTTTACATAAAATCTCTGTAGCTGGTGCATTAAGCTGCTTCCCTGTCTTTACTTTGCAAATTTGTAATCCACTAATAGGGTACTTATTTCATCCACAGCTCATGACTTCATCCACTTTGATGACATGGTTTGTCACTGAAAGTGAGTCCTGGCAGGAGCTGGAGGTGCCCTGTGAGACCCCAGGGCAGGAGCCCCTGGGGGGATCCTGGGCTGTAGCTCCCTTATCACCCTCCTTTACAGCACAGGAGGAAATTCCCCATCCTCTGCTCCCTGCCTTGGGAGCCCACAACCCTCCTGGCTATGGCCCATCTTTTCGAGCAATGTGCACAGCTCAAGATCCAGAAATAAATTATAATTTCATTGCACCTGTTTAAAGCACAAAGATTTTGGCTGACACTGAAGCACACTTGCTGTGTGTATTTAAATATCATGTCTCCTGCTGTGATCATGCTGAATATTTGATAGAATCACCAACACACCCTGTTTGCATCATTGTTTTTAAGCCATTAGCAAACTTTATCAGACTGTTAATGATAAGCCTGCTACTTGTCTAATGTGTCCCAAGACTTTCACTTAAAAGCCTGGAGGATAAGGTCAAAACCTGACAATGATGTTTGCATTATACAAGCCAAGGCTTTGGAAGACTATGTTGCTTTGAATTCTAGAGGTTGTTTCTGAAACACTTTACACCAACACCGCGTGACGGTATCTGCAAGGGGGACAGCATTTTCCTGTCCTGTAGCATTAGGCAGCCCCGACTACAGGGCTGCTGAAGACGGGTGGTGGTCGGGGGCGGAATATTCTTTTTCATGAGGATTTTTGTTTGCTTTTTGGCAGGCAAAGGGAGTCTAAGGCTGAATAGCCACAGCCTTCGTTCAGCTGATAATTTCTTCATTGTTCACACTATGGAGGCTTGGGGCAAAGTCAGCAGCCACCATCTCATCGTCACAGAGATCAAGCTTTCCTCAGAGCTGGGATGTTTTCATCAGGTTTTGGCACCCTGTTCCACGCAAATCCATTGACACAAATTAACACAGAAATAAACACAGATCCACTGAGTTTGATAGAGATACACAGATTTTCGTTTGATAAAACCAGAAATATTTCTATTTATATCTATGTATATATAGAGATACATAGTTATATATCATGCTGCAATGTGCAGCACTGCATCTTATTTCTGATTTGTGTGGTGCTCAGACCAGAACCAGGTTACGACTTCTAGCAAGATGAAGTTAAAAAAAAAAAAAAAAAAAAAGAAGATAAAAAGAAAAATAAAAAATAAAAAAAGAGCATTGCATCATTCTTGCATTCATTTTGAAGTGAGTTAAAGTGCATTAGCACAAGAAAAAGGATGAAAAAACACTGTTGAAACAGGTTTTCTGAGAGTTGTTCTGTGTCCTTTGCAGTGGTCACACCGCACATGGAGAGGCTGGCAGCCCCAGAACGCTGATGGAGCAGAGTGCAATTCCCACCCTGGTGCAATTCCCACCCAAGCGCACCATCCCTGTTCGCAGCACCCAGCCCGACAGCCACTGCTGCTGTCACGGGGAAGCTCCCACAGCCATGGGTGACGTTTGCCCCCTCCATCCTCGGGAAGGGCTGTGTCTGGGGGACAGCCATATCCCTCTGCCTCCAGGGCTGGGCACCATCAGCTCCAAAATCAAACTGCCCTGCCCTGCAGCTCCTCATTCTGGCTGTGAACCGGCAGCAAACGGAGTGGAAGAACAACTTCCAGATTGCTCACCAAAACTGTGGCTGAGCACAGACCTCATTTCCTGTGACATCCCAGTTTCTCAAAGAAAGTTTTGACTGACTTTTCCTTTCACACAGTTACTGTTTTTTTCATAACTGTAAAGTGTAGCAAACAGCATAAATCACACCATGATAAACCGTAAGGATGAGCCATTAGTCATTTGAAAAGCATGCTTCCCATTGAAATACAGTGAAGATCATCTTAGCAGAAAATTTTTGAGTGATATAAATAATGCTGCTGATTCTTTGGATGCAAACACTGATAAGATACCATTTTCCTCTATGTCAATATTGATAAATGTGTCTTGAGAACAAATAGTACTAAAGGTTAAAAAATAAAATTAATTTACATCTAAGAAATTAAGCTGGTTTAATTTATATTTATTGTTTAAAAACAGCCATAAAAAGCTTCTTGTCATAATTTATTCTTGAAATGACTCTCGCCTTGAGAGTTTCCATAGTTACAGATGTTTTTGATTGTTCAGTGTTAGCACAATTGACATTTACTGCAGAATGAGAGCTCTAATTGATTTTTCTACATGGAGACGAGAAAACAAGTGCTCAGCGATACGTGTCATGCTTAATTGCCAGGTTCTGGGGGACCCACTGATGTAACTGTGCACCAAAGGGCTGCAATGGTTTGAGCAACCAACGGAAATGCTCATAAATAGTTTGACAAACTGCAAGATAACTTTATCAGCTGAGAGCAGCAGTTGGGAGGTACAGACGTGGCATCTACCCACCGAGCCCCAGTTCTGCCCAGGACGGGCCCCGCAGGCGTCACTGCCGATCTGCAGCTCTCACCTGGTCACTGCGCAGTGGAACTCCCCGGGGGAGCATGGAGCACGGTGCCGCGCTGCCAGCAAGCGCCCTTGTTTCCTACACAAGGGTGGAAAGTTTGACTTGCATGAATACCCAAACTAGAAGCCTAAACCTGAAATATAGGAAATAGTGTGGGGAGAAAGGAAAGAAACAGACAGAAGGCAGAAAAAAATCTTGCAAGGTGCCTACAGCAATGACACAGTCTGATGAATTAAAAAATAGCATGGGTGTCCCAATTCCCATACTGCTTGCGCTGCAGGCTCTTTGGGAAAAGGAGAAACCTTTTCCGTGCCATTTATTCAGCATGGTTAGGTGTTTTCTAGGCTGGCAGCCTAACCAAGAACGTCAGGTGGGCAAACCTGATGGTCTAAACTGGAGATCTGAAACCAGTCTGCAGCATCTTACCCTTGCCCAGCCCCACCCTGCCACCCAGCTGCAGCTCGGGCCGTATGGCCCATCACAGACACAGTCTGGAGTCAGGTCCCCCCATGCCCATCTGCCATGACGAGCTGTCTGCTCTGCTCAGCCCAAACAGCCATTGCTTCTGGTCACCAATATGTCCTCATTGTAGGGTCTTCAACTGACCTAAAATCTTAGCTATCAAGGAAAAAAGTATTTCTCCTATTAATTTTTTTAAAATGGTATTATAGTTAAGTGACCTATATTGACATCAATATTTAAGTCATAAATTTGAATGTCTGATTATATAGTGTATTATTTCTCACACTTGCCTTGCTCCGTCTTCACAATAATGGAAAATGATGACTCATGTTGTGGAAAAACACTATCAATTTATACCGAGAAAAGTAAATCCATTCTCCTTTTTTTTTTTTAATTTGTGGGACTGTCACTTCAGTAAAATGTGTGAAGCCTTTTTGAATGCAATCTTTTTCTGAAATTGCTTCTCACTAGGATGTTCTTAGTCCTTCTTCCTTGGCTGTTTGGTTATTTTGAACTATGTTTAATCAGGCAACAACGGGATCAGGAGAGAAGTATCTGGGGGAGAAAACAAGGTGGATTAAAGCATTAAGGCTGTAGAAAATCAGGAAAGATTAGGAATTTCAATTTATAGTACCAAAGGTTAACGCTTCTGAGATTTGTAAGAGCAGTTTAATGGGCTGATGTGAAGAACACCAGGCTAAACTTCTTGCCTCCTTAAATCCATTTTGCTTGCCTCCTGCTGTTACCCAAATACAACTTTTTTTTACTGTTTTGAGGAGATTAGGAGCAAATATATATGAGGAGATAAAAGCAAATTATGTAAAGAGACATATGGTGGGGTGATTTGTGGAATAACTTCTGTTTACAGACTGCCCTGGGTTGTTCTGGGTTCTAGTAAACAGATACTGGAGCCGTAAGCAGCTGTGCGTCTGTCACGTGGGCTGCAGTCCTGGGGAAATCCCAGCCAGCATTTTCCACAAACCTTATCCCTACCTAAACCTTCAAAGATAATGGAAGTCACTTCAGAAAAAAGAAATTACTTAAGAAAAGTATTAAAATGTGGAGAGAAAAATGCACAAACTCAAGCCAGACTTGAGGCTACTTTAAGAATTAAATTACATTTTTCATTGAGTGCTGACAGGAGCTTGTTTTCTGCATGTAGAGTTGCCTGGGAGTCCACAATGCTCATAAACTGAGTGGAGTTGGATATTAACCACAATTGTACAGCCTAGCAGAGGTAACTGGGAAATGGAGATGGAATAAATGTGTTCTCTTACAGAAGCCTTGGTGGAAAATGAAAAAAACAACAACCAACAAACAACACAAAATACGACCTCTTTAAAAAAGGAGTTAAGTCCTTCCCACAGTGAAGTAAGTACAAGTCAGACTTTATTCTGCTGTTTTCCAACTCTAAATATAAGTGACGGCATCATGTTGGTGACAACTGGAGCCCATTGTGTGAGACAAGGAAATGGCTCAACAGAAATATGGAAAGTGGAGAAATGCATTGAAATATTCATTAAAATGCTCGTTTGAGGGAACTGGATGGGCTCAGCAAGCAGTGAGCCATCAGTGAAATCAGTGCCTGCAAGAAAAGGGAGTAAATTACCTGGAGAGCCATCACCTGTGCTGAGGGGTGAAAATACACATTTCCCAGCACCTTCATGGAGCCAGCGTGCTGCACTGTCACTTCCAGATAGGGCATCTGAAATCCAGACAGAGTCTCCCTACTCAAAGGTAACCAGAAAAGGCTCTGGACTAAAGAAATTTTGGAGTTGATAAACATTTTGTGAAGTGTTTTGGCTGTCAGTGTCCTACCTGAACCCTGATGCATCTTGCAGCACTCCTGCCTGGCTCAGGGTCTGCCACAGTTTACAGGAGGTTTTCTGCAGAGGGCTGCAAGGGATTGTCTCAGAGCATGAAAATCAGCACAGGAGAAAATATGACCGTCCTTAAATGTTGCAATAAAGAGGTGACAGGGACTGAAGTCATACAGCAGCAGTATTCAGGATTCTGTATCCTGATGGTGATGAGTCCTGACAGACCGTGTGAGAGGCACAGAGAGCACTGACTGTCAGAGAGGGGAGAGCAGCACTCAGTGGAAAAAGAAAAGAGGGAGAGACAAAGCAATGGGACAGAAAACTTGCCTTCATGCAGACATCCAGGAGGCCTCAGGGGCACTTTTGTCAGTACCAGACGCTGGCAAGCTGTGATATTTTAGACCCCTGCTCAAACTCTTAATTGGGTATCTCAGAATTCAAGCTTTCGATTAACCAGCAACAATATTGTCAATAACAGTGAGGGCGAATTAGGATTTTTGTTGTCTGTTAATTTCTATCCTGCAACTTCAATGCTTCATTTATAGCCTACAATAATGCAAACCAGGAGGTTATTTCATAGGTCAGGAAAGAAGCCCAGAAAAGCTTAGAGAAACACCAGCTCTGCCCAGCACTGCCACTGGGAATAAGCAACAGTAACCTGCCCTGTCAAGAGGACCTTCAGTCAAGGAGAATTTCAGCACGGCCACCCAGGAGCACACCACAGAGCACAGTGCAGTGCCCAGCTCTCCCCACGGAACGTCAGTGAAACTGGAAACACCCTGCAGACGTCCGGCAGAAATTAAGTCACTTGCCAGCAAGAAAATGACAGAAGTGGCTGCTGTGAACAATGCTATTTTTAGTGATGCTGGCTGTTCAGCTAGCACCCATCTCCTTTCCTCATTCCTTACTCATGGCTGGAGAGTGCAGCTGAGAGCTGTGCTCCAGGGCAGGACTCAGTGCTCTACCTCAACTCGGAAGCAAATAGACAGCTGGAGGTTTTCCAGTCCTGCCTTCCTCACTGGTTCATACCTCAGATGTTCAAACAGTATTTATTTAAATTGGTAGATCGTAGCAGAATTAATTTGCTTTGAAGGCTGAGCCAGAAAGTATTTGGCAGCTGGATAGGAAAATCTAACACAAACAAACAAAAAAAACCCTTAAACCGTAAAGCATTGCTTAATTTTTCAGCCTTCAGCACAGAACACCTTAGAGGAACCATTAGTTCTGTAAGAGTAACGAGGCAAGAGTTGTTTCATTTCCAGGATACAGTCTTGGGGTTTTTTGGTGATTATTGCTGTGCCCACAGCACTGAGCTTCTGCATTCACTGACGGCAAGTGCTGAGGAGCCTCGGCTGCCTGCCTTGTGGTATGAGTCAGGGTGGCTGGGCAGAAGTGCTGACTGTCTTTTCCCTCTGTATTAATAACAAGGGCAAGACAAGAAAAAGCATAATCAGAGCTTTAACCCCTGTTATCCAAAAGCACTGTATCATTTTGGCTATAGATGTAAAGTCCATTTGCATATCAGATATAAATGTGAAATAAGCAAGAGAAACTAGTTGGAAGAAAAAGTTTCACCTTTCCCTTTGGGGTGTTTGTTACACAAATACCACGGTTTCTGAATTTCATGCTGATTTGATTACTGATGCAATCTGTAAACTAATAAGCTAATAAAAAATAATAATAAATAATAAACTAATTTTTATGCTGAGGTACTGAGAAAGTGCTGTGATAGCCAGTGAGATGGTTGAGCTTTTTGCTTTTCAGGAACTACCTCTCTGCTGGCGTTCGGGTAACCCCGCATGGCAGTGGGGGCGCTCCAGGGCTCTGGGGGATGCCACATGGTTAAGCAGTGGCTGTGTTATAGGCAAGGTGTTGGCATAGCCAGGCGAGCTTCCAGCCTGTGCTTCTCCCACACAGCAGGACAAGCTCTACCTGTTTTCCCTGGCATGTCCTTGTTGAACTTCCACTTGGAAGTCTCCAATGATATGGATGCTACAGAGTCCCTGGAAAGGCGGTTCCAGCACTCAGCTGAAGTTACCACTGATGAGTTTTATTGTGCCTAAATCAAATCTTTCTTGCCTCAAGCTAAGCATGCTGTTGCTTACTCTGTTTAGTACAGGGAGTAGACTGTCCCCTGCCCCTTTACAATGTCTATTTAAGTGCTTGATGGCCATGTCTTCTGCGGTCAGCTCTTCTACAGGCTCAGCAATCCGTCTTTCCATTTCACCTCCTAGGCTGTGGTTTCTGGTCATTCTCCACCCTGTCACTGGGACTTTGAGGATTTCTGCCCTGTCCTCCCCTAGCCAGCCAATGTTCACCGGGCCACCCCAGGGAAAGTTAGCCCTGCCAGATGGCAAGCAGTTCCTTTCATTTCCCCAGAACAGAACGACAGCTATCAGTTTTGGGGTGGCAAGAGTTGCCTGTCTGGGTGGACTCTGGTGATTCGCTCCTGATAGTCCTGATGGCACAGGGTGCGTGCGCTGTGCAGGGACAGCTCTGCAGGAAGGTGGCCAGCACCACCGCTGGTCATGGTAGCCCTGAGTCTGGGGCATTGGTGTCTGCAGGATGGCACCAGCCATGGCCAGGCCCAGCATCCAGCCGTGCCACCACATCTTCCCCAC
Source organism: Falco cherrug (assembly GCF_023634085.1). Lineage (NCBI taxonomy): Eukaryota > Metazoa > Chordata > Aves > Falconiformes > Falconidae > Falco > Falco cherrug. The sequence goes on from NC_073705.1 coordinate 57,169,925, forward strand.
ACAGCTCCACCAGCGATCCTCACTCTCCTGACATCTCAGAGCCGGGGCATCTTTAAGGAAAAAACTGCTGATGCTGCAAAAAACTCACAATGATTCATGATGTAAATAAACATCTCCAAAGATCCAGGCTGAGAATCCTATTCTGGTTTTACTTGTGTCCCAAGACACTTGAACAAAAGTTTTCAGAAGGGAAAGACTAATAAATCAAGACCGTACTTCTCCAGGCCTCCGCTCACGAGCTGCTCAAGGGAGCTGGTTAAAATTAGCAAGGAATGTGGGACGGAGGAGCCCTGCCTCGCCTTCGCAGCACCCTGCAAAGCCCGTGGTGCCGCACGAGCCAGGCCCAACTCTTCCAAAAAAGGCGATAACGGGATCCTGGGACAGATGGGTCCATCACCTGGGGCAGATGGGTCGATCACCGGCTCCTGGGGCAGATGGGTTGATCACCGACTCCTGGGGCAGATGAGTCCATCACCTGGGGCAGATGGGTCCATCACCAGCTCCTGGGGCAGATGTGTCCATCACCTGGGGCAGACAGGTCAATCACCAGCACCTGGGGCAGACTGGTTGCTCACCGGCTCCTGGGGCAGATGGGTCGATCACTGACTCCTGGGGCAGATTGGTCCCAATTCCCGCACACCCAGTGGGGCACCCTGTGCTCCCCCCACCCAGCTGGGGCACTCTGGGCAGGTACTGGCCTTCAGACTGAAAAATGAACTCTTTAGCAAGGCGAGAGGAGGTCAAGGTCTAAACTTCAGATTCCAGTTTAAATACTGGGGGAGGAGAGGGACAAGGCCCCCCAGGGTCCTCGTGGGTTTTAGGGGATTTTTCTACGCATTGCTGAATATTAATGGAGCACTCATCCAAAAAAAGGGTGAATGGAGGCTGCTAAGTCAGGACTGCCAAGAGCTTGCAGCATCCCATAAAGGAGCGTGGATGGAGAGAGCACCTCTGCCATGGCAGAAGCCACCAGTGTGCAGTGAGGTCAAGGAAATGTCCTCTGAACATTTTGGAGCAAGGTTCTACAATCCAAGGCATGCAGCAAAAATCAGCACAAAACATCTGTTATCGCAATACCAATGGAGCTAAAAGTAGGTTTGGGGGAGGCAGGGAGGAGCCTGGTGTCATGGGGCCCAGGCAGCCACAGCCTGTGGTTTTGCCTCCCAGCTGCTCCCAGCTACACGGTGCCTGCCAGCCCCAAGCCACTGCTCCTGCTGCAGGAAGGGCAGGAAGGCTTCCCAAAGGCTTTCCAGAATTTGCTTCTTCTGCCTGTTGGAAATTGAGCATGAAAAAGGATGTCTATCTACTATCTAGATTTGCTTCTGCGGTGCATTGGCACTCCATGCAAGACAAAACCACCCCAGAGCAGGGTGTCTCCAACCTCTAGCACCTCCAAACGTCACCCTGGAGCAGATCATCTGCTGCCCAGCAAATGCCTATGTGAACAATTGCATGCCAGTTTTTCCTGGTTGTTTCCAAGCAAGAAATAATCTGTACTTTGAAAAAAACCCTTAAGAAAAGGCGGTGATGGTGGCATACCCACCAGGGGACAGTCCTCCCCAGCCAGGCTGCAGGGCTGACTGCTCTGTGCATACCTGCAGTATTACACAGCACCGACCAAGATACAGAAAAACAGGAAAAAAAGGCCCATACTGAGAGGTAAGCAAGCTCACATTCAAGGCCTGGATCACCCACTAAATCACTTCATTGCTCCCTTCTCCTGCTGCGCCTCTCTAGTCAATTCAGACGGTGAGCTTTACAGGAGGTGAGACTGTTCTACGTCTGTAACAGTGGCACAATAAAAGCAGACACATTTAGCTGAAACACTCCATCACAGAGCTTCTTTGACTTTTTTTGTTGTTATTTTCCCCTGCAGCCTGTATTTCTTTATTATGGGAGTTCAAAGCAATAGCACCCAAGCAAGCAGTGCCTGGTGGCAAGCCAGAACCTAGGGAATCTCTTCACTATTGCCTTTCTACTTTAAGAAAAGGGCATTATTGTTAATATATTTCTTATGTTTGGTTTCCATCAGAGTCCATTTGTTTAACTAATAGGCAGATTTATTTACTGAAAGGAGAAGGAAAGCAGCAGATAAAAGGATACAGCAAATACAGCAAACATTAATCTTGTCCCCAGCAAAACCACTGGCAGCACTTTGGAATTTTTTCAACTTTTCTACAAGGTCTTTAGGTTGTAGTCAAAATAATTTCTTAATCTGCACATTCCCAACTCCAAGGTCTGCAACAGTCAGGGCTTGTGCTGAAGAACAGTCTTTGCTGCAGAAAGCAATGCAACTTGTTGGGCAACTCAGGAACTGATGCTAAACACTGTAATTCCCATTCATCTCAACAGGAGATTCCTTACTGCTGCTCAGGACCGATGGTATGGTCACTTTTCCAATTTAAAAGAAAAAAATCTCCAGCAGGAGAGGAAAATAATTTACATTTAATTCCAACTCCTTACTTTTACCAAACAGAGCAGTTCCATTCTGTTTCATGCAGACCATTAAAACTAAGATTTGACTTTGCTGAGACATGACACAAGCTATATTTCCATGAAAATGGAAATTTATATTTAAAAAAAACCAAAAAAAAACCCCACCAAAAAAACCCAAACTGAAAACTCAGCTTTTCCACCTGGGTATTCCCCTCTCTCTCTAAAGAGAGTGCTTCAGATCAAACATCCCACATGAGGAAAATGTACTTGGAAGAGGTAAGTGCCAGTGAAATATTTTCACTTTGAACATCACATTTCCATGGAATGTCATTTCCTTGAAAATATGGCAAGTGGTGAAGATGATTAAATCTTAAAGCTGGTCCCTAGCCTGCCTCATGGTCTTGTCCACCCCAGGAGGGATGTTATGTGGGTGCTGCTGGCAAGAGGGGTGATTTGCTGCCATGCTGTGATGTGCCCTGACTCACAGGGTAGCTGAACCCAGCTGGGCGCTCTGTGGGGAATGGAGCTGCAGTGCCCCAGCACCCACCTGCACTTTAAAGGCTGCACTGAATTTTTGGAAAGTGCACTGAATATGATATTAAATTCTGAATTTTGGTACCTGTATCCAGAAAATACATGTTATCTGTGAATTATAGCAATGACTTATAAAAAGTAGACCATCTATTTTTTAAGTTCTTGGTGACCTATTGCCCTTTCTCTACATGCTTAGATTGGTGCAGAAAAACATTTGATTGTTTTTTTTCTAGCTAAATTCCTTGAGGCTTCCTGTGGTTGAAAAAGAACAATAATGTCTGAAGATAAAAAAAAAATCAAATACCATCAATCTGAACATCAGTTGGCTGGAGATATAGGGAATAATTTGCTTTTAACATCCACGGTTCCTATACTGAATCTAAAATTCACACTGATATTTGACCACGCTACCAGTCCCATTTGAATCAGCAAGACTACTGACAAGCATGATAACACACATGATTACTGCAGTTTATTTGGGGTGAATGATTTACACAGTGTAATTGTAGGGAGAGGTGTAGGATGTTTACCTGCCTTTTTTGAAGCTGTGTGAAGGCACAAGATTTGAGGAGCCCAAGTAATTAGCAACACATCACCAAAAATCTCTTGTCTCTTGACTCACATACCCGAAGGGAGAATGCTTGCTCATTTTCTTAATCATTTCCCTTTTGAGTACCCCTGGACACTGCTTTGTATCTGGGTTGACATCCATGAAAAGTGAAATTAGTTTGTTCAGAAAATAAAACAACAATTTCTTTGCTCACAGAATTTGTCAATGGCTTCCTTTCCCTTTCTTTTTCTTTACAAAATGTTAATTTTGCTTAAACATCAACACATAGCATTTTGTCAGAGAAAACTGTTTTAATCTTATTATGCTGTTTATGTTAAGAGGAAAAAATGAGCAGCTTTGTGACAAGAAAACATCTGAGTTTTTCAAAGAAGAGGAGCAAGCTGGGTGTCACACATTGTTTTGTCACATTCTCTCATTTGCATGTCAGCATGATATTTGTAAAAGGTTTTAAATGAGCACTCGAGATTCATTTTTATCTCCCAGATGAATGCAAGAGATGCAATAGCCGTGGATGCTATAGACAAAGGAGGGCACAGTCCCACTCCTGCCTGCGCAGCTGTGGGCAATACCCCGCCAGGCATTCACCAGCCTCCCCAACAGCTGCCCACGCACGCGGCTGCCTGAAGGAAAATGGATTAGACCACAGCCTTGTTTTGAACATGAAGCTGAGCAGCTATCTGATATTATCTTTCACAACCTGTTTTCGGTAACCCTGCTCGAGCTTGCCAGAGGTTTTCTTTCTGCTGCACGAGCTGCTCTGCTCCCTCCATAGAGAGGGGGTGATGTTTTTCTGAAGGTGAGCTCCTGGCGCTGCTCTTCCCTGGTTTTGGGACCATGGTTTGGGATGCAGCCCTGTCTCCAGGCTCTCCAAGAGCCAACCTGTCTCCACCAGCATGTACCAAATTGAGTTTCAGGCTTTTCTTTACTTCAAGCCAATACTTCTTATTTCTTTGATACTGGGCTGTGCTTATATTTTGCACAGTCATTTTGCCCTCTTCCAGTTTCATAAGTTCGCTAAGCCAACAAAACCACACCAGGTTTGGCTTGCTTATCCCAAATCTTTCTGTCCACCAAACATCTGCTTTCCTGGGAACCCAGCTGTTTCTCACACAAAAGCTGAAAGGATGCTCACACTCAGCCCTTACAGGTCACCTGGTGCTTTCCATCCTGACAGGATCTCTGCTCCAAACGTCTGCAATCAATGCCCACACCTGTCACCTACATCAGTCCTCTCTTCTTGACATCTCCATCCATACCACTCCATTTAAGAGCCTGCCAAATTAATCAGGATTAGGCCTTGCTCTTCCTTGAACAGGCTGATCGTTAAAGGAGACTTCTAATTGAGGCATGTCAGTGATTTGCAAAGTGAAATGTTTCCTCTTATAACTACAAAACAGAACGTGGGATGCCTTCTGTGTGAAAGGTGGTGGAGCAGTGATCTTTAGAAATCCAGTGGTATGTCTGTCTTGAAAATCCTGATCAAGTGCTAATCTGAACAGCATTTTTCCTGCTCTCTACCATCCGCTGTTATCTTCTTGCACCTTTTGCAATTTTTCTCTGTCTGTTTTGTTCCTTTCCCAGAAAGGCTGTGTTGGAAGAGCAGATTAAACCATTACACAGGTAGTTGCGAATAAATGCCTGTGCAAATTTACTACTTGTCAGTAGTTTTAGCTCGTGTCTTCAAAAGTGCTATGTGTGAAATACAACAGTTATCATTGCAGGTTTAACTAGCAAGCGACATCTATAGAGAAGTTATCTTCTTTCTCTAAGTATGCTGATTCTTCTTGATTTTGTTTTTTGTTTGCTTCCTTTGTTATTTGTTGTTAGCAAACACTGACAATTCTGAAAAGAGGTCCCTGAGCAATAAATCGTGGGAGGGCTGGTTTGTCTCTGAAATAAGGCTACAGAGCTGTAGCATCAGCCGTGTCCCACCAATCACCACAGGTTGCTCTTGGGGAAAGGCATCTGCCAGACAACTTTTTTTGTAGCATCCTTTTCAGCAGAACTAATGAAGGCATCTCCGCAAGGTTTTTTTAGGACTCATTCCCAGCAGCTCTTTGAACGAAAATACTACAGCAGATCAACAGCGGCTGGATGTGGAGGCATGTAAACCAACCCTTACAGAGTGCTGGTGCCAAAACAAATGAACTTGTATGGTGGGAAAGCACAGGGCTGCATCCCAGGGGTGAGTCCTTCCCTCAACAAATCCTTTCCAAGAGGCACACTTTCACTGCAACATAAGTTTTGTTTTACATTTACTTCGTTGGATGTTCTGAAAAGCCAAATTCCCTGATAGTCAGGCACAGTTAAATTCCCTTTTGCCTGTCCCCATCAGTTGGCTGCCTTCTAGAAGAACACTTGGCTGAATAGAAAGGAATTGAGGTAAGGGTGGATATGTGTTTATGCATTAAAAAAAAATAACACACACACAGAAAAAAGAGACAACATGAGTCAATGGTAAAGTAATTGCAGAAAAGAGCATAAAAATAATCTCCATGACAGCGCCAACATCAAAGACAGCATGTGATGAGAGGTCACAGAAAGCACAATTAGACACAGATAAAAGCATACATGAGGAGAGAGAGAAGAGAAAGCAGAAGAGCTCAGTCACAGCAGGTGTGGAGTTGACTCCATAGAGACAGAGAAGCCCCATCTACTTAGAAAACGGTTGCAACAGGAAAACAAGCATACCTAAATTACCCACCTTTCTTCTTGGAAAAGGGGACTGGCAGTTGGATTAAGGAGCAAGTCAGTCTCTGTAAACTTCCCTTGTCTTCCCTGCCACAGCCATGACAAGCATTGTGGTTACAGTGGTATATTTTTTGATACTTGCGCGTATCTCCTGTGGAAAACTGCCAGTGAATAAAATGCAAAAGCCCGAGATGTGTTACAGTGTGCCTTGCTCTGCCAGGCACTTGGTTTGGCCCTTCATTTTTCTGAAGCTGGCAGCTTAAACCCCAAACCTCATATGCTACACGAGGACTGTGTTAGTGCTCACAGCGACATGGACCTTGGGCAAAAGGGGCAGGCCTGATTTCTCCAAGGTAATGCAAAGCCTCCAGCCAGGCAGGAGCCCAGTGGTGCCGAGTCCCTGGAAGCAGCCACAGCCTATGGGGCAGCAGCTGACGCCAGCGATTGTGCTGCCCGACGCGCACAAGAAATGGTGATACAGCCAAGAAGGATGGAACAGTTTGGGTCAGTGCTATGCAAAACCATAACTGCTAGGTCTGTCAGCAACAAGATTGATTACCAGAAAGAGTGACAGAGCTTTTCTGTAGTGAGAACTAAAATTTTTAAAGAATATCTGTTTTATATGAGTCAGGGAAGGAAAAAAACAAAAAAACAAACCAGTGGAAGACTAATTTTATTTGTCAACATCAGCATAGAAGTAACTGCAGGGAAGAAATCAGTTAAGTCATAGTATCTGAAGGACTCAAGGGGAAAGTAGGAGGGATGTGATCTAGGAATACTTGAATCTTTTTTGCCAGAACTGTGGGTTGAACTTTCCTATTTAAATGTGTCTTTAATGTCGTTATATAATTAATTTTTAAGTTGGTCACCATGGCAGCAATGGCAGACTTACATGAATGAGAATAGACATTAGCATAGACTGGAGACTAGTTGGATTTGGTTTTGCAGTTTCTGTTGGTCTTGGACCCACCAGCTCCCAAGAGATTGAGTTCCTCTGGTGAGGGCTGATGGCTGAGCTGCAAAGCTGCAGGGAGCAAGGCACACTCTGCCTCCCTTGGATCACCTCCCAGGGACAGTGCAAAGCTCTTTTCCATCAAGCTGAGCTTAGGACCCCAGACTCAATGTCTTGGGCAGGGAAGACTGACAGCTTTATTGTCATCATCCCGTGTTTCCTCCTCCTGCTGATCAGCAGAGATAAATTTGCTCCCACAGTAATAAAAAAACACTTGCTTTGTTTATTTAGCCAGCAACTGTGTAAGAAATAAGTGAACCCTCTCACAGTGTGCTCCTAAATTTAGCATCTGTTTCTTTCTGTGCCTCAATAAAGCCACTATTTAATGTAAGGCTGGAACTAAAAAGTGATGCTGAATTTCTGCACTTGAAGAGGGAATCAAAATTTGTTATGGCACAGCTAGCGACATGTTCATAAGCATTGGCTTGTAAAGTTTGCTGTTATGCTATCATGCTAACTATCTCACTTTTTGTATTGCAGTGTGCTTCTGCAGCCCTCATAGCCGTCTCTGGCTGGTGAATATGGGACATAAAAATATAGGATAAATGCCCTTTGTAACTATGAAAACCTTCTGGTGTGATTTCTATGTCTAGAGACTGTAATACAAGAGTAACTTTACACCAACAGTGATTGAAAGGATCAGTCTAAGCACACAACTCTTGAATGTTTCAGTGGCTTGGGCATTCTTAAAGAATAAAAGAAAGTTGCGGCATTACAGTGTTGTTTAATACAGTCACAGTGATAACAATCTTATTTGAAGAATTCTTTTCGTAAATTATTTTCTGAGATGGCGTTGACTTGCAGCTGAGTGGCCTTTTCTCCCGCATACCTACCTGTCAGGGCTGCCCTTTCTCTTTCTGCATTTACTGGTGCACTGAGCTCAGCCTTTCTTCTCTCCGCTGCTGCTAATTTTGCATACATACTACTCCTTTTATTATGTATTTTTTCTTATTTACAACTGAGCTTGTTCTGTGTTCCATCTTTTACTATAGGATCCATGTTAGCAGTATGTATCAGAGAAATGGCACCATCTTTTTTGCTTTGTACCACACCCTCATGGCATTTGGGGCAGTTTCTAGATCAGGTTTTAGTGCCCTGGTAACAAGAGGGTGACCACCAGTGGGGCTGGGATGAGCACAGACAGGAGGGGCCAGTGGTTTCCATCCTTGCTGGTCATATTCAAGGCCACCAGAGGATGGAAGGAAAAGAAACCCACGGGGCTCTGGAAATAGAGGGCTGGTCAGTCCCCAGGGATGCTGACCAGCACTCGACATCTTTTTCCAAACAGCATCCCTTTGAAACCCTTTCGCCAGGTCTCTTGGAGGAGAGCAAAATGGGGGAAGCTGCTGATGGCTCAGGGCTACCACGCCAGCTCTGACGCTGGCCTCTTGCCCCAGAGCCTTCCCACACCATCCCTCCATATCAGCTGGGGTGCTGACACAGCCCAAAACAGACCCCACAGATAACCACGGGCCTTCCTGTGGGTTGGCTGTGCTGCAGCACTCCAGCCAGCCTCTCAGGCAGGTCCCCAGCCGGCCCTGGGGAAGCCCCAGCTTCAGGGAGCCCCAGTCTGGGGGAGCCCCAGCCATGGAGAGCCAGGCCAGCCTGGCAGCAAAGGGAGCTGCAGCTGGATGTTGCACAGCATTCCCCTTTTGAGGACAAAATACCCACAGCTGCAGAGAGGAGAATACAGATGACCTGAGGGACAGCTGACTAGCTGGACATTAATTAAAACAATACCAAATCCAGGGAAATTAAATTATCTTTGACTGGTTAATTACATTGCAGAAAGTTCTCCAATGAGAGGAAAAAAGTTCCTGTGGACTTGTGGCACCCACCAGAGCAGGAAGGAGACAGATGTGCATACCAGGCTTTTTCTCAAACTGACGAAAAGCCCGAAGTCTTTTGCAGAGTCCTGTATGAAAACAGCCGGTCGTGATGCCAGTGACACCACAGGGCCATAAGCAGGGTATACCAGGGAGCCCCTCCTTGCCAACACCACCCAAATTGCATGGTGGAATGGGGCTTCCTCTTACCGAGTGCCTTGACTTTCTCCTTAAAGGAAATCTGGTGGAAGGATTTACATATGTCTATGTTAACATAAACAGAGAGTGGAAAAGGAAGTTTATACTAAATGGAAAGAGTAGACAGTTTTCCAAATACACTGTTTGCTGAGCCTTATCTAAACTAACCAGCTGCACTTGGCCATCCATGAAAGGTCTGGGAGAGAGTGCTCTGTGGGCATGTATTCACAGGACGTTGAGGATTTCAGTGTTGCACTTAGATAAAACCGATTGAGATCAGAGTCATAAGGGATTAGATAAATAAACTGCTTTCCTGCTCTAGAGAGAGGCTGGATATTCCAGTCATTTGGATGAAGAGAAAAAAAGCCAGCTGAAAAGGAAGGCTGTATAAGTCCTTTATCCATTTCTGATTTTCTGATCTATATTTAACAAGTAGCAGTGGCATTTCCAGTCTATCAAAAATGCGCTTCCTGGGAGAGGTGATTTTAAGAGCAAATTATTGCAAGTATTGGTTCCTGGTTCCTCAGGTGGGGTTGATCCCTCAGAGAATGGTGGGGAGTGTGGTTCATGAAGCACATTGTGATTGCTGTTTTATGTTCACATTTACATCCGTCAGCAAGACCCTCGAGTGCTGATGTGGAGTCTGGAGCCCCCACTGCAAGAAGGGGCTCCCTCAGGGTCTGCTGCAGTGGGGCAAGGTGTGGGAACTCCCATGCAGTCAACGGGGGCCACAGAGCCCCTCTGGCACAGGCAACAGCTCAAGATCCTCATGAGCCTCCTGTGACCTCGTGGCTTGTGGGTTTCCTCCCTGTTCACTATCATAGTGGTGCTGCAAACACCAAGTCCTCAGACAGCCGGTTATGCAGCTCAGTCGGAGTTAAAAAAATATAATTGTTTATTTCACTTTTTTTAATTTGTTTCTAGGAAATTGAAAGACAATTTTTATCAGAGAAAAATTTGTTTCCATGACCATCAAAGGTTCTGCCAGAAGCAAGTGCCATATCTCTTAGGAAGTGAGGTTCAGCCAATTGCTCTTTTTGGTTTGTTTTTTTTCCAGATCCATTGTACTAGTTTTCTAATCTTTTGACAAATTTCAATGTCATTTGATAGGGACTAAGCGTATTAACCAGAAGCAGGTTTCACCAAGGAGGGGAGGCAGGAGGTCCTTCCTGCCAGGAGGGCCCTGGGTGCGGGGGTGGCAGACACTACTCCTGTCACACTCAGCCCCAGTCTGCACCTGCCAGCCTGGACACAGTCCTCGGGCCAGGGGAACTGCCTGCTCTAGACCTACTTCTCATTTAGCAGTCTGCAGAAGGTCTTGGGATTAACAAGGTGATAATTTGGACTCCCAAGTATTGCGTCCGAGCTGCAGCCCAATGAGCAGAAAGTGAAGCACCGAACTATTTATGTTCCAGTTCCTACAGCTATTTTTAATACAGCTTCAGAGACTTGCTGTATTATCCTTCCTTTTTAGCATCTGCTTCTTTTCTTAATCTCATTTTCCCTGCCCTTTCTTTATCTTTGGATCAATTTATACCATCCTTTTTATCATGGTCTAATCAGAACACACTTTATGATTTCAGATAAATGTAGTCATGGTAATTTTCCACTCCATTTAGGTCAAGTCAGGATGAAACAATTTTTTTACATCTTATCTAGTAACCATCAGAAATGGCTCCTTGTTAAAATATCTGTTCCCTTGCTTTTTTAACTTTATTAGATTTTAATGTAAAATTTCAGTCTCCTTTTTGGGATTTTTCAGGAAATCGGTTTTGAGCTTCAAGCCAACCTGTAAACTCGATACAGAAAATCAACCACCTTGGAGCAAGGCTTGCTGGGCGCCCATGGATGCAGGCAGAGGCTGGAGGTGTGCGTTGCCAAGACCAGCCATGCAGCAGACATTGTGATAATCTGCACTAATCTGCACAGGTTTGGTACCAGCCCACAACACCCCTTTCTTAGATGGTGGCTTGGGATTTACTTGTTTGGGGGTGCCTGGGAGGATGCTGTAGTGTGTTTGGGAGTGGCGGCAGAGGTCGGTGAGGAATCCCCATGTTCAAGCCCTGTCCCAGCCACATAAACCCCGGGTTTGGTGCTACCAGACTGGTGGTAGGGCTGCAGGCACGTCCTGTGACTGTGCCTGGGGTTTCGCCTGCTTTCTGCAGCTGGCAGAAAACTGCCTTGCTTTTCTGAAGCACTCTGAGCAGGACTCTCTTATCTTCGGGTGACACATACTATCTGAGCTTTAATAATTTCACCCATAATAATATTACGCAGCTTCAAGCAAGCTAGCAGGAAGTTAACAATCTTTTCATTTGATATCACATGATTTCAAAAACATTTATATCCCAAATTGTCATACTTCTCCTCTATTTCATCCTTTCTCTGAGGATGGTATTGGTTCCAGCTTTGAAATGCAAATACCAGTGCCCTCACTTGCAAAGGTTAAGAATACATTTATCATGCTGATCCTGGTTGGTTGGAAAAGGACAGGAGATGGGGACCGAAGCAAGGGCTCTGGCACCGCGCAGGTCCCAGCTCAGTCCCAGCAGGCTTCATAACCCTACTGGCTTATATTGGCGGGTTACATTTAGTTCATATTTTGTTTACATATGAGGGGTTGTTTTGATTGAATATTGTAGCTATTGGCAAAGATATGTAGAAGCCTTCTGAACATGTGTGAAGTGAGGACAAAAGCGTTCAGGATAAAAATTATTACAAAACTTCAGAGTAATTAGCATAGTTAAACATTTTAATTTTAAATCCACAATATGGCTGCTGGCCAGTGTGCTCTGAGGATGGGCAGTGGAGCCCAGGGTACCCTCTGAGGAGGATGTGTTTGGCAGAGTTTGGCATCAAGTCCTTCCATGCCAATGGGTCTTTGGCCAAGGGATAGTTCCTGGCACTGGGAGGACCAGGCAAACCTGTCTGTGTTCCAGTTTGATGGCATGTGCAAGGAAAGGGGAAGGAGGCTCCATTTTCAGCAAGCAGCACTAAGCTACCAGGGCAAGTCTGGAGGATGTATGGTGCATTGCTGCAGGATCCAATAACCGCAGGTGCCGAAGAAAAAGGTCTGCTCTATCTGTGCCAGCCAAGAGTCTGGCTGCAAGCACCCTCTCCCCACACCTGTTGGAAGGATGCAAGCATTCCTTAGGCATAAACCTGTGGTTTTATTTAACTTCACATACAGATTGTTTTCGACCTGTCTCGAAACCCCCTCCCTGCAGCCTGGGCTGGCATGTGCTCTGTGGACTGGCAGCAGTGTCTCCCACCCATCTAAGTACACTGGAGGAGAGCGCAGGAGCTGACTCACTGAAGGTCCTGAGGGCAGTTGCCAGTAGCCAAGACGCCAGCTTAGAGGAGAGCCATTTCTGCTATCCCAACCAGACATGTGAAGCCAGGAGAGGAAAACAGGGAGGGGCAAGAGCTGAAGCAAGCATGCCTGTCTAGGAAAGGCACGTGAATATGTAACAGACTGACCTTCACTGACCTTCAGCAGCCAGTACAGCTGCAAAGAGGCGCATTTCACAAAGGTGGGACAGCAGCCAAACACAGATGTGGGCTGAATGCATGAGATGCAGAAATTTTGAGATGGTGTCCAAAGGGCTCATCATATTCAGTCACATCACCTCTCTTCTGTGAAGGATGAAAACATATGTGAACTTCTCTACAATAAAATAAAATCTGTCCTTCCCAGTAGTCTGCAGAGTTTAAATTCTGAGGTTTACACTAAGGATATTGCTGCTTAATAATTAAAGGTGGCAGCACAAACTAGTACCAAGAGTGCTAAAATCAAAGGGAAGCAAGGGAAATTACTTGATGCTTTTATTGGACTCTAACAGATGTCAAACCTCAGCATAAAAAGCTTAACCTGTGTAATTTCTACTACAAATTCTACAAAATGAAACAGAAACAGAAAAGACCAGAGTCCTTAGGCATTTATTTCATGTCTCTGAGTTATCTAAGACACCTCAGGACATCTCAGTGCCACAAACCTCTCTTTTCCAGGAGCCACCAGCCATTACACAATGAGGTGACACAATCGTGGCATCAATTCAGCCAGATCCTCAAAGACCATGTAAAGCTGCTTACAATTCACAATGCTACCCTTTTTTTAGTGCTTGTTTTAAAATGTCCTTTGACTTCTGGGTTTTTAGACTGCTTTAAGGTTGTGACTTAAAAGTTTCTTTCCCTGGTGCTGACAGCCAGAGTGCATGGCAGTGCATGCTGTGCCATTAATTACAACACCAACACCTTACATCTTGTAGTAAGACCACAAATGACAAGACAGAAAAACTCCAAGTCAAGTTGTGCCATCGACACCTCAACTGACACTGGATCAATACTAGGATCACAGGGCAATCCGGGTGGGAAGGGACCTCAGGAGACTGGCAACTCAGGCTCCTGCTCCAAGCCAGGTCAGCTGTGGGGTATCTTTATCTGATCAGACCTGGAAGCTGTCAAGGCTGGAAACTGCATAACCCCTCTGAGCTGAGCAGCTCCGCTTGATTGTCCTCATGGGGAACAAGTTTTTCTTTATAAACGCTCTCCCTCCTGCTTGTTTATGCCCATTACCACCTAGCGTGTCCTGCAACACCAGGAGAAGCCTGGCTCAGGTGCTCTGTCTTCACTGCCCCCCCACCCCCATCCTGCCCCACCAGCTCCTGGCTGGTAGCCCCCATGGCCACGGGTGGGACCAGGCAGTGTTCCCATGGTGCAGCCAGCTGCCTTGGGACCCCAGCCCACGGTCGGGACACGGCTAGCACAGGTGCCAGCACTGCCTTGTTGAGCACTGCCATATGTGTTTGTGGCTTCTGTTTGGTGGGGGTGTAGGTTTTCCATTTTTAAGACATTTGTGACTTATCCAGGCAAGGCAGCTGAGGTATAAGAGGGCTGCTACATCCTGCCCTTGCCAAATTTCATGTGTCCTGCTTTTAAAGAAAGAGAGAATAATGCCACAAGTCCTCAGGGGTTTTAGGTCCTCTTGCCAGAAGAGTGCCACTGATACTTAATGAGGAAATGCCCTGTGCAAACCTTCCCATCAGGTTGTGGTTACTGCAGAAACAGCTCTGTGAAAACACTGCTATATCAAGAACTGCTTTAATAAGTTTTGAGCATTTAGCTGTTTGGTTTGTGCTTTAACACAGACCGGGGAGAGGGAAACTTTGAGGTTTTTTTAAGATTTCATCTAGGTACAAGTTAGGAAGTAAATAGTCTTCAAAGAAATGAAGTGAATGTTATCAAGAGTATGGTGCTCTAATTATAATTACATAACTCATATTTCAATTTGATGGAAATATTAAAAGGATTCCTGGGAGAGTTTTGAACAGTCTAGAAGTCCAACAGCATAAAACCCAATAAACTTTGCCTTCTTTTAGAGGACATTTCCTTAAAGGGCCAGGTTTGACTGCCAGTGCTGCAGTTGTTGCAGAAGTGAAATTTCTTCAAACTCCCTAAAAGATAAACTAACTTTCACACTAGAATTTCCTCCTGTCCATGTGACAGAATAATGATAGTTTTTACTGTTGTCAAGGCTGGAATCCAGAATCCAGAGGACTGTGCGAGTGGATGCAATGCATAAACATTTTCAGTGCATGCCTTATTTGTATAGAATACAAGATGTATTTATAGCCCTTACGAATACAAGATGGATGTGAGTCGAGAGACAACTGTGTCTGGGTGGGCAGGAGCATTTGGTGATCTCCACAGCAGTTTCAGAGGGACTTTGGGGGCAGGAAGGTAATCACGCTTCTCCCCCTTTTAAGTCCTTGAGCTGCTCAGCAGGTCAGGTTTCCACAGGCAGTGCAGAGCTGGGGAGAGCCAATGTCACTCGAGACATAATTTTGTAAAACTGCCTCTCTCTAGATCGGTGCTTGCGTTTGTGGGGCTGGACATGTGCCCCACTTGGTGTGGCTCCATAGCCCATGTACACAACACGTTGCTGCCAAGGACAGGAGGAAAGTGTCCCTGAACTCCTCCACAGGCACTCGAAAGGCTTGTGCCACTGCCTGGTACAGCCCAGAGGCTGCACTTCCTCAGCCCCACGTCAGAGGAGGAGGGAAGGTTGCTCTTTGCACCTCTCTGCCTTTACAGCAGCTGCCATAGGGGCCGGGAAGCAGAGCCCTGGCTGTGGGTGGGCACGGGTGGGACGCACCTGGGGTGTTGCAGGAGGAGTGGGAGTCGTCCAGCAGCTCCATGTGTGCTTGGATGAGGCACCCCGGGGCGGCCTCAGGATGAGGCGAGCAGAGGGAAAGGGAGTTTATCTAGAGCGAGTGGAGAAGGGTGGCCGACTGACCTGTCATGTCAGCACCAGCACAACTTGCGGCTGAGGGTGAGGACGGGTCTCTGGAGCACCCTCCTGCCATGGCCCCGACAGCCCCTGCGCTCCCAGCAGAGCAAACAGATCAGAGATGGCCTGAAACGACCCACGGGCCGGTCAGGAACTGGTGCACTGGGATGGGGGCAGCTTGGCCCTGCACAGCAGCACTGCCACGGCACGGGGAGCTGTGCAGTGCCGTGGTGATGGGGGAGAATTGCTGCTGCTTCTCACAGGAAGCAAATGTTAAAATAATGCCACTCCCTATCTCGCATCCCTGTGTTTATTCAGAAGCCTTAACCAGAAGTTTCCCAGCCTTTCTCCCCTCTGATTTCTAAATGCAGCCTGTAGGAAACACTGTGTGTGCTCCCCAGGGGCCTGGAGAGAGGGAAGGAAGGTTGACGGGTTCCCTGCGTGGAGGGCTCTGGCCACTGTAGCCCAGCAGCAAGGGAGCTGCAGCCCCGCGGGCCCTTGGCTCACTCAGCCCCCTGGGCCCCTTGCCCCCTCAGCCCCCCTGGCCTCTCAGCCCTCAGCCCCTTGGCCTGGCTCCCACACTCTCCTGGGGTCTGAGGCCTGAGGCCTGGCCAGCCTGGCCCGGGCCCTCTCGCCAGCCTTCGCAGACGGGGAGCCACGGCCTGAACAGAGCAAGACAGACAGACTAGTAAAGCTGTTTTGTTCCCACTAGGAAGAAAAAAAATGCCCTTAGTATTTAGGCTGTCATAATCTTTTAGATCAGGTGTTGCCATTTTGCAACTTGGGTATTTTGGGGTTTAAGTGTTTCATACCTGCAGCACATTCTGAAAGAAATTTATTTGGGAATCTTACTTTGCACAAGCGAGGACCAATGGCATTAGTGTTGGATAAGACAAAGAAATCTGAGTAAACACTTTGACTTTCTTCACAAATTTCTTTTTAGTTTTTAGGTTTAATTGAATTTTCTTAGTTTCCAATCATTGGTTTAATGTAACTGCAGCATACTCAGGAGGTTATTCATCTTTATTTCTCCATGCATTCTCAATCTTGACTCAGTCATATACTTCCTACCTGTGAATATAAAGTCAACTAAAAGTCATGTTCTGAGGGTTGTAAGCCTTCCCAGGAAAATTGTATCACAAGCATAATTACATGTTAATAGGTGTTTGTTCTATTATGATAAATTTTAAACTAAATAAGCCTTGGATTAATCATATTGCATAATATAGAGTATTGTTTGGTATTGTATTGAAAACTACAGGATTAACTGAGAACTGATACACATTCCCAAGATGTGCACTTACTTGTAAATGGATAGCACCAAATATAAGCACAGATGTAAGCATATTAAAATGTTCCTGTGACATTACTGTTTGTATGAGCTAGTAATCACGGAGCCAGATTTTAGTCCTGACCCTAAACCCCGTTCAGCCAGAGGCTTCCCACAGACACCCTCTAACAGCGTGTTTAAGGCTGTGCTGTGCACAGCACAAGGCACACAGCTTGCAGACACGGTGGAGTGCCCGGTGAATGGCTGTGTGGCAAAGGCTCAAGTGCCGAGGCTGGGGGATCCAGCATGCAGTGGCTGAATTTAAAGAGTTTAAATTTAAAGAAAAGTCAAACTGGCATGAAGCAAGCTCTCCCTAGCAAAATGTTACTATTTGGTAAATGTATTGACCTCATAATAAATGCTTTCTGACTACAAAACAAACACTCGCACAACTTTCTGCAGTTGTGCCAAGCCATCTATACAAATTCTTTTGTACAAGTTTCCTCTGTTTTCTCTCCCAAGATTTTCCAGGTGTCTTTAGCCTATACTTAGCTCAAAAATGAGGAAAAACGATACTAGAATATTTGTCCCAAGGATGAGTAACTATGAGTGCATGTTGTTACCTGCCTGAGGAACATGACTGCGGTTGCATGGGGCAAGAGGAGCTCCCCTGTGACAGAGGGGACGTGACCCCAGGCTGATGCTCAGGGTGTGAGAGGTGGCTCTTCCACACAGTGGGGATGGCTCAAAGATCAAACCAGAACAAGTTTGCCTTTGTTAAGCAGAAGGTGACGTTCCTCTGGGCACTTGGGAAGATGTTTAGGGGCCTGAGCTGGTCACTGCCCTGGCTGCAGTTACAGCAATAGTTGTGGTGCTGGGGGAGTTTGGAGTGTTGTCAGGACACTGCTGCCTTGTGCCAGGCCCACACACCTTTCCCTGGTGTCACAGCTTTGCTAACCATTGACTGCAACTGCTCCCCAGGCAAGGCACTGGTGGCAGCCTGTGCTGCTCAGATGAAATGGGGCTTCTCCCCTGCACCCTCTTGGGGCACATGGAGCACCTCCCATCCCGATCCTACCAGGACAAGAATGCTAGTAGACATTGTTTAGCATGGAGGGGCAAATTCTGGGAGCTGAAGATCACTTTTGCCTGAGAGTGTGATTTAGATTGACTATTTTTAGCTGGATCTCGTGGGAGTTGAAGAAGGAGAGTGTCTTCCAGGAGATGCAGAATACCACGCTATACTGAGAGCCAAAATAGAAGCAGATGCTTCCAATTACACTTAATTCACCTCAATTATAGAAAAAGTAAAAAAAAAATTATAGTTACACTAAGAATATCTTTTTCTGAAGTTAAAAATATTTGGCACTGAAGACTGTCCGCATTAAAGAGCAGTGACATTTGTGATACCAATTGACTTTGGTGCAGTTTGTGACTCTTCCCAGAGTGCTGCTGCTGCTACCATGGGGAGATGAGTATGCTTTTGGAGGGGGTTTAACTTCACGCACCGTCTTTGGGACAGTTTATCCTGTGTCTGTTTCCTGAGATCAACAAACTCTGTGGTGTATTAGTACATTCAGGAAAAAGTATTTTGTTAGACTTCACATAGGAATATAGTCTGGTGCTAGTCCAAAGACAACACCAGATCACCCTGTCCAGGTAACCAGAGTCTGGGATTAATTTCTGTCTTGCTAGAAATAATAGTAAATCTGAAATCACCACAGGTCATAGCAAACAATAACAGCCTGTAATACACTTGGAGAGTGGAAGATGATTCAGAGAGGCACTGTGCCTATGTTTCACCCAACTGTATTCTTCTTAGAGAGGAAAAGCCCTCCCAGCTTTCTGGTGGTGCCTCTCACACCAGGCTGCAGATCCCGGGGAGGCAGGAGGAGCCAGGGAAAAGGAGCTCACATTTGCACCACTGTGACCAGTTCTTCAGGGAAACAAAGGGCTCGGATGGCACTTTCTCAGTTGCCAAGTCATGAGTCATTATTTCCTTTGGCTTTCCTCTCTGACTAACTGTTTCCTTCAGTTACACTACCCTATTTATCAGCTGGAGACAGACATCAAAGCCCAGGGTTTCCACCCGCTCCTCCTGGGAGAGCAGGCAGCTCCCACTCATGACACAGGGGTGCCCGTGCTCAGCTCCTCACTCTGCTGCAGCTGGGGGCTGCCAGGCACAAGGGGGTCTGCATCTGAGCGCTGTGCCCCAGCAAAGCTCTGCCCCCCAGGGCCCTTTTGGTTCTCCTATGGTCCTGGCCCCACCTCCAGTACCCCCAGACCCCTGGGCCTCCATCCTTGTGCCGCAGTCTGGACAGCCTCTTGACATTTTGTTGGACTTGAGGGGGTGCCAAAGCCATTCAGTCAGTGCTGATTTCCTAATTCAGTGTAACTTTTTCACTTCCAAGCTAAGGACAGCTTTACACTTCCTCTGCTTCTCACCTTTACTCCTGACACTGCTGCACATCTCTGGGACACTGTGCATCACCAAACATTTGAAAAACATTAAACTAATTTTTTAAGCCCTTGTTCACTGGTTCACCCACTTGAGTCACTGTCATTGAAAACCTGCAGTGTGTGCAGCTCTGCTCTGACCACTCTCCACTGTGTTTGCTCCCTGCCGTGTCCGTGAGATTATGAAGCTGGTTTTATCATGCAGGAACCCAGAATGAATTCCCACCATCTTTCCAGGCTGTCCCCTCATTGCCTTGGTGGTGAGCTGTGGGCACACACTGCCATCATGTATCTTATATGCCTCCATGCCCTGAAATGGTGTATGAGCAGCTGCTGCAGGCAGTTCCACTGTCCCACCTGTGCACTGGGTGTTGTGGGATCCCTGTGTCTCCAGTTTAGACTGCTGCCTTATGTCTCCTTTAGTTTTGGGTGAAGGAGCTGACTGCACTGGCATTTCATATATTTAGTTTTTCATTCCTTGGAGGTTAGCCTTTGATGGGACTGAAACAAACACTACTGTCCCCAAAGACTTCATGTCATTCAAATGCCAGAGGGACTACTATACAAGGGAAAGAGGCACAGTTTGTATCCATAAATCTTCAAAGATTCATACATAAATTTTGTAGTCATTTTCCAAGAAGAATGTGAATGGGTGATCATGCTGAGAAGCTGCAGGATGGCAGAAGTAACTAACAGCCACAGAAGAGACTTCCAAGTGCCTTGTGCCATAATTTCTTCCTGCAAACTAGGGACAGACAGTTTATTATAGTTTTTTGTGGTAAAAGCAGTAATTGCTTCCAGTTCCAACACTCTTTCCCCTCTTCTCTTCTTGTATTTTTTTCCCGTTCTATATTGTCTGATATGGCTGGCATAACACATGATTTACATCTTTGTGACTGATTATGGGCCACAGGGGTTCCTAGGAGGTCACAAGCCAAGAGCGGCTCCTAAGTGGTGATGCTGTAGCCATGCTCCATGCTCATTATACGAACTATCAAAACTTGATGCAAGTCATACATAATCACTGGCAAGAGTTGAAAGCACATAGCTGTAGCATTTATGCGATGTGCAGGAGGACAAAATGGGTCCAGGTTCCTGAAAGCCAAATACCCCATCTCCAGGACCCTGAGAAACCTTGGAATTAAAGGTAGAAAAAAAATCCTGCAACTAAAGAGCTTTTCTCTAAAACATCAACAGTAACCTTTCTAGGATAGGAAACAGAGAAGATACATATTACCCTTGGAGAGAGCACCAAAAGGAGGTCAGGTCCTCTTACATACGACTGTGTAAGCTCTATGGGAGAAGGGGAAGGAAAAGTTTGCTTTCAGAAATGGAAAAATATCAATCTTAGCTATTTTTTAATAGCTTTCAGTGTGTCCATCGCTCTGCTGCCTGGGCACCCTTCAGTGACTTAATACACAACCAGTACCTGCTTATTGTGCTTCCCTCCCTATTGCTCTTCTAAAAGGCAAACATTATTTATCAAGGCAGAAAAGCCTTTGAAAATAATGTCTTGGATGAATTAGGTTTCCTCTTTATGCTTGATTTATTGTCCCTAGATAATGTAATGGGAACACGCTCTTGCCAGGCTCTCTCATGTACTCTTAAGTATTGCCAGTGCTTAAAGGGATTGTGTGAACTTTAAAAGCATACCTCCATCTGAAAATTTTGCAGGTAGCATTGCTCCAAAAAGCAAAGGTATCTTTCACTTTGAATGAAATTACCATGAGATTAAAGGGCTGGTTCCCCTTCACTCTTTTGACATCTCTTTGCCTTCCAGAATCGGCCTATGTCTTGTTCCCTGTTGATTAAACAGATCTTTTGCCCAGCCATCATGCACTGGGGGGCGGGGAGGGGTGGGGGGGAAGCGCAAACCATACCATTTTGCAGAGAAACTTGTAGGCTACATTGTTCCTCAAACTGTCTGGGGTTGTTTCTCTTTTAATAACCATTCTTCAAGCTGACAACTGCTCTTAAAAGTAGTTTTGGACTAAAAAGGAGGGAAGACATCCCAGGACTTCATGTTTCTAATTATGCTCCCAGAGAGCCTTCAAATGACTTTCATGAATTTATACCCAAAGCAGCCAATTCTCTTGCTGCTCACACTGTTTTTATTCTGATACAAATCTATTCACTTTAATGGGGCTATTACTGTTTTTAACAGGCTTACATAAGAGGAGAATGAGATGCAGTAGGTGGTCTCTATCTCACTTCTTTTCCTTGGTTTCAAACAGCTCCTGAAGGAAGCAAACCAAATTAATTAAAATGAGGCCAAAAAGTCACACATTGGAAAAAAAGGTGGCAAAAGCCCATCCATTGTTTATTCTTCAGTCCCCGAGATAAGACCAAAACACCATGGGAGCTGAGCTCTCGGGCGTCAAATGGCTCCTGATGGGTCCAAGGTGCAACTCTGTGGTCCCATCGTCAGCAGCCTTTCATCAGTCACCTAAAAAGAGAAACAGGGGATCACTTTGGCCACGCAAGACTGGGAACCCAGCACTCCTGAGTGAAGCCAAGGGAGCGAACTCTATCTTTTTGCATAAAAATTTATTCCTAAATAATTGTCTGTATTTACAGTTAAAGGAATTATGTCCTTGTAACAACCTTTCTTCTGAATGCTGTATTTAGAAAAAGGCACTTTGCACTTAACCATGCCCAGATCTTACCCATTACTGTTCTTCTCCATGGTACTCACCATTAACATGGCAAGTACAATTAGACCCTGCTTAAGGCTGATGCCACAGCTGCTAACCCACCACTTAACCTATGAATATGATGTCCTGTAGACCTTTTACATGAAGTGCAGAATATTCTTCTCAGATTAACTTTTGTCTACTAGGCTTCTTGGAAAAAGGAAAAACAGGATCGTGAGAATACTTCTCATCTCGTTATCTATCTTTTGTCAGCTTCTATGGGCAAAAAACCCACAGCTGTTTCTTTAAAATTGGAAACCATTTCAGCTACAAGACGGGCAGTAAGCAATAACATTTCATAAAAGAAATTGAAATACACCTCTGCAACTAAACTCATAGTGAGATGTCTCTTCTGATAGCTTATTGAGAGAGGGAAGGAGTAAGGAAGTATTCACTGAAAATGACCTGCATCTTGCCTTGGAGTTACTCCATGTCTTGTTCTTCACAGTTGCCTGCTTTCATGTCTTACAGCGGAGGGAAGGAAAGAGTGGTGCCTGCCACCCATGCTCCTGCCTGTATCTGTTCCAGTCTCCCCAGCTGAGCTCTAGGAGACATCAGAGTTGGAGTGAGCTAGTCTGCTTCCTGTGTTCTCCTCTGGATACTTTGCAAGCAAGTATTGTGCACAGCTCCTACTTCAGAGGATGAATAAACTTTCAAAAACAATTTACATGGTTTTATATTGGTTAATTTTATTGCTGCTGTAGCATTTGAAGTAGTCTGAGGTGGAAAATCCTTTTGGCAGGGAGCTGCTTTTGCATTTGCACTTCACCAAAAAACTATGTGTAGCATTTATTGCATGGTTTTGGCCAGACCATATTTGTGAATAAGGATGGCATACTTTGTTTCAGGACTTGTCTTACTGACAATGTGATTCCCAATTACCATGCCTGCTTCTAAGGAAAAACTCTATATAAAGTTGCTCCACAGTGGGAGGGACAGAGGAAGAAAAGGTTAACTCTTCAGAGCACTTGAAACTCAGTAAGAGAGGTATTTTCACTTTGGCATGTTCCCTTGTTCTCTATCAACATATCTATATGGAAAGTCTCAATAGGAAGCATACCTGACCTGTACTGTATACCTGATCAGGAGCTGTCATGGGATGGTAATTCTCATCTTTCATACTCCTTGCAAAAATACGAATATATTGCCTAGACATTCAGGTTGGGTTCAGTTCAGCTGCTGAAGGAGCCCAAAAGTCACATTGCAAAGGAATATGCTGCTTGCCGGTACTGCCTCTACAACTGCTGTCATCCTGCAAGGTCCAGGAGGCTTCCCCACTCGGTGGGATGCATGGAGCAGACTGATGTGGCAAAGAAGGAGTTAATTCATGTGCTAATTAAGAAGCCTGCTTTAAGGTACCCAGCTGCAGAGGGTGCCCTGAGGAGACAGGCAGTAGAGATTGCTTAATGTGTGTGGGAGAGAGGGAGAAGGAAAAGGACAAGAAAGCAAAACAAAAGCATAGCAGGCAGGAAAGACAGGGCAGGTGTCCCTGGGTGAGGGTCTCATCAGGCATGTGAAGCAGCAGGGAATAGCTGGATGAACTGGGAGGAGAAGCAAAGCTGGTGACACCTGCTCTACCAGGTGCTTGATGTGCTCCTGGGTGGGTTGAGGACATCCCCAAGTTGAAGTGCTCTTGGTCTGGTTTTCAGTGTACCCAGAAAAACATTCCTGACGTGTGAAGAGGCATGCCTCTGCTCTTCTGCACTAACTGCCCAGGTGCGTGCCCACCTCAGCGCCAACACAGGGCATCTTAGCACTGATGTGGAAGTGGTGTGCCTATGTTAATTTCGATGGAATAGTGTGCACACAGATGTTGAGGAGTAGTGGAAGTGCTCT
Organism: Falco cherrug; assembly: GCF_023634085.1. Taxonomy (NCBI): domain Eukaryota; kingdom Metazoa; phylum Chordata; class Aves; order Falconiformes; family Falconidae; genus Falco; species Falco cherrug. Next base: position 57,193,738 of record NC_073705.1, read on the forward strand.
GGAGTTATGTCTCTGCTCACTTTGCACTGTACTGAGAGCCTTTGCACCTTGTTGAGTCTGGCTTGTGAGCGGGGTCAGCTCATTGGCTTTGAATTTCCTCTTACCAGCCTGCCAGAGGGATGCTTTCATCAGGGTCTGACTACTCAGATGTTGCTTTTAACGTACAAAACTGTGAAGCAAAGGGTGACTTTTCCTTGCTGGCTAAATGATGCTCTTCATTCAAAGTGACAAAAGAAAAGTAGAAGGGAGGTAAAGCAGTGCTAAAATTGGTTAGATAGCTGCGGGCCATGAAAACCTCACAACATACCTGAACAGCAAATTATCACATAGCCCTGAAAAGTGGTGATGCCACCTCACTCCTCCTCATCCTCGCAAGTGTGAGCAAAGATGGAGACAATGTGAGTGTTAGAGACACATAGCAGTGGTGCCAAAGGACAGGTGAGGAACAGGGATTGCAGTCTCCAGCTGGTTGGGTTTGTGCTGCCCACGGTCCCCAGCAGCCCCGATGCCACTGCCCAAGCTCCAGACCTGCCAGGGGATGGGGCAAGTTGCCCAGAGGTTCATTTCTACAGCCTACAGCAGCAAAAGCCTCCACAGCTCCCTTAGGCCAAATTAAGTAATTGCAGATCAATTCTGTAGGGTTTTCAACCCTGGCCTGAGTTGATCTGTTTTTCAGTTAAACACAAGAGGGGAATGAAAACAACCCATATAGTTTAAAATAATGTTTTAAGGTTTTCACCCACCTTAAGGTAGGAAACCAGCATGTCACCAGCAGACAGGTGCACAGGTAGTGTTTGCTCACCTTCAGCTGCACAGAGTACCACCCCCAACATGAGCCCAGCTGGGGCAGCAGTTGTTGGGGTAAAGGCAGGTTTGTCGGATGCCTTGGCTGAAGGAGCTCCTGCCTGACAACATGACTTTATGTCTAGGGTCTCCGATCCAAATCCTCCAGTTACCCACGTAAATTCCTTTGCTTGTCTGAGCCCTTGGGCCAGGGCAGGACTAATCAAAATCCCCACGGCACCTCCCTGTGAGTGTGTGGGTGGTGGTCAGCTGTGCTACCCACCTGTCACAGCGACCCCACCATGAGACCCTGGTGGTGTTGCCAGCATTGCCGTGTGCTGCTGGGTTGCAATGCCCCAGCACAACACACCTCCCCACAGCCAGGTGCTTCATACCACAGTGCAGAAGGAAATACAGCCATCTCTTTCAGCCTGCAAGTCTGTTGCTATTAACAAGCCAATTTTTATATTACTCTAAGGATAGGAATTACTCAGCTTTTAAAGCTTGAGATGACAAGAAATTAACTATGCTCTTAGACAGCTTTTTATGCAGAGTGAAAATGCATTATTTCAATCAGTAACAGTGCGAAATACAGTAATCTGAGAAAACTCTGCTTTTGTAACTACCAGACAGTCCTGGGTTTTGGTCTGTAAAAAGTGCATTATATAAAACATCAGTTAAATATGGGTTTCTTTTTTTTGTGCCACTGAGATAAGTGATGCTTTCAAGTGATGCCTTTAAAAAACAAACCACAAAACAAGGGTACTATCTTCTTGGCGTAGTGATGTCATGGAGCAATTGCTCCTGGTTTCTGGGTGGGGAACTCCATGGCCACAGCACACTGTGGCAAGTACAAAAGCAGTTTGCTGAGGGAACTCGGCATTTCCCAAAAAAGTCACTCCATCCAGGCACCCCAAAAGGCTGTGGGGTCCATGCCTTAGAATTCTGCCTTCCAGTGGCAAAGCATTACGTACAGCATGCAGTGCACACTGTCATTTTTTGTAGCTGAAAATGCTATATAACATACCAGGTGCTACGGAGGTGAGCTATAGCATATTGCTCTGTAGTATTTCCCTGTGCAGTCTCTGGAGCGAGGCTGCTGCCATCAAAGCTCTGGCTTGGAGCTCCAGGCAGAAGTCAGTATGATTTTGCAGAAAGTAAGCACTCCCAGCCTTTCAAAGCACATGCTGAACACAGTAGCCTTTCCTTCTGTTAGCATGCAAATTGTTCTGATGGCTTGTCCAATCTTTCCAGAAACAAATATCCATCGTGGTTCTACAGAAATATGATGTAAACGTATCAGAAGTGAAATCAATGACAAACTAATTTCTCACCCTGAAACATTAATATGTAAACACAGTAGCTAAAATTCAAGCCCAAATTGCTGGAGGGGAATGCCTATGGCAAACCCCACTGCATTATGCTTGGTAGATGAAGATGCTGAGAACACTTTAGGAGCAGCTGAACTGCCTCAGGACACCATAAATGGCACTGATAAAGCTGTGCTGCCTGCTGCTGAGATGCAGTAGAAATCCTGCAGATTTGGGGTCTGCAGCCATGCCCTGAACTGCTCTGCTGCAGCGCGGGTGTTCCCGAGGTGGCTGTGTCTCTGTTGCACTGGGCAGCAGCTATTGCAGCTGAGGACAGGCAGCCAAGCCCCGGCCATGCTGTCTAGAGGAACCCACAGCTGAGAAAAACCTCGGTCACTCAAAGACAGGTCTGTGAGCAGAGAGCAGCCTGCGATGCAGTGGTGTTAGCATCCTTATAAATTACTACATTTGAAGCAGACATTCAACATTTGGGTCGGCTCCAGAATTCTCTCCAGTGAAGCATGGCAGGCCATTGAGATCGACCGGTATAATTTCTGCTCTCTAACAGAACTGGCTGGAACTATCTAAAATATTAAATAGAAAATGTAATTTACACAGGAGTCCTGGCTGAGCACAAATGTTAACCTTTTCATATGTGTGCAGGTATAGAATAAAACACCATGTAAGATTCACTGGTTGTGAATGTTTGCAAATAGAGAATAAGGAAAAACCAAGCTGACTAATGACACAGTCATTCAGAATTAGAATAGTTGTAAATGTTTTTTGAAGTAATCTATTGTCTTCACTATGTCTTGAATAAATTAGTTAATCTTTGGGACATTGTTAAGCTATAGTACTTTAAAAAAAACCATACAACTGAACCTGATCCTTGACATTTGCTGTCAGGATCACTCTAATTCTCTTCTTTTCTTTTTTTTTTTTTTCTTTCTTTTTTTTTTTTAAAGGGATCCTTGCTGCCCAGCTAAGGTTTCCTGAACAAGCTAGCAAGCAGGCAAGGTTTGTAATCTTGTTGGGAGGAGGTTTGGGGCTAGAATAGCTGCAATCAACGAGGAGTTGTTCTGGTGGGTCTCCTTCAAAGCCTGTCGCACAGTGCCACGGGCGAGGTGGATGCCCTGCACCAGGAAACCTCCAAATCGCAACCCGTGAATTTGGCTTGGCGCGGCCGTGCCATTTGCCTGCTTCACACGGTTTAACGCACGTAAGTGCCTCACCATGCACGTCCGTCCTCTGCTTTGTCCTCTGCTGGGCGTTCAGCTCAGCCGACTCTCAAAGACTGGCTTCCTCATGGCTGCCCAGCCCCCATGCTATTAACAGGATTTAGCTAATTAGCTGCAAACAGTGCTGTTCTCCCTCAGCAATGTAAAGGGTTTACTATTTTTATCTGACTCTGGATGTTTTTGGTTCCTAGGGGATTAAGGTCATAGGGCACATATTTATTCAGACGCTGGAATTCTTACATCGTTTTTCCATTACTTGTTCGGAAGGAGGAGCCTCAGCCTTTCAACTCCCTCTTCTTCCCCTCTCGCTGCACCCTGGGTGCCTGCTTGTCCTCCCTCCCTCCTCGAATGGGGAGCCTGCTCCTCTGCAACTAGAAATTTTTTACTTTCACTAGTGGTACACAGACATGCTAACCAAACATCTTATTTTTAAACAAAGTGAGTGGTGTCCAAGGGAGTGAAGGAGCCAAGAAGTCACTTCATACAATGCACTGTTGTTTATCTGCAAGCAGGAGAGTTTATTCTAACGCATTTTTGAAGCTATCACTTCCATATGTTGCTTGAAAATATGGATGCTGCCTTGCAGAACAATTTTATTTTCCTTCAGAAAAATTCTGCATCGGTGCAACCCTAAAAACCCTCCACAACCTGAACTTATTACTGCTCATGATATTTCAGTAATTCCAATACTTTGAGGTACAGCCTGGAAACATTCCCAATACAAACACAACCTCTAGTTGTCTGAATCATACTAAATGCCTTTAAGCTGGACTGCTGAAAAAGCAATAAATTTTCATTGGTAGTTTTAAAAACAAAGGAATCGAAGCATCTTTTTAAGAGTTGTCACTATATGGCCACTAATATTTCAGGACTGATGATTCCCTGTTGGTGCCGAACTGCAGTTAGCGAGGGGATTAACTGCTGTCCTTCCATTTGCTTTCTGGTGGGAAAAGTACACATTATGAAGCATTTTCTTCTTGTGTGCAGTATTTTAACATCCATATGAGATACAATAATACCCCAGCAAGTAAGATCTCTTTAGAAATGCGTCTCTTGCAGAAAGACAGTGAGATTTGTGACAAGCCTCAGATTCTGTAGGAATTTCTTCAGGAGTCTCAAGTTGGTCCTCACAGTTATGCCTTCTGCTTTTAATTTAAAGCTTTACACATATTACCATCTATTTTGCCAAAGAAGCATAGCTACTGACCATGATCTTCACCCCATGTCCACTAATCTGCTGGTTGTGTAGGCTTTAAGCATTGGAGGGCCTTGCAAGAAGAATGGAGATCCTGAGCTTGACATCACAGTAGCTTCCTAATGATTGTGGAGCATGCCAGATGGATGTGCCACACACCTGCCACCCAGGTGAGATATGCCATAGGATTGATCTCCAGCTGAAATATCCCGCACGCTGATGGCTCCGTGCTCAGGTACATTGCATTGCTGTAGCTCAGGTGAGAAGCAGCCATGCGTGCAATGGTGGATGACTCTTATCAAGGGATGACTGTGGCCAAGCAGGGGTGACTCTTACCCTGCTGAGAAATGGTCTGCGTGGACCTAGCGGAAAGCCAAGCAAAGCTCCTTAGCTACAGACTGCATTGACTGGCTGCTGCTGCACAGACCTGGAGACACCAAAGGGTTGAGAATGTTTTCAAAGTGATTTCTCTTCCCTTGGTCCCCTGCGCCGTGAGCGGAGCTGCCTTATGCAGGGCTGGGCTGCCACCTCTCCTCTTCCCTGAGCTGGTGGTGCCATGCACAGGCACACAGTGATGGCAGTGATGCAGGGAACACGTTGGAAGGGCAAGAGCTGAGCTGTGTGCATGGCTTTGGGTGCCCTCAGAGGTGGCTGGGAGACTGCGCTGATTTCTGCCGCAGGCCGGGCAGGGCTGTGCTGGGTTGCCCTGTGCACAAACCCCCTGGCAAAAGCCCCTCGGTGGGCCAGCGGCTGTGGCTGGCAGCAGGTGGGGAACTGCCCTCTGGCCATTCTGTGAGCGGCTTTCACAACGTCTTTGTTGGCTCCAAAATCAGGGATTCAGCAGCACATTAGATGTTAGCATTTAGTCTGTCTTTTGTAACGCCACTTTGGCTAAGATTCTGAAACCTCACCACATTATGGTTTAGTCCTGATTTTCTGTCTATGCTAAGCTCATCTTCAGCAGTGAAGTAATTTATAAATTATGACCCTTTTGCTCCCACCTTCCCACATAGTAAAGCACACAGGTCAATGATCTTTAAAGCCTGCATCAGTTCTGAGTCTTCTTTCTATCTCGTCCACACTGTAAAGTATTCTACAAAATAAAAATGATTGGGCAAAGAAGGCAGAGAAATATGGTCACATTTAACAATAACATTTCTATATAGAATTCCATAGTGTATTGAATCTATTTAATGAGTTTTCTAGATTAATCTGAAGTCTAGGGAATTTTTATTATAATGCCATATCCCATAAAAATATCTATGGTCCTGTGAGAACAGACACCATATTAATCTCTTCTTTAATGTTAGGTGATTAGGTAATAGACTTTTTGCAGCAATGATATTGACATTATTACTCCTTGTGTAATTCAGTTAAAAAAAAGGTTCTCTTCCTCAACACCTTCTCTGTCCCAGCCCCACAACATGGTGCAAAAAGGTTGTAAATGTAAGTGGCTGTGTAATCTGTGGGGTATATACTAAATACAATCCCTGTTTTGAACTACATGAGGACAAATTACATTTATATTTTTATACCAACCTATAGGCAGATCACAAAGGGGATGGAGAAGATCAGCCCCATAAGGAACAGCTTCCACTTTGCCAACCCACTTCTTAATGGGCCCAGACTTCGCAGCTCTCTCCAGATATTGCTTCTGCTGGAGCTTGGGAAAGCAAATCCCAGGACCCAGCCTCCTTCGAGCCAGTTTGAAAACACAAGGAAGATGAACAACCTGCCGCTGTGTCCTTACCACGATGTCCCACCACTGAGGTTCACCACCAAGCATTTGAGGTTTGCTTAACAGATTGGAAGAAAACCATTTTTCTAGAAAAATCTGGGTGCAGAAAAAGAATAGGATTTGTTATGCCGGGGTACCTGATAGTTTTTCTCAGGCAGTGAAGGGTTAGGAGCCCTATAGACACAGAAAATTGGCCTAATCACATGGACACACACCCAAATTACATCATATTCCTTGCTTAAAAGAAATCAAGTTCTGAGAAACATTAAGTGGCTTAAATTATAAATGAATTGTTTCCCTATGTGAGATCCATGTATGAACTGTTTGCTAATGAAACCAGGTGAGCTGCAATTACCTTGTGCATGGCCCGCTGTGAAAATACCTTGAGAAGGGGCTGGGGCAGCCCCACAGATCCCTTACCAACCTGTTTCTGCTGCCACCAGCAGCTAAACCATGTCCCCGATGTCCCCATGCAGGGCCCACAGGGGAACAGCTCCCGTGTTCCTCCTTGTGGGAACCAGCCAGACCTTCCCGGGGGGGTGGGACCCTTCTGCAGTACCAGACCCCCCAGCAGCTCCCACCCCAGTTGGTGCAGTTTGATGCTTGGTGGCATCACCCAGCATGTCCCACTTTCTGTAACTGGCTGCTCAGCAAAACAGGCAGCCCCAGCAGAGAGCAGCCACCCGGGGCATGTTCTGCACCTCCAATGCTGCCAGCCTCTGCTCTGCTTTTATCAACAGGGCAGAATTTATTTAAAAAATAAAAATAAAAAATCCTGAAAGTCCTCCACAGACATCCAAAATCAATTTAATAATTTAAAATGACCAGAGGATGGGTAGTCCTTATGATGATGAAAATTGCTGGCCTTCTGGGATGAGGTTTTTAAAAACTTTCTTTAGGAAATTGCTTAGCATAAGTCTTTAATTCCTTTAGTGTGCCACCACACAGGTCACAGGTCCCCTGTGGTTTTCTGATTTTTTTTTCTTTGTTTCTAGCGAAATGTTTGTTCTAACAGGCATAAACTGGCAATATAATAAATACAATTTTTCAAAAACAATATATGCAATTGTGTATATTGGAAAACTTATTTTATGAGTATATTCATGCTCAGCAAGCTGTGCTTTCTCCTATTACCTTTTTCCACATTAATCCCATGATGCCGTGGCCTTTTGGGGTTTTTGTTACCATTTTGTATGAAAATGAAGGCCTGACACCACAAAGCAGAGTTGGGTGTTTCTTAATATCCCCCAAACCACTCTTTTTCTGCCATTTCAGTAGAATAAGCTGAAAGTACCCAACTTTTCTTTTTACTCTATACAAGAGCTGGAAGAAACAGTATAGTTCACGAATTGTCTCAAAGATTGTTATTGTAGTCTGGGAGACAGTTATGCAGAAAAGTAATCAGCAGTTAGCTATTTATATCATGCTTTCTCTAATCTGTTCCATGTATTTATAAAACTTTCCTTATCACACCTTCATATACATCTCTTGTAACAACAGAGACTAAACTTAGCAATGAGGAAACAAGCCTAGATCATCACCAGCAGACAGTGACATAAAGCAAACTGTAATTAATTTTGAGTGATCTCAACAGGGTGAATGACAATCGAGTGTGAACTGCCCTCTGTGCTGTGCAGGAGAGGGCAGGAGCAAGCAGCAGCTGCCAGTTGGATCAGTGAAGCTCACTCCAGCTCTGCAGCCTTCATCATCAAGTTCTCTGGCTCCTGAAGGTGGGTAGCTGCTGTACTTGAGCTGTAGCAAAGTAAAGGGGTTTGGCTTCGGAAAGTCCTATGTCCATACCCTTTTACTATAGTGACAATGGTGTGTAAGTACTTTTTCACTTTTGTGTCAACAAAAGATCTTAGAGACAGAATATGAGTTTCACACACCACCTTAGAGAGGGCAGGGGAATAAACCAAAGGTTTTCCTCCTTATCCTAGGGACCAAGAGTCCAACAGCTCAGGTGCTGTATTCAGCAGGTTGCAGCCCCTGCCCACCCCAGCACCTCCATGCTTCTGACGGTGACAAGTGACAGATGGACAAAGGCAGATTCAGTCCATGACCCATATGTCAAGGGGCACATTTCTTTGCCCCTGAACATCAATGACCTCATTCCTTCTTCAAGCCTGAGCAGGTTCGGGCTTGAACATGTCAGGTGAGTCAGTCCTGTGTTCATTTACTAACGTTCTCTGTGTGGAAGCAAAGCCCCAGTATGGCCGCACTGTGAGCCCGATGGGTCCTGGTAACACCTCTCCTGCTTGGGTCTGCTGCAAGACCCCAGCACACACCACTGTCCCTGGAGTCCTGACAGGAAAGTGGAATTTGGAGCACTCAGGATAACAGAAAACCACTATGGCAGCTGCTGCATTTATTGTTGTATTGGAATAAATTACCACTTGAGCCATAATTCAACTGAATAAATAAACGGTGTTGCAGCTTTCCAACGCTACAGGCCCAACCTTTCCCAATTCCTGTTGTTCAGAACGTGGCTTCCTGCTCCAGAGTGCGAACAATGCTGGGAATGGCTCGTGTGATTTCCCGGGGCACTGTCCTCCTACCTGACACTGCTTTCCAAGGGTCAAGACCATGCAATAAACAGTTTCTGTGCCCTCTCCAGGAACAGCTGCATGTCATTTAGAGATGAAATACCCTGAAACATGAAGTCTATACAATGTTTTAGGATTTCTCAAGAAGTGCTTGCAATGTATGACTGTTTATGAGCCGTACAAAAGTAAATATTTGGATGGCCTTTAGCACTGGAACAGTAGACCAGATGGATCTATCCAGAGCTAAATCCTCCTAAGGGAAAGAACTATGGGAAGAGAATAAATATGAGAAATGCAAAGAGGTTGAAGACAGTACAAAAAAGCTTTTATTCTGCAAAAAGGTTAAAAAAAGAAGTTGCAATCACCATTTAGGGGGAGGGTGCTTTAGCTTCTAGAATAATACTTTGGCTTAAGGTTGAAAAGGACAACATTTTTTGCTACTCTTCATTTGGTGAGTGACAAATACTGAAAGAACAAACTTAAAAATATGTGGGTTAGGTTACACCTCACTTACTATAGGGATTCAGTTAAGTTTCATTTGGCATTGGGTGTGATATAATACTACAAAGTCAGTCAGAGATTAAGAACCCACCAGAAATTGATGACAGAACTCACACTTCTGTAAGAACACTTGTGGAATGCCTGATAGGAAAATACAGCAGTGTAATGGATGCACTGAGCTTTAATGAAAGACACTGTTAGTCAGCGGTCTAGAAGGCCTTACACTAGGCTCCAGGAAACACAGTAACAGACACACACTGCCAGCGTCTCCCAGTTTAGATCCAGATCATGCTGTGGGCTACCCATACAGCGGGTAAACCACCGTGCCAGTAATCCTAACCATGCTAATCCAGCGAATGCTTTTCTGGAAATACATTTTGAAAGATGAAGAAGAAAATGGCTCATTCGCCCTATCCCCCTTTCTCATGTTAGCTAGTTGCAAAGTCTACAGAACCTCCTTGTGCTATGGAGTGCCTCAATCCAGTAATGGCAGTAAGATCACTGAAGAAAGTTGGTAAGTAAGTAATGTGTAGCGATAATTAATGCAACTGCATTCAGTAAGTTATAAGTTGTGTGGCACAATGAGTGAGTAAAATAATCACCAATGCTGAATGGCAATGGGGTTTTGAGAAGTTTTCTGCGACTTCCTAGACCTGAGAATGACTAATGACTACCAGGGTTACTATGTATGTATTATAAACACCCAGGTATAAGAGGACAAGGTGGCGTATAGCTGTACCTGCTTTATCTTACAGGTATTCAGAAGGAAAGAAGGGAAGAAACGGTATTAACTCTCTCTCTGTTGTATATCAAATAAAGCTAACATAGCTGAGGATGATCACGTACGTGCCATTATCAGGATAAACTAACAACAGTGCACTTTTCTTCTTGTTCACAATACTTTTGACACAAGGCTATTTAAAGAGGTCTGTGTTATTAAAAGAAGTAATCTCATTGGCACTGATACAGCAATACCTCTCTGAGGGCCCGTGCTTTGTTAGCTGTGTGTTTTGGTCTGTCTGTTACATTAACATACAGATGTTTACTAGCTGCTAAGGCGTCTTGTTCAACTTACCCCTTTGCCAAAGCAGCAAACTGCAGTAAGCTGTCCTTGAGAATGCCACAAATGGGAACTGCCCCAAGCACGGAAGACAGACCCTGTCCAGTGTTTGGATTGAAGTCTGAAGTCTGCATGGCACCAAGCCACTAAGGAAACGCTCAGAAACTACACGTGCAGTCCTGCTCACTAATTGCCAAATTGAAACAAAATCTGCACTCATCACATCAAGCTTCCCTTCCTTCCCCAAATGAGAGATTCTTACAAAAGAAAAACAGGGCTTGTTGTTTCTTGTTCTGTTTTTTATAATGAACAAGAATGCATTTTTCTGCAACTGAGACATGTTTTATTTGCAATGCCACTGAATACGGGAGGTTCCTAGTTGAATTTTTTTCCTTCTAAAACTGCTTTTTCTGCAGTTGGGCGTGGCAAAGAAAGAAAAGCTCTGTAAAAGCTCCATGAAAGCTCCGTATCCTGACATACAGCTGATTACTGTGCCGATTTCCTAGTGCCAGCATACAAGTGGCATTTTAACTGGCCATGTCCACCACAGACCTGTCAAGCCTGCTACCTCACCTCACACCTGGGAATGGAAACGGGTTTAAGAGTTGTAGCGTCACTGCTGTTTTGTTTTAAATGGACCAGGCCTGAGACAGCTACACTTGGCAGAGCCTGGCACATAGTACATGGCTCTTGAAAAGGCTGAGACTGTTAACCTAGTGTGATAAGCAGAAAGTAAATACTAAGAAATAAATATGCTTAAGAAGGACCTGTTATTTTTTTATTTTTTTAAGTGTATGTACTTTGATTACTAATAACCTTTTTTCTTATACAATGTTGGCGTTCATATTTGAATGCCATACAAACCAATCGATGTTAACTTTCTTAACCAAAATATTTATTATTATTTTCTAATTATTCTCTAGTCATTTTGTGAATCTGAAAGATGCTGGACAAAACCCAGTCACTTGGTTATATGTCACTAGCTGCGCCAGAATGACATCCTGCTGAGGACAGAATTAATTCCTGTGTGCAGGAGCTCTCCAAATGGCTCACTCTGCTGCACTGCTGGCATCCCGGCCAGAGCTTCACATGTCAGTGATGGGTACCATTTGTGTACCAAAAGCAGACGAAGAACAACTTCATGTAATCTGTTGGCTTCTCCACCAGTTAGATCATAACAAATGCTGTTATAGGGATAAGTGCGAAACAGAACATTGAAGTCTGTTTTTTATATTACCATCTTCCTGTGGTACAAGTTCTGGTTCTCCCAGACATTAGAGAGCTCAGTGATATTTTATACCAAGCACTGGAATCTTGAAATAACACATAAGTGTTGCAGAGAAAACAGTGCGGCTGTCTGTCAGCAAAGAAGTGGATTTATGAGTCACTAGGTTTTATTTCCATGCATACTAGTCCGATGCTTTAAGATCCTTTTAACTGTGGACTTTGTGACTGCACAGTGACAAATGTTGATATTGCTGCTTAGGGTAGCAGCAAAGGTGCAAACTTCACTTTCATCAGCTGTTGTGCCATCCTCGGCAGCTGAACACACTTCTCTCCGCTGGCCTTACACTGTCACACTGCGCAAGCTGCAAGAGGAGCAGGAGAGGGAGACAGCTCAGCTGCAAGCAGGCAAGGGAAGAAGGGCAGCAGTAGGGGTGGGGAAGGTCTCCCCAGCAGGACAGCAGCAAGCCGCGTCGCCCTGAGGAGGAAGACAGTGTCCTCTAACTGCGTGTTCATGTCCATAACCGTAAACTCCCCAACATGCTACCCTGAGCTTCTTTCCTTTTGCAGTAGACATAAAGCACAGGGAAAACATAAACCCAAGTGATTATAGAGGCCTATGGAAAGGAAATAGATTTTTAAGGAATTGGCCTGAAGAGTTGCTTTCAAGTGCTCTTTAAGGTTTTTGCTACTGGAAGGCTTTTCTGTTGGGAGCGACTATGGGACTCCAAATTTCACAGTGGAATTTTGAAGTGCCTGGGATAGGCAATCATTCTAAGACCAAATACGCTAGTGTTCTGAAGGGCAAAACCCTAATGATAATCAAGTATGTTGAAGCAAACACCTCTATCTAACTTCTGCAGTCCTTGAGCTGCTGAAAGAAACAGAATCTCATGGAAGATATTAGTCTGTGATATGCTTTCTGTTCTGATTTACTCCTACTTCCGTATACTGAGCATAAAATAAATCACATCCTACTCATGGTATAAGTGCACATTGTCTTTTCTGTAAATCAGCCTTGTTACAAAAAGGTGAGAACAGCAACATTAAAACAATTTCAGGCACACTGGAAAACGTAATGGTGCACCTGGAAATTTTTTTGAATAACTAATTCAGTATAATACATTTCATTTTTTTATTTCTTAAAGGCTTTTTTCAGTGCATAGCATTGACGGTCACTGGATTTAGGGCTTGTTGGGGTAAGGACAGTCCACTCTGGAAAATTTAAAAAACCTTCTCATCTGTGGCACAGATCAAAGACTTCTGATCAAGTAGCAGCATAAGAAAATTTTAAATAAAAGAAACAGTGTTTGTAACCATTACATCAAATAGTCACTTTCTGTCATAAGCTAGATTTATCTACCTCTAGATCAGAAGACAGACAGGTATTAAATATTTACTACTGGTTCTGGTTCAAAAGTAGGGAGAAATAGCTCTTTTGAGGCCAAGTTGGAGTACTATAATAATCAGGATGTAAGTGTCCCATTCTCTGATCTCCAGACACAACCATAAGTACCTTGGCTGCCCTCTACCACCTTCAGTTATTTGACATATGAAGGAATACAGTAATGCTCATGATGCTAAAGAGTCCCACAAATGAGAGATGAGCGATGGCATCACAGTGTGAATGTCAGTCATGGCCAGCCATGGCAACGCATTGCAAAGCTCCTGCTTTAACGTTTGCCAGTGTGAAGACAACCAGCCACAGGTAGGGAAAGGTGTCACCGCACACTGATGTCTCTCAGGTTAACGGTGAGTTCTGTGCCACAGCTGTTCCCCTGCTTTCCAGTTCCAGATACTTTACAGGCTGGTGTTCAGCAAGGGCCACCTCTGAGGTCTCTGGAGGGGACACTTGGAAGGAAGGGCTGGCCTGCATGGATATGCCTTCCTGCTCACTGCTGGAAAAACACCCTGATACCCCTCCAGAAAAGCCTTTAGTGGCACAGGTAGCTTGTGTTCTTGTCAAGACAGGTAACTGCAGCAGAGCAGAGTGGCATGTATGGAAAGGGACTGAAAAAGAACAGCACAGCTGTGTACAAAGACAGCCTTAACTCTGCCTTATTTGACAATTGGATGAGTGGCTTGCTAACCTCAAGAAAATTTAAGTATAACACCTGCATGTAATTTAGCATAGACTTGGCTAAACAAGGTTACTACCTGCACGTGGATCTGCAAAGCTGATCTGCTGAGCCAGCCAGTGGCAGGCAATGCACATTGCAAACTAGCAATGGTGCAGGGATGCTGTTGACCACAAAACTGTCCTCATTGCTTCTCTCACAGCTCGGAGGACACATCACTTATCTGTGCTGTCTTATAGAGACAGAACATGCAGCACATATTTGCTGAGCTATGAACAGCCTGAATGTTTATCAGCTGTAATTTCAGTGCTAAAACTGATTAGCTGCAGCTGTACAGAATCACAGCAAAATGCTTTAAATACAAGTTGTACTGCAGGTGTGGGGGTATTAAGACAGGGTTTCACACTCATGGGGCCTATCTGTAGAAATGCTGAAAGATATTTAGGCCCCATAACTATGCAAAAACTGCAGCTCCTGTAAGGGCCAACTATATTAAGGAGTTACCATTCAGCTGAAAGGTGAAATCCTAACAGCTACAAAGATGTTTTTAATTTTACAGGAGTTTGAACATCACCAGAACTCAGATGCTGAAGAATGCCTTAATTCTGACATGGTTAAAATGCCATACAATGTGTGGAGAGTTACCTCAGCCATTACTGTCATTTCAGCTTCAATACGTTCTGCAGCAATAATAGCAAGGATGGTCCCAGGGCCAACTGGAATTTTTATAAGTCAAAGGCAAGCATTTTTTTCATACCTGTACTTGCTGTTTCCCCTTGGTTTCTATTAAGGGAATCAGTATGTTTTCCTCTGTTTTGCTGCACATTTTGAAGTCAATGATATGACTGCTTGCTCAGTTGGAAATGTTTATGAATTGTATTAATGTGCTTGCTGGCAAGATTCCCTTCCTCCCCCTCCAACCCTAACTTCCAGTGAGGATCACTCTCATGTATGCACAAGCAATGAAGTGGCTTGTTTGAGGGTGCACAGCAAGTCTCTGAGGCCAATTGTATCTGCCAGGGCCCTGAGGGCACGGTTCAGACTAGACGTCCCTGACCAGCCCAAGCTGGACATCCCCCCTACCCTGCCGCCATGGGCCAAGACACCATTTCAGCCCAGCCCAGGGCAGTAGGATGCTGGGCTCCAGCCTCGCTGCAGCCCTGCCATGCCCAGCCATGGGGACCCTGAGCCTGCTGCCGTCAGCGCCCCTGCAGCTGCCCTGCTCCTCCCTGCCTGGGGATGGGCCTCGGTCCTGAGGATCTGCCCTGCTCAGCCACCCCCAGCCCTCAAGGTGCCCTCACAGTGTTCTCGTATTCACATCCAAGATAGCAGAAACTGGCAGGAAGATATTACTGTACAGTTTTTCCCTGTTGAGCTGTTTCCAGCTCAGAATTGGCTCCCCACAAAACTGGCCATGTTAGATACCCAAGTATGCATTTAAAACCACAAACAACTTTAAGACCATTTATGACTGACTTCAGAAAATTGCAATGTGGATTTTGAATCTTGGAGGCTTCTTTTCTGACAGTCCAAGTCTGTGTGGTGTAAAGCAATACAAAATGAAGCAATACAAGTGAAGACACTGAAAAACTGTCACTCTCAGCTGGCAAGCTCCTTACCTGGCCTATATAGTGATGATCAGTGCTCACCTGGCCTGACCTCAAACACTTCAGGTCTTAAGCTTCTTAGACAGCTGTCCCAGACAGTTATTGCAGCGGCTATATTCTATGAATTTTAACTTTTATGCACAAAATATCCCCTTATGGACAGCAATAAATTTCTGTTAAGAAATATAACTGGAGCTGTACCCAGAAGCAGTTCAGAAGAATTTCAAATGACTTAACAATATATAAAGGACATGTACAGGACTCAGTGTGACACACTGTCATTTGCCGTTAACAACCTGTAGTCTGAAGTACAGATTAGACACCCAAGTACCAGACTTAAGGTTTTCTGCCTCTGGTTCCTGTGACTGCAGGAACAGAAAAAATGTATGGAGCAGGCGCTTGTGCGAGCCTTCCTAATTTTCAAAACATGAGCTAAAAAAAGTGAAAACTCTGAGACCATTTCCTTCAAGCTATGTTGTGCAGTCTAGAAAGTACAAAAGGGCCCATTTTATCAAATGCTGGGATAGGCTGACAAAGCCCACTAAGATCCATCTCTGAGAAGAACAGAGTCCGTCCCGCAGGGTTATGAAAGAGCATTCAGGCAGGAAAATACTGCATTGCATTTAAGGGGCTTAATTTGATACAGTTTTGGGGTTTTGCTGTTTTTCCTGCCAGTATAAAAAGCCCTTCATAAAGATCTTTCTAATAAAAGCACAAGCCAATTAGTAAAGCCATAAAGACAGTGATGAAAGTAAGTCAAATACGATTATAGAGGAATTGCACAACCAGTGTATGAGTGCCTCCTCCGTCATCCCTTCACAAGGGACAGAGGGAGCCCCTTCCCCTCAGCAGGGAGCTGGAGCTCCAGGTGCCGGTCTGGTCCCTGCTCCGCTGTGCTCCACTGAAGCTCTGGTAGCCACAGATCTGCATGCTCCTGGGGAAAGATGCCCCACCTTATGGAGGGAGCAGACCAGTGACGTAGTACCAGTAAGTAAGTAGTAACATCTGCTTTAAAAAAGTCAATTCTCTGTGCCACTTCCCATGTGTTAGTTTATTCAGGACAGAGATTCATCATTTAACAGATTATTTAACCACAGTCTTCTCTTTTCCAAGCATGGTGCAATTAATATCCTGCATATACTTTCAAAAGGTAAACTCCTTAAAGTCTAAGGAAATCATAATTATGAACCAAATTAGTTAAGTATCGCGCTGTTGTTAAGACTGAATGTGCCTGCTATCCTGCCTCCAGCCTTGTAAGCCTAGCACCCAGTCAAAACTGCATCTAACACAAACCGACGAGCCCTTCCCAGCTGCGGGTCCACCTAAGCCCCTGGCCAGCAGCATGGGGGTCCCTGTGTGGCAAACGGGCTGGTGCAGGTCAGAGCCGGGCTGCAGCAGCACTGAGCACAGCATGGGCTGTCCCACGCCACCACAAGCCACGGCTGTGGGCTCCTTCCATCGCACAGCACTGCATGTGACAGCCTCATTCGGTCCTGCCACATGCCCTGAACCTGGCCTACACCCACTTCCCAGCTCCCAGCGACAACACCTCTGCCTAAACCAGGGTGGGGACCGTGACCTGGCAGGGGCTGAGCCCTCAGGAGCACCGGGATGGCCGCAGGAGTGTCTGCAGCTGTCACCAGGCACAGTGGTTTCACACACCCACACCAAGGGCAGCAGGGCAAAAGTGCAAAAATAACCAAATGTGGTGTTTGTTTGTTGTCTAAAAAAATGAACAGAAATCTGTTTTCTGTTAATATTCTCAAGCCTGCTGTCCAGGGAGCTGGCCTGACCAAAGCTTCTGGGGGAGGTGGCGGTACATTTTTCAGCTGAAAACCTGAACTTGCTTCCAGCCAAATTTTCATCAATAGCAACCTCTGCAACAGGCAACATCCATCTTCTATACCCCCACTGAAAACTGTTGTCGTAACATCTTCCACCCCACCTTGCCTGTAAGCTTGCTGGCTGCAGCCCAGACCCTGACACTGGGAAGGTATGAGGCCAGGATGATTCCAGCTCTCAGCACGTGGCCAGTCCTGCTGCGCGTCACTGCCTTCGCATGTGCAGCCTTGCCTTCAGCCTGAATGGGCTCCACCAGTCCCACCTAACAGCACATGATGCTGTTCTTTGCTTGCCTGTTTGCCTGCACTCATCAGAAGGTGCATCGGTGGGTCTGGGGTATCACACATCTCTCTGCCAATTTCAATCACATTTTCTATGAAACTGCCAATGAGTAATGTCAAGTAACTCTTTGTTATCTTACTCATGCTCTATTTCAGTAGGAAAAGCAGTGAAAATATTGGAACTTGGGTCAAGAATGCAATAGCCCAAACCTACAAGACAACATTTTTGTGGCCTCTGTGCAAGTGGTGACATTGTTTTCCAAGCTGTGTATGAAAATTCATGTGGACAGTGATGTTGTGCAATTATCTGACTCTCAGGCTTATTTGAAAAATCCAGCCTCAAGACCATTTTTTCCCTCACATGGCAAAGCTACTTAGTAAAAATTAACCTGATTCTTGAGCCCTCTTGCTCAAACTTAATATTCAAGGCAGGCACCAAGACTGAAAATACTCAGACTACACTGTCTGGGTTATAAGTACTGGAAAAGTAGGAGCTGTAACAGAAATGTTAGGCAACCATAGCTAGCAGTGATGCTTTCCCTACAGTAATACCACCAACCAACACCCGTCTGCCTTCTGTCCCTGTGCAGAAGAGGAAGAGAAATGATCTGATCTGCATTTGCACCTTCAGCCAACTGGATTTGGCCCAGGGGTCAGAGCTGTGAACCTCTGGAGCTGGAGATGGTGCTGGTGTGGATACAGCTGGAGGCAGTAACAACTACTCGCTGAATGGGATGCAAAGCGACACTTCCATACCTACTCCTATTTCCCCATCATTATCATAGAATCACAGAATGGTTCAGGTTGGAAGGGACCTTCATCTCGTCCCACTCCCCTGCCCTGGGCAGGGCCCCCTCCCCCCAGCCCAGGCTGCTCCCAGCCCCATCCAGCCTGGCCTTGAGCACTGCCAGGGATGGGGCACCCACAGCTGCTCTGGGCAGCCTGGGCCAGCTCCTCGCCGCCCTCACGGGGAACAATTTCTGCCTCACAGCTCATCTACATCTCCCCTCTCTCAGTTTAAAACTGTTGTCCCTTGTCCTATCACTGCATTATACTGTAACATCTCCTCTTATGAATTATCCATTGCAATATCTAGAGAAAAATTATCAGCTCCACAGTACACACTTAGGTTTAGTGTTATGTCAAAGGTCACATAATTCAGACTTCGGCATGTTTTTACCTATTACTCTTCCATCATTGCCACTGGAAAACTTTTATATTTGGACTTAGATTTGTCATGTGTCCCCATTTTTTCCCCATATAACACACATATAGATCTTGTTATCTGAATTTACCAAGTACCAGCACTGCACAATTTACCTTTGCAGAATTAGCTCATGTCCCCCCTACACCTTCCCTGCTCTACAAAGTGGCTGACAGTGTGCATCTTCTACCAGTATTTGTATTGGGTTCCTGCAATAGCAATAGAAGTGTTGCTTCAGTCATTCCTTACTTTTTTTAATTGGAAGTATTTGTTACTGATTGGATGTTGCCATTTGATAAGATGAATGAATTCTGGCCCTGGACAAAACAGCCAAATGGCTGCAGTTAGGATCCACTGTCCGAAACAGTGCAGACTGAGTTCTGCATCTGCCGAGATGCTGCCCTGGCTCACTAACAGGAGCTGCTGTGGTCATTGCCGACCCACAGCCCACAGCAAGAAGGCAGGCTGCGTGCTTGGCTCACCTCTCCTTGGCTTTCCTCTGGGGACACTGGGCATTTGGCTTAGCCTGTTCGTCCCCACACACATCTCCGGGTCTAGGATATCGTTACACCTCCTTGACGTTCAGCATTTCTTGCTTTTGGAAATGGCTTCTACTATAATTCGCTATTGGGTGAGTCATCTCTCAGGAATTCTTTTGAAATCACTTTATAGATGGTGCTGTATTTTAAGTTTCTGTTCTCTCAGGGTTTATCCACTGCTTTCCTTGAAGAAGGCATGGGATTCACAGGCATCATCAGCTCAGTCATCGGTCAGTCATTGTTTTACTTTTATGCAGTTGCTACATTTTCATGCTGTAGTGCTTCCTCTACCAAAGAGATTGGCAAAGTACATCTGCATTGTAGTGCAGTGATTGCTGCCTGGGTTCTTTACAAGTAACTTCTTGTGGTCTGCAGCCACTTCCTATTCTAGTTTCCTGTTCCTGAGCACTGCCAAACTTTTCCCCTGGATGCCATATGGCCCGGGATCCCTTTCCAGCTGGGTGTAATTTGACACAGCCTCCTCCAGCATACCCTGGCTTTGATGTAATCGCTGTGGGCTGAAATTTGTAAGACTTGTGTGCCAAAACCACAGCAGTGAATGTTCTGATGCTCCCCCTCCCCCCTGCCCCCCGCTCCCTTAATTTTTTTTTCCTATGTGTGAACACGTCAAGGTATAGCAGGATGGTAGGTTTGATCAATCCATCTTCGATACCTCTGATGGCTGCATCCAGGTAAGATCATGATGTTTATAGTGCAACTTCATGCAATAGCAGTTTTGGGAGATGCACAAACCCTTAGAAGAAATTGTCCAGAGGAGTCCAGCAGTGTTTAGTGTCTCGGCATGAGCATATTCTGCGCTGCATTTACCCATATGTCGCAGCTCACTGGAGGTCAGCAGGGATCCCATGTTTGAGGCAGACTTTCACAATTTCCACTTGTTTTTTATTTAATTGTATTTTTCATTTGTGCCTGCTAACAAAGAAGGCCAGTGGTCACAATCTAGCAGAGTTTTTGTCGTTCTGCTTGCATCCCTACCTGAGAAAGTTTGCCACAAAGGAGAGACTTTACAGGACTGACTCATCAAGTTCAGTATCATTGGAAATAGCCATCTCCTCTCACAGGTTGGTGGGCCCGCTCATCCACCCGTGCCTATCTGCTAGTGTGATACACTACTATGGTGTGGTGAAGAGCACCAAAGGACGGTGAAGTCAATGTTTCCTCGGGTCAGTAGTACTTAACAGTATTTATTTTTGCTGTTGAATACCAAGAATAATTTTGCCTTTCTTTTATCAAGTAGTGGCTTTTCAGACACAGGCATCTGCCACAGTTGCTCGCTCTTTTCATAGCTTCAAGCTGTTTGAGCCTGTGCCTGCTTCTCATTGCCCTGGCTTGACAGTGGGTACCAGGCCCCTTCTTCAAGCTGGGGGATCCATGACTTCAGTTGTTTTGCTCTCTCCCCTCCATTTCTGCAACCCCTCCCCATAATGCACTAGCAAGGCAGGGCCTGCCCAGCTCAAGTGCTGCTCCTGCTTTCTGAGACTCTCAGTACTGCAGGCGTGTGACGGCAGCACCCGGGCCCCCGTGTGGGCTGCGCTTCGGTGACCGTGCGGCAGGCGCGCCATGGTCTTCAGCAGAACCTGTGTGCCTGCGGTGGGCATGGGAGGAACCAACTTGAACTGAAGGTCTGTCTGCTGGTTTCTGCGTACTGCTACCCACAACAGTTACAGGGGAACGAGGGTGAGCTCAACCTCCTTTCCTGACTGCAGGTGGGGTGAGCAGAACTGCAAGGTACCAGGAAGACATTGCTTAGGTATTTCTGGGTAACGGAAGCTTACTGAAGAGGTGCGAAACTGTTCTTCTGTCCCACATGAAATCTCATTCACTGCAAGCACTGAGCAGACAAGCTCATTTGCTTGATGTATCTTTAACTTGGGAGAGACTCGCTAACTGACTGTAAGCACACTTTGTCGATTACGATGCAAAATATAATAAATTTTGCATAAACCACACCCAAAGGCCTGTTTGGGAGATATATTTTCTTCACCTTGTATTTGGAACCATATGCGATTATTTGCTGCCCAGCAGACACCTCTCCCTGGGGTGACAGCCAGCCAAGCGCTGAGGGGAGAAATAACATTCTGCTGAGGAGCAGTAACAATATTTTTATTTCTCTGACAGGGGCCGCTCATTTCTCTGGCCAAGCCTTCTTGTTCAGTGTGATGTCCTCCTGCTCGGTGTGAAGGACGTCTCAGTCTTCAGCGATTTCCGTTGTCACCTCTACTACAGTGTGTGTCACCCACCGTTGGACATTCCTCACCATCACGCTTCCTGGCACAGCACCCCTGAATCTGCCTCTACATTTCGTTTTCCCCTCAGTTTTGTGTATTCGTGCAGTTGCTCTTGAATCTAGTTTGGGTTTCCCATTTCCCCCACTCTGCTCAGCAACTACCTGCCCATATCATTCACATGCTTTTTTGACAAGAGCGTCCTCAGCTCCAAAACTTAGCAAGCCCTCTGCAAGCCTCGTAATCTGACCTTCTGCACATTTTGTTCCCATTACTAACCAGCCATGACATATAGATAGTCTTAGGAGCCAGCTGTTTTGCACAGCATAGCAAAGACTGATTTGTCATTTCTCTGGTTTCTTGAGCAAAGTCAGCGATGAGATTCCTCCCGCGACGGGTGGGTTCGCAGGCTGAAGCTTGCTGGGACACTTCCCCGGCTCGGCAGGCCCAGCCGGGCACACTCCCGCACGGGGCCAGATCCTGCCGGGGCGAACAGCCCCTTGTCCGGCACCGCCGGTCACCCTCTGGCCTTCCGCTCCCGGTGACAGCCCTGCTGCAGCGCTGCGGGTTTTCCGCCCTGGGGGCGGCCGTACCCGTTTGCCTAAGCCGGTCAGGCGCACGGGGCCGGATGGGGAGCGGCCGGTGCCCGTACCCGCGGCCGCCGCCCGGGCCGGCTGCCGCTACGCGGGGGTCCGCACCGCCCGCGGCCGCGCTCCCGTTCAGGGCAGACCCCCGGGAGAGGCCCCCGGCTGCCCGGGGGCGCCCGCAGAACCGGCAGCGGGCCCTTTTTCCCCGCAGGAGGCAGCGCCCGGGCAGAGACGTGCCGCCTGCCCCGCCGGGGCGCTGAGCGGCCCGCAGCCCCGCCCGGCCTCGCCGCCCCGGGCACCGGCTGCCGGCCCGGGCCGCGCAGGTGAGCGGCGGCCCCACCCAGCGGGCGGCGTTGCGGGAGCGGCGGCCCAGCCCGGCGCGCTCCGCGGGGACGCGCGGCGGCCGAGCCCCGGGACAGCGCTGCCGGCCGCGTCCCGCGGGGCGCTTCCCCGGGGTGGCGTTGCCCTTTTAAGAGCCGCGCGGGGCCGCTGTGACGTCGCGGGCGCAGAGCCCTAGCCCGGCCCGCCCGCCGCGCCGCCAGAGCCGGGAGCGGTGGCGGCAGCAGCAGCGCGGTACGCGCAGCGCCCGCCCAGCCCAGCCCAGCCCCGCCGGGGAGCGCCCAGTCCAGCCGCGCCGCAGCAGCCGCCCCGTCCCGCGCCGCCCCATCCCGCCGACCTGCCATGCGCCGCGGCCCGGCGCCAGCCTCCGCCGGCGGGAGCCGTCCCGGCAGCAGCGCGACGGCGACGGCGGCGGCGGGCGAGCGCTGAGCGCCGCGGCCCCGCAGCAGCCGCAGGGCGGCCGGCCCGCCGCGGCGCGAATGTCCGCGGGCTGCCCGCGCCGGGAGGACTCGCCGCCGCCCGCCCGCCCGCGCTGACGGGGCGGGCCAGGCGCCCCGCTCGCCGCAGCGCCCCGCGCCCGCCCCCGGGCTCCCCGCAGCGCCGCCGCTGCCGGCCGCGCTTCCGCCCGCCCGCCCGCCGCCAGCGCCGGCGCCATGGCGGTGAAGGGGGCCGCGGCCGGCGCCGGGGTGCTCCTGGTGACGGCCAACGTCGGGTCCCTCTTTGACGACGTAAGTACCGCGGCCGTGCGCGCCCCGCCGGGGATGTGCGGGGGGGCCGGGGTCTCCGCCGGGCAGCGGGCCGCCGCCCCGCGCCGGTCCTAGCGCCGCCCCCCCTTCCGCGGCTGCCTCCCCGCGCCGGTGCCGGCCGGCCCCGGGTGTCGGTGGGCAGCGCTGCCCGCCGTGGGGGGGTGTGTGTGGGTGCCGGTGTCCCGGCAAGCCGTCCCGGCGGCCGAAGCGCTTGCCGCGGGGGCTGTGCTGCCTCTGGGAGCGCGGAGCCGGGCGCCGGGAATGCCCGGTGCCGCCGCCGTGCCACTTCCTCGTCGGCGGTGTTGGTTTTGGGGGTGCCGTGCGGTGTCACATCGTCCCAGGCGATTCCGGTCCTTCCTCCCGAAATGTCAGGAGGGCGCGAGCGCTCATTCCCGGGGGGGGCGGAGCGGGTCCTGCCCCGGCGCAACCCTGTCGCGGAGGCTGACCTTCGGCGCTCCCCCGAGATACCTCGCCCCTTGGGACACGAAAATACGGTTTAATTTCTGCTTAGCGTAGTACGCTCCGGCAAACGTTTGGAATATTTCTTATGGTTGCAAAGAAGACTAATGCAACAGTTGATAGAGCTAGTAGTTAAGAAAAGAGAAGAATGCTTCCTTGTAAGTTTGCGTGAATTAAGAGATATTCACAAATATCTGGAATAGCAGCCAGGCTTCTAAACCTGTGCCCGGTGTGAAGTCTGGCACCACTGAACTCAGTGACAAAGCGTTTCTGGAACTAATACTGGTGTGTCACATACCGCAAAGGCAGTATTTGTAGGGGCTTGCAGCTTGTAAAGCAGCAGGGAACTGGGTCCAAACTTGTGCTGTGTGTCACTCCTGCCGTGTGTGTTGGGACTGGCTTTGTTTCGTGCGCCAGCCCTATGCACAAATTGATAAGTGCTCGACAGTAGGTGTGTTGTTTTCGTGATCACCCCCAGTCTTCAAAGTTTGTTTTTGCATCATCTGGAAGGCTGACCTGTAAAGTACACACTTTGATCTGTGTGTAGTCGAAGGGTGCAATTCATCTTTTCACCAAGTTCAGTAAACTTTGACAATTTATCACCGCAGTTATTTTTACACTTAAATGTGTCGATTCATATTAAGTGAGCACTGTGAAAATACTCATTTCGTGATGATTTTCATGATTATGGCCTTAGACTTGTGCAGCATCCATTTGTGAGCGAAGCCACGTGGTGTTCAGTAGGGCAGGTAATTACTGCTGTGTGTTCCTGTTGCCGTTGCTGGAGCCTAAAGACGATGGCTCTGTCTGACCTGAGCCCACTATCTCCTGTAGCGAATGCTGTCGTTCAGAGTGCTCCTGCCTTCTCTTTTGTCTGAGCAACAAAAGCAACAGCTTCGGAGCGGTGTCACTGAAGAAATCCTGTGCTGTCAGACTGAACGATTTCCTGGTTGTTCCTAGTTAGTATTTGAGACTCGCTGGCATTCCTGGAGCGTGTTTCTTGTTTATCGTTCAGTGTGACCAAAGAAAGGAATGCTTCTGCTCTAGCAAGCAACTCCCTTACGATGAAAAATTCAGTTTTCTACAGCAACAAAGCCAGTCTTATTTGGGTATGTTCCGCTGCAGGGTGGGGAATGGAAAGACTGGTCTGAACTTTCGTGATTATGCTTCTGGTTTGTTGCTGTTGGAGTTGGGACTGGTGACTGCCCGGTCAGGTTTCTATAGTAATGTTGGTGTAGTTCAGGCACAGTAAAGATGACATTAGCTTGGTTTGTGGTCTCAGCTTTCGATTTACATGTGGGAGCTGTCAGTGGCTGTTTCTGCTTGTTGGGTCCTTCGTATTCAGCTGAGGAGTAAGTTTCTCTGCTATGACCTAAAGTGATTTCAGTCATGAACAAGGACTCCTGCTTTGATAGTCTTCACCTAAGCTGGGTTGGGAAACGATTTCCAGTTCCTTTTAATCAATTTTTTACAATTCCTGATTTCAAATTTCAGTTGGTGATACATACTTTAACTAAACACCACACTTTAGTAAAATTTTGCTAGACCTCAGGGTAGTATAACAATATGCATTTTCACGACACAGTACAGAAACACCGAGCAGAGGGGATGGTCAAGACTGAGTACCTGCACTAACACAGTCCCACCTTTGCATGGGTCGGGCTTCTGCTCCCCCTTTCCATGCCAGTGAACCCTCACGTGTGGGCTCCACAATGAACCTTTCTCCAACTTGGTTAAAGTAGCCTGAGCAGTGCAGCAACAGCACAACTTGCAGTTTAGATGTGTTTTGTATAAGTACTGTTTACTTGGTGGGCACATGCTGTATGTGCATAGTAGAGACCAGTATTTTATAGAATAATTTAAAATCTCTTTGGTAAATGGGTTTATCTGGGTGGGACAGTCTTTCCTAGATAATGGGTATTGCTGACCTGGCTATACTTTTGGAAAGTGAAGAAGGTTGCTTTTTGTCTTGTTTTGTTTTTCCTTCTCTGACTGCCAGAAGCAAGTTATGATAATATACTGGTTTGCTCCTGCCAGCCATCCGCATCCACTAATAACCTGTTGCAATGGTGACCTGGGAGCTCATGAATAAACATAAACAGTTAACACTGAAAAGGGACTGTGCTGGGTTTTTCATTCCTTGAGTAGTTTTGCTGCTTCATTAAAAAAGTTAACACAGTATAAGATACACAAATATTCTTCCAAGTTTTATGAACATGTGCATCTCATGAATATGAATGCATATGATTTTTGGTACATTCATGTTTTCATAAGCATTTAATGTTTGTCTTACTGTGTAAACATTTCCTGTTTTTATCACAATATACTTTTGCTAACAGAAGATGGAGTTCAGGTTGCTTGTGGGCCACTTCACACACACACACTCTCCCCTGATGCGTTTGCCTGTGGCAGGGGCTTGGACTAGACTATCTTTAAAGGTCCTTTCCAACCCAGAGCATTCTATTATAGGAGCCTCTCCCTCCGCAGTTTCTGTGCTTTCTTTGCTTCCTCTGTCTGCACTGACAGAAAAAAAAAAACGATTTACCTTACAGTGAGCCTACACACTGCAGTGGCCACAGAATCAATCTGTCTGGCACTTCACTGCTTTTACTGTATAGGAAAAAAAAGACAGCACATTAAATTAAAATCCTATCTGCTGTATCCTTTTCATTCTCTTCAGTTACTTTTAAAAGGCTTAACTCTGTTTGGTTTTGCCTGGGACAAAAACCTGGGAGTCAGGTGTGAGCAGCTGGTGTTGGGGCCTGTGAGAGCTGTCAGGCAGCGTGAGCTCATCCTCCCGAGGGCTGTGTGTGGGTGCCTGGCAGAAAGTTGTGCTGATGTCGGCAATAAAATGCCTTGAGCCAAACTGTGGAAAACCCTGCTGAGGACACCCTCAGGCTTGGAGCGATCCTGGCAACTTCTGTGGGACTCTGCTCAGGAGGGTTTTAGGTAGGGTCAGGAGCATTTCATGGCAATGAGAGTACATCAGTGGAGGAGACATTTGGGTTCCACAGCTAGGTCGTGCAGCCCCAAGTGCAGCGTGTTACTGGCCAACGTGCAGAGCAGGCTGGGTTGCAGGTGCCTGGGCACAAGTGGCGGGAGGCGCATCTGTCCTCTGTTCGGGCAGGTCCCCAGCCCTGTCTCAGCAAACGCAGGCGGGCAGCCCCTCTGTCCCTGCCTCCATCCCTCCTGTCTGGCAGATGTCTTGGAGAGGCTGTATGTAGTGGAGAAACTTCTCTTACTGCGCGTTTCATTGTCAGTGCAGCAAAGGAGTTGTGGTTGTTTCTGCTGGATGGAGGCAGATGGAGATCTTTGCAATTCAGTTTTCATTGTTGTCTCAGAGATTTTGTTAGTTGGCTGCATATTTAGCTGGGTGCAGTCACAAATATTGATAAAACACCTTAGTGCTTACACTTGAAAATTGTGTCCTTCTCTGTTTCGGTTTTAGGTGACTAACAATCAGTGTTGTTTAAACCTCTGGATGTAGATCTTTGCCCTAAAGATTTTCAGTATGCCCAGCAGATTTAACTGTGCAAGTTCCACCGTTTCTTCTTGGGTTGGAAAATGGTTCATTTGTTCTGGTTCCTTTCGAAACTGGAATATATGAGCCCAAGTCAGGTATGTACTTCTGAAAATGTTTCCTCTTGTCTTCATGCCACTGAATGTATGTAGCTTTTCTCTAACAGGAGGTTGATGCAGTTCTTAAATTCTCGGGACAAACTTAGGCCAGAATAGAACCATAATAATGACAAGAAAAAGGCAAAAGCTAAACAGAACGTGTAATCTTAGTAGTTAAAAAAAGGAGGGGAGAAAGTAGATTAGGGAATAGCTGTGTGGTGCTAGGGTACAAACACTCAGGATCTTTAAATGACTTAACAGCGTTGCTGTCCTACCTGTGTGTTCTTTGACTATGTAAAATACTAGCCTTTATATGACAGTTGGGGCAGTAAGCTTTCACATTCCCAAGTGGCCTTAACCTACACAACATTCGGGTGAAAGTCTCCCTTTCTCATATAGTACAGAAAGAGGGCAGGGGTGGAATATCTTGTTCTAAGCCCTATTTGTAGCAGTAGTGTTATTGTAAGTAAGTTTCATTGCTTTAATTCTGAGTACAAACTTGGAATATCCTTTACCTCTGTTAAGAGTTGAAGTCTATTAATTGAATTTGAAGTAGTAGTACTTCCCATAATTTTTAAAAGCAGTCTGCTCTTTTAATGGGTTTCCAGGATTCCTTTCCTCTTAGCTCCACCAAGGGAAATGGAAAAGCGAGGAAACATTACGCTGTCAGTAAAAGGCATTTAAATTTGATTGTGATCACAGTGCAGTTGTCTTTTCTTTATCACCTGATTTTAATTTTCCAATCCTGAAACAGTGGGTGTAGTTTTATTTTGATGTTAGATATCTGTGGATTTGGCTGGTATTAGGTAATAATGAAAAGGGGTATTTTTGGCTTTGGGTTTGTTTAGGGTTTTATTTTGCTGGTTTTTGTTCCCTCACCCCTAAATAATTACTTAAATTTTGTGATATATTTGAAGTGTGGTAGGATGGAAAATACATTCATTAGGTTTTGATTTCTGTATAAGTGTTAGGACTAGTATGTTGCAAGTCAAGGCACCCTCTTTTCTTCAAATCTTATCTACCAGATAGAGCGAAAGATAATGTTTGATTCATTGTGATTTTTTAAAAAGATACATTGTTTCACTGCAGAGAAACACTTTTCTCCATCCTTACTGTCAGGCTGTGTTGATGTTACCTGGAGTGGAAAAGAAAACAAGACAAATGTGCTCAGATAAAGGTGTTGCTTCTATGGGGGGTGTTTCTGCCTGATGTGGGGGGGCTGACTGTGGCTGTGGGCACCTCGCTGGCAGGCAGGGATGAGCTCGCACATGTTCTCGGGCCAGGTGAGGGGCAAGAAGGACAGAAACTGGGTAGCTGGAGGAAGAGGGGCAGAGGCAGACAAGCAAGGAGGGCCCTGGTTTGGCCTCACCAGTGGGCTCATGTGCTTTGGAGCAAGCTTCCCCTCTTGCTGTGCTCCCAAAGCTGGCTGGTGCTTGGAGAAGGAGCCCTGGCCATGGATGGGTTGCTCTGGCAGGCCTGAAAGCCCTCCTGGGTGGCTGTCCTGGGGCCTAGCCTGGCGCTTGGCAGCTCTGGCCAGCTGGTGAGGGCACTGTCCCCACACCCTGGTTGTTTATTGCCTTGCTTTCTGTGGTGCTGTAAAATTGCCTGCTCTTAACTGAGGGCTTCCATTTTAGGAATACATACTCAAGCGATAACGTAGAAGGCCAACAAAAAAGTGTTTTTCAGTGTTCTCTATTATGGGAACCCTAAAAATAAGTAGCGCTAATTACTCTTTTTATCTGTTCGTGCACTCCTCACTTCCTATTTTCTGGTTTTTTTGGTGTCTTCTTTCTGATACTAATTTTCTGTTGTGTGAGTGCCACTGGTACTTTCTTAAACATTGTTGCTGTCTTCTTTGGTTTTCTATGGCAGAATCTCAAATCAATGTTTTTCTTACAGTTTCTGCTGTACTCATGCTTATGCTGTTTTCTAGGAGACTAACTCTTGTTTTATTCAATTCTAAACACCCTTTGCAGGAGGTGAAATTTCAAGGTGGACTAGAATTTGGTACTACCTACAACTTCTTGAGCTATGTGAAAATGATGATGGGGAGGAGAAAGCTGTATTATAGCCCTTTGCAGTGCTTGTGCATTTGAAAATTTTTAGAGGGATCAGCTGTATCTTGAGAATGAAATTGTTGGTAACGCATTACCAGCAGGATACAGCTGTTGGCCCAGATGTGCAACTGAACAAAGCTGAGTGGTGGCTTGACATAATGATGTCTGGCTGCTGTCTCTTGCTTTGTGTGTAGTTCTTAATCTGCTGCTGTGAAAAGGTGTTTTGATTTCAAACTCCTTTGCTACCTCTTGTTTCCTGCTATTTCTGTGACCAGGCATGAGCTCAGGGACACGTGTGCGGACAGCTGAAGTGACTTGGGCAGGACGGTGGAGCTGTACCAGCAGGAATGCCCGTGCCGGTCTCTGTTGCTCACGTGCTGCAACTGTTGGTGCTCCTGCTTTGAAAAAGCTGTAGGATAGTTGTGGGGAGGACTGAACCAGTTTGTAGCTCTTTCTTCACTTGGTCTTTAGGTAGGTGCTAGCATCAAATATGTACAGCACACAGTTTTGACAAGGTCTTCCCTAAATCATTCACAGCCTGCTTGAAGAAGATCTAAATACTCATGCTGATTTATGGCTTCCTAGGTGTCAGCTTCCCAAGTAATTCAGCTCTTAGCATCCCTAGCTTAGGCTAAAGATGGCACAGCAGTGTGTGCTGGTGAGGTTAATTGTAACCAGTGCACCCACTCCGGAGTATCCTCCTGCCGGGCTTTGTGCTGTGGTCCATGGTGCTTCCTCCATGGGCTTCTGTGGTGACTGCACAGGTCCTGCTCACAACCAGCCCTTGTCTCTCAGCCCCCGAAGGTTTAATAAGCAGTAAGAGCTGAGGGTGAGTTGCAGAGCAAATTCCCCTCTTAAGTATAAATGAGAATCAAGACCCGAAGCAGTCATGCACTAGAGCAGGGACACACTGTTGTACGTCTGCAGACTTGTAAAATTTAAAAGCTCTTTTCTAATTAGCTGAAGATGATTGGAGCAGTAATAGTACAGGCAAGACAGAGGGTGGGAATTTTCCCCCAAGATGGAGTTGTACGCTTTAAAAAAAATGAGTTTTTTATTTAACAAAAAATAAGCGTTTTTCTTTTTAGCGGGTATTTTTACAATTCTCTGAACAAAAGAGTTCTAATTAGGAGCTTGTACAGTGTTTAGCTTCCCTTAAGCAGGAAACTCAGAAGATTATCTTGTAGACCATCTTTCTTCTCCTTTTGATTAAGTGTTATCATTAACAGCAAGAGCACATGTTTACATGAGGAAGTAATAGTGGCAAAGTGCATTATATAATTACAGTTTTCTGTTAATGTGGTTTTATAGCAGGCAGAGTAGAGCTAGCATTTTGTAACCTGCTGGGTTTTCACAAACTGCCAGTGTATCAGTCTGATGGTTTAAGAGGATTTAATTCCCAAAATATTTGAATATGAAATTATGCAGTGGGAATAGGATACCGTAGGAAGAATGCTTTACATGTGAATCTGTGAGTTTATTAGCTTGTATGAGCACTCTTGCAAGGGTCAAATTCAAAGTTTTTCTTGCTGTTTCAAAGTTCTCATTGTGAATTTTCTTACCAGAGAGTTTGACTTCAAAGTAGGTTGCACACAGATACCAGTCAAGCTCTCAGACTTCATGATTTTTCTAAAAGGCTGATCAGTTGTTTACTTTCTCTCTTTCCCTTTTCTGTTATTTATTTCATCATACTGTTTACATCTTCTACCCCCCTGCAAATGTATTTTCTCTTTTTATCTCAAATACTTTCTTTCCCTTTCTTACACTGCATATATTTACCTCCTCCTGAAAGCTCTCCCCTTATTGCTCACTTATTATTTGAAGTGAGGATGTCACTGAGAAAAGTAGCCTTTTCATTTGCAGTTTTGCATGTGTCTCAAAAGCGATCAGGAAGGAGAGTTCTGTTCCCCTGAACGTGTTGTTCACTGCCCCTTGAAGAAGAACTGTTCAGCTACAATTGGGACTGAATGCATATGGGAGGCATCAGATTTATTAATGCACATCTTCAGGGCCCAGGGGCATGCCAGGTAACACGCCTGTTAAAGACAGAGCCAGGACAATGTACTTCCAGTGAAGTAACTCGCTTGTTTTAAAACTGTTCCACATGGAGCTTTATCTTGGGTTTTGAAATGTTGCACTGCCTTTAATGCAATGGGTGTCTTGCTCTCTGTCGAAGAGGCAATTCCACAAGGTTAAATTCAAGGTCTCTTCTTAACCAGGGCAGACCAACATGCTATTCCTTGGTATCCGTGTGAGAAAACAAAATCAAATGACTCAACTACCTTGGAAGACAGACTGGCTGAAAGTATGAGCTCTGGGAGTTGTCTCCTTTCCACCCCCTGCCCAGAAGACCAGCTGCTTTGGTCAAAGCTTTACCTTGTCCTCTGCCCTTAAACTCTTACCTTAATTTGGAAAAAAAAATGGAAAAAGGCAGGCAGACAGGTCAGACTGCCAGCCAGCTGTATGCTTTTAGAATGTGGAAGTTCTAAAAATATATCTACATTATTGTAGTCTAATACTTTACGCAGTGTTTTCTAACCATCTTTGACTTTCTTGGTAGAGAATAGGAAATGGTCACAGAAAAGCAAGACTTTTTGCCTTGGATGACTGCTTGAATGACCTGTCACAGTCATTTAGCATCCTCCTTACATCTTTGTTACTTAAGTGGCAAGGCATCTTCCCCTGATGAAAGTTCCAGGGAAATACGTTATTTCATATTGTGGAAAAGTTCAGGTTGAGCACAGTAATCATCAGATGGGGGAAGAGTGAATATTAAAAGTAAAATGTTTATTTTACTGCCTTTTTTCCAATGGTATATAGTAGTTATTCAACACTTCTAGCGCTATTTTCATTATTCATACATCATTCTTTATTGTAGATGTACTATTTAATTGTTTTCATTTTTAATGTTATTGGAAAGGCTATTAAAGCATTTATTGACAGCAAACAAAAGTGATCATTGCTTTTATATGATGATATATATTTTGAAGTCAGATATAATTGATTGTTTTCATTATTGTCTTCAGGTTGTTAAGCACTTGTCTTCACAAGTCAGTCAGCTTTAACAGATAATATCCGTGAAAGCAGAACATTAAAACTAAGAAAAGTAATTAAAAAAACCCCATGACAACACTGCAAGTTTTCTCTGGTGGTATAGGTAGCTTATGTGCCGATTCAAATGGCTTTTAGGTGATACGACTGTTACTGATACCTGGATATTTAACAAACGTTAACCCAGCTCGAGACCTGCGTGCTTGTAACTTGAGGTGATACAGCAGCTGAGGGATGCAGTTACAAGTGCAACAGGAAGAACTTTCCTTTCACGTTGTGGTTTGTGACTGGAAGGATTTTCACTTCAAGTTTTGGTTTGTCCTCAGTAAAACATCTTCTGGTCTTTTCCTGCACCTTTTCCCCAATCAATGGAAAGATATCCTGCCTATGTTTCTTGCCAAATAGATGTTTTTAAATGCCCTGCTGTTCTTACCTTTTCAGTCTCCTCAGTTTTCCCTGGTTTTACCTCTGTTTCTTTTCTTATACAGTTTGTAGTCAGAAATTCCTGCAAGTAGAAGCTTTAGTATGACATGAAATTGTAGCAGGCATAGAAAAAGCCCATAAGCTGAAAAAACCAGCCTGATCAGGAGCAGCACGGTGATGATATGGTGCAGTGTATGGGCCTGCCTCCTGCCTGCAGTGCCCGGTGGGGCTGGGGCTGGTCAGTGCTGGGTGCGAGGAGTGGCAGCCCCCGGCCTTGGGGCCAGGCCTTGCTCAGGGAAGGGGAGCCCTGACCTCCCCCGCGCACATTTGCCCGTTTGTCTTGCCTTTGCCCATGCCTGCCGTCTGTGCTGGAGGCTGCAGGCAGCCGGCCGGCCCTCAGCCACCCTTCGGTGGGCTGCACTCCGTAAAATGAGCTCCCAGGCCGAGCTGGGGTGTGCAGGAGGGCCTGACCTGGCTGCCTGCCTCTGGGCCAGGCCTCGCTGGCCCTCCTGCAGCACCCAGTGGGAGCCACGGCCCTGGCACTTCCGGAGCGCTGTGGCTTGGGGTCGCATGGTGGCAACCCGTAGAGGGGTCCGGCTCCTGGAGTCAGGCTGTAGCCTGTGGGATCCAGGGGGCCCATTGCCTCTGGGTCATCCAGGGGCGAAAGCTGTTGGGTGGGGGGTTGGCCTTGCCCCCTCCCTCAGGATGGCGGGGCAGGTGGCCTGGGGACGTGCCAGTGAGGTGAGCGGAGAAGGAGCATTCATGTGAGCAGGCAGTGCAGCATGGCGGTGACGGGGTCATCAGGTGTTTTCCTTCCCTACAGAATCAATCCACTTGCTCAGCTGAGGTGCAGGAGACCTCAGTCATCCTAAGTGAGCCTGTTTGTAGAGTTTTTAAAAAAGTATCTGGAATTGCCTACGGTTTTCAAAGCCTGCTTGCTGCTCATCAGCCAGCTCCAGAAGTGCTAGCAGCATGGCATTTAGTCACTGGGAGGAACCCACCAGTCGCCAGAGAGCCAGAATTCAAAAATGTTCATTTGTGAATGGTTTGCTGGTGCACATACAGAAACTGTGCACTTCTCTTTTCAGGGATGTAGGAGTAAAGTATACTGAATGGTACTGAAAAGAGGTTGTTTTGGTATTTTTCTTTGCAATAGAAAATAAGTGCTGTTAAATTAAATTCAAATTTAGAACCCATAGGGTGTTAGATTGCAGAACTCATGGCTGCAGGTGGCTGTATGGGGACACCAGTAACTGACACAGTTCAAAGCAGGACTGCATGCCTGTGTTGTAGAGAAGCAGTGCAGCAAGTGCCCAGGAAAAACCTGGAGAAAAAAAATAACTGCTTCAGGATAAAAATGTTTTCTAGTCATTAGGGAGGAAGGTGGTTTGACAGTGGGAATGCTGGTGTAGGCTATGGAAATCAGGTTCAGTTTGTGTTCAGCCTCAGGCATCCTGTGTGACCCTGGGCAAGTGGCACCAGATACCCCGGGCAGTTGACACCTCAAACTGCAACCAAAGGCATTCCTGTGCTTGTGACAGGCTGTGGACACCGCATCCTGGTTCTCCCTCTGAAAACTGGAGGATTTTAGAAGGATGCTGTGAAGGTCATGCAGCTGAAGACCATAAGGTGGACAGCCAAGATGGCACGCAAGCAGGTCAGAGTAGCTTTTCAGCCAGAGCAGGCTGTGCAATGTTTCTCTCTTAAAGTCTAGGCTGTGTGCCAGAGTCCAGCGGTGAGCAATCAGGAGTAACCGGATGGTGTGGGTCATGGGTGAGACCAGGATGATGGCTCATTCTTTCCCCTTTATTTTGAGGAAGGCAGAGGAGCACCACGTGCCATCTTCAACACAGCTTGTATGGGCATGCACCACATCTTATTACTGGAGAAGTTCCTGGCTAAACAAAGGCTTAGTTAATACAGGCTATGTGAGCATTCTGCTTAGTGAGAGGTTCCTTTGGTTTATGCAAGCTCAAATGAATGACAAAACTAGCTCTTTAGATAGGCTTTAGAAGAAAAAGTCTATACTTACGGGAGTGAGTAAAAGCAGGGAAAGATGCTCTGTCTCTGTCTGCATTTTGGTAAGGCTTGCCAAGGCTGTTTACGGGACATTACGTAATGTCACCTGTCTCAGATCTCATTAAAAGGCTTCACTAGCATACTGCAGAAGGAGTGGCCGATCACAGACATTAATTACCATGGGAACATGCCATATCCAAAACTTGTTTGTTGTACTGTGCACAAGATAGAGCTGCCTCTACTTGTTCTCTCTTAGTTTTCCAGTTTCCATTGCATTCTTGAAAAGAGATTTCTTTTTTTATTATTATTTATTTTTTTAAATTGCCCTTGAACGTGTCGGCAGCCCACTGCATGTTATGGATATGCTCTTCGGAGCAACTATGTACTGTGCTGTTAGCTACTGCGGTGCTAGCAGTGCTGAACAGTGAGCAGCAGGCAGGCTTTGTGAGCAGGACGTAATTCTGAAGTCTTTCGTTAAAGCCTT
Organism: Falco cherrug; assembly: GCF_023634085.1. Lineage (NCBI taxonomy): Eukaryota > Metazoa > Chordata > Aves > Falconiformes > Falconidae > Falco > Falco cherrug. The sequence goes on from NC_073705.1 coordinate 57,228,913, forward strand.
TTAAGTGATCCTGTGGGAGCTTTTTTGAAGTTAGGGTTTTTTTTGTTTTTCTGGTGTGGCAAACTCCCTAATTTTAGAGGCTTTACCAATCCCAGTGGGAAAAGCAAAGCTAGTTTTCCCATAGGAACATCTTGGAAATGTATGCTTGAACTATCTTTGGCAGTGTTTATTTACGTGTCAAAAGAAATAGTACTTAGTAAATACAGAATTCCCTCAAGTGATTTTTTGAACAATCAGCCGGCATTAGCTATATTTTAATTACTTCAGAGTTCTTGTTTAATTTCAGAATTCTGGGGACAGAATTCCTGCTTTTCTTGGAGTAACTGGCAGTGAAGAACTTTACATGTAATGTTGGGCAGACAGCTATCGTTGGATCTGTTATTGCAGCAGATTCACACAAAGAAGGTTCCTTTTGACAAAAGCACTGGCTGTTTGTGTTCCTGATCTCATAATTCAAAATGTTGTTTAAAACAGCTGTTCAAAGTGAAAGTGTTGGTCTAGAATTCCTATCCCGCTTTTTATTGGAGGAAGAAATGAAATAACTTTTTTTTAAAAAAAATTTAGTTGTAAACTTCAAATATTGCCTGGCACATTAAGGAGTCAAGAATTAGATGGAACGTATGATAGGACCAACGTGCTCACTTCAGAGAACTGGATGTCACCCAAGAATCTTCTGCTAAAGCAAGTTTGTGCTTATGAACTGGCAATGTTGTTTTTCTGGGCTGGGAGGACAGACCTTATCTAGGCTTGGCTGCTTGCAAGACCATGAAGCCAATTCTGATTTGTCTTGTGGGATAGCAATTTTTAGCAAAAGGGAAGCAAGCCTTTTCTCTTCAGCTATCCTTACTAAATATTAAAGTACTTGTGATTTATGACCGCTGTGTGCCTTTTACTCATCTCAACAACCAAAGATCTGAAATATCATTTAGGGAAAAAGGGGGAAGGGGCTGATGCCATGTGGATCTACTTGTTCTTATAGGCTATCGGTGCCATTGTAGTTTTGCTGAAGTGAGTGAGTGAAAAGTACATTTTATGCCAGGATCAATAAAGGCAGCTGTGGAAGCCAGGTGAAGGCATATGTCCTTGACTAAGTAGGTGGGATTTTGGTGTGAGGCTTGCTTGTGTTGCTTAAAATAATAACTTTTGCCAAGCTAATTGGTTTTTCATTTGTATGTGAATATTTGGTGTTGTACAATGAAAATCCATATTAAACAGATAGAAGGTTTTATTTACGTTAAGTTCAGAGCAATGCAAGAAAAGTACACAAGGAAACACCTTTCTGCTGCAAGGGTGGCCGAGCACTGGCACAGGTTGCCCAGAGAGGTTGTGGGCTCTTTGCCCTTGGAAGCATTCAAAAGCCACCTGGATGTGGTCTGGGGCAGCTGACCCTGGGTGACCTTGTTTGAGCAGAGGGTTGGACCAGGTGACCTTTACTTGAAGCAGCCGGTGACTATACAGCCAGACATCATGCTTGCCGCCAACCTGTGCCCCTCCCTGTGTTTTGTTGTTGCTGAGCCATTGCCTGTTGCTTTCCTGCACTTGCGGAAGACAACTTTCTACTTCTCAGTCCATGTTTTTGTGGCAAATCCTCATTCACTTTTTATCTGCTTTTCTGTTATGGACATAGACCATTTCTGAATGCTTTGGGGAGTAACTTTGGTCCAGGAGCTGGAACATGTGCGTGCTTTCCTGAAGGTGTGGGGAAATGGTCACGCTGTCAGTCAGCTTACAAAGCTTCTCTAACTCTTCTGAAAGCTTCCTCACATGCTTTACTAGTGTGCTGAAACTGAAGTCTCTAAGTCGGGTTTTCAGCTCTGATTGGGGTTTTTTATTTGCTTTTCTACTGACATTTCAGTATCAAATAAACATGCTGTTCCTGATTACTTGAACTGGAAAGGTGGTAGAAGCACAGGAGCCAGAAGACAGTTACAAGTGACTGAGAGGCTAAGAGAAGGGATACTGCAGAGTTCACTAGCAGCTGATGGCTATGATATTTACCCCAAACAAAGTAATGGCAAAGGTGCACAATGGGAAGTGATTAGATAGCGGAACAGCTGCTTGGCTTATGTGTTTCTATTTTATCTACTGCTGTTTGCCGTATTACTTTTTGTTACTTGAAACATGATTGGTCCAAAGAACTGAGCTGTGAACTGGGAAGAGATGTTGTCATAGTACAGAAAGGAGGAAAAAAAAAAAGTATTCCTCTTCTTGTCTACATTTTTGTTCAGTCACCTGGTAGTGTAAGGCAAGATGACCTGCCATTCATATTTGCAGTAATTGATCTGCATGGTCAGAGTGTAGAGAGTAAAGCTTCTGCCAATATTTTAAAAATCTCTGCATCACTTCTGAGAAACGGTGTGTCCGCTCTGTTCGCTGGGCTGTACAGAGGTGTTCGCCTCAAGCCATGGAGGTGTGTTGTGGAGTTTAGCTCGGTTTGCTCACCACGTTCACCACAAGCAGGACTGGGCATGCCTGGTGTGGTGAGGCTGCCCAGCATCGCCTCCAGCAGCAGGGCAGGTTTAGACCCTTCCCTCTGCCGAGAAGAATTCCATACCTGATCTCAAATTTGACTGCTGTGTGGCTTAGTGATGTCACCTAATTCACAGCTGTGTCCCAGTCCTGTCTCTCTCCTTTTCCCTGCTGTGGAGAGCTGCCATGTGCTGGGTGTAGGTGCTCCAGGGTAGCAGGGCCACGAAAGGCTGGGGAGGGCGTGCAGCCCCCTGGGGGCAGCGGTTGCCAGCTGAGGCTGTCCTGGCCACGAAAGCTCACAGGTGGTTTCCTGGGGAGCTGGGGACAGCACAGGCAGATGTGCAGGTTTTGAGGATGCTCTGGGTTGCAGAGGAGGGCAAGGCTGGTGGTGTCTCTCAAGGCTGCGGGTATTCACAGCACTGTCTCTCCTCTCTTCCGTCTCTGAGCTCAGTGCTTGAATCTCGGCTGTTCTCCTGCAGGTTTTGCAACCCCTGGCAGCTGTCACCCAACCACCCCTGGCAAGTCTTCTGGCTGCTGCAGATGGAAGGAGAGAGAGAAGGCAAAATACTTCAGCAGTCCTTGAGAGCAGGGCTTTCTGCTGCTGTCACGGACAACTTCTGCAGTTCATGTAAGGGGCTTTCCAGTGCAGCAGCAGCAGGATGGAGAGGTGCAGAGAAGAGGAGTGTAAGGGTCAGGGTGTGGGGGAGCTGACCCTCCCCTGCTTTGGGGGGGGGGGGGGGGGGGGGAGTCCTGTGCTCCACTGCTCCCAGTCCGTCACTCCCTGGGGCTTCTGCTTCACCTCTGCCTTGTTCTGGTTTATCTCTGCTAAGGGGCTCTCCCCAAGCAGGTGCATGAGTCCTGCAGTACTGGGTCAGCAGAGGCTGGAGGAGCGAGTGCTTCACCGCACATCTCACCCTGGAGCAGGGAAGTTCATGGAGTGGGATGTGCTGGAGGCAGACAGATAGTTTTGAAGTTCAGAGGCAATTCTGAAGCTTGTGGGTGTTTCATAGGAAGGGATGTTCCCAAAATCTTCATTAGGAAAACGCATTGTGCTTTTCCTTAGTCAGTAACCTGCAAGTAGAAAGCATTTTTGCAGCTATGTGAATTCTTTGTTGGAGGAGTCTGTCTTATCTGCTGCTGGAGGTTGACAGGCATGGTTTTATCCTGAAAGCCTGTGCAGGGCTGTATTCTGAAGACAAAAGCAGTGGGGGGACCCAGTCATGCTACGCACCATAAATGCACAGAAGGCTGCTCTGTTCTGAGTAGTTTGTGGGTTTTAGGTTCAGCTCCTGCAGGGGGATCCAGAAGTGGGGACAATGAACACTGTCCATCCTCCTCTACTCCAGGCCTATTTAAAATCACTTCATTTCACTGGACTGTCACACAAATACAGAAATCTTAATGAATATGCTGGATAAGAGACATTTGTTTAAAAAACAAACAAACAAAAAAGCCCACCACCAAAAAACTCTACACAAAAAACAAACCCACCCCAAATAAACAAACCAACCAAAACCCCAAACACATACCACCACCACCCAAAACAACAACAACAAAAAATCAAAAAAAACCCCAAAACCCCCAAATCCCCAGTTAAAAGTTAGTGCTGCGTAGCCTCATACTTGGAGGGAATACTGTTACTGCATTTGCTTCCAAATACAAGAATAAACCTATGGTGAATTTCCTTTAGCGCTGGTGAAAAGCTAGCTTTGCTGAGGAGTCTGTAAATACTTGGATCACTTAACTATGTTCCTTAAAGCTTTTGTTGAAAGTTGGAAAATGTTAGATAGCACTTTTAACTATGTTTGCTTGAAATCTACTGGTACTGAGATTTCCTTGCATGATATCATCCTACAGGGAAATTTCTCTAGCCGCTCTGGATTTTTGGAAGGTTCAGTTGTATTTTAAATAGTTGAAAAATGTGAAGACATTATCTGGAGATCTCAGCAGAACTGAAGTTCTTACGTTGTCTTCCTAGCACTTCTTCCTAAACCTCTTAATTAAATATGTGAACTTAAAAGCTCTAAGAAAATGGAAATAGCTGATTATTCTCATTAAATGAGTATATAAAGAAGTGGTAAAACTTCTGAAGAGTTTTTTTAATGTAGGAATTTCAATAACATTTCTGAAATGTGACATTCATACAGACAGTTTATTAGACTGTTCTGTGTGTTCTGTTTCATGCTTTTCCTTGCTTAAAATGGGTATTTTCCCCTTAATAGTATATTCAAAGATAAAGAATGGGAAGTTTATGGTGTCACTATGTATGCTAATAGTACAGGAAGCCCATGGACACCTCTACTTTATTTCTCTGATGTTTCTGAACAATGTATTACTTTAATTTCTGTGCCCAGTCTGATGTATAGAATTTTAAGTATAATCTTGTGTTTTGCAAAATAACTGTGGCATTGTGCAAGTATTTTTCTCTAGAGCAATAAGCAAATCATAACATGAAAATGCAAGTAGATGGATCTAAAACAAATTTGAAATTGGGGGCTTTACTTTAGTTGACTTTGCCACATCTATCTAAACACTAGCTGTGACGTACTGTGGGGAGCCAAATGTGTGCTTTTTCCAAATAATTTAAGTAACCATGAATTCAAATGGCATTCTTTAATTCATTTTGGAAATAGATGTTATCAGGTCTCTGAGAAGAGGTGGTACAAACTGTGTTCCTCTTGAAGTGCTCAGTTCTGTATCAGAGGGAAAATACTGTTTTGAGTACTGTGTTTGGAGTACTGAGACCTTTGAATAAAAGGTCTCCTCACAGATCAATGTACCGGAGTGATTTGCCTTTTCAGAGAACTGTGGCCCTTGCCTGTTCCTGGAAAGTTTATAGACTGCTTCACTTCCTTCAAAGGTGGAAAGCAAGCTGAATGAATATTGGGGGGAAAGTATGTCTACTTTTTTTATTGTAGCGTTGTGTTTGGCTGAGTTTTGTGAGTCTGTAGCATCTTCCCTCTGATCATTGAACCAAGTGATCTACAAGCAGATTTGCCTTTAAAAATGTAATAAACCAAGTAGGAAGTTACCGGGGGGAAAAAAAGCTAGAGAGGCTACTTGGTTTATACCTCAAGACTGAAACACTGCTTCAGTTAAATGTTACAGGCTTTTCTTTCAGTTCAGAAAACCCTGAAGTGCAGCTTTTTTTGGTTACTGTTCCTGTGAGTGGCTTTGGGACTAACAGCAGACACATGCTGCAGTGGTCTGAAAGAGATGTGCAGAAATAGTTCTAAAACCTGTACTGCTCCCTTCATTTACAGCCAGTTTTTGTCCTCCATCGCCTTTTGCTAAAGCATTGCACTGACAGCTTTGTGACAGCTTTGCATGTGTGCTCTGGCTACACCAAAGGGCTGGGTACCTGGAGGTCATGTTTTCTGTGATGTCTTGACCATGTGCATCAGTGAACAGAGTGATGGGGATTTATCTCCAGAGTTTAGTAATGTGGCCTAATTGTTTGTGTGAGGTTTTTAGAGGGTTTGGTGGTGGTGGTGATTTGGGGGTGGGGCTTGGGGGAGGTTTGTTGGTTTTGCTGTGTTTTAAATATTTGGAAGGTGACTGACTCCTGGCAATGGACTTAAAAAAACCAACCAACCAACCAAAAAACCCACACCAAAAAAACATGATATGAACAGGTGGTAATAAATACTGTGATGGTGAATTTTTCAAATGTGTTACTAGAGGGATGGTGAAGCTCCTTTTCATTCTCACTGGTTTGAAAGGCTAATGGAGACTTTATGACAGTGTGTTTTCTTGGAGCAGTGCTCTCCCTTCTGTCTGTCTGTCTTGCACCTTTTTTCTTCCTTTTATTATTGCCTATGCTTCAAAGATGGGTAAAATTGAAATTCTTTTGTCTAAAGCTGTGTTGCATAAATATTTCTGAAGTATATAGTAACATCTACTAGCTATTTAGAAATCTGAAATAGGAGTAGCAACTGAGCTTAGTATTTGTGATTATTTAAGCTCATGGCACTTAGAGAGCCCAGTGACAGTACAATTTGCAGTACAAATGTGTTGTATATGATAGTGTCTACCGAGGAGACAAGGTCTCAGTATGCGAAAACAGAGTGTTTGTAAAAGCTTCCTAAAATCCAGTGTGTGATACAGAACCTGGAGTACAGCAAGTATTATACCTTGTGGAAAAATGCAAAGCACATGCCAACAGATGTGGCATTAACAAAGCTCATTTAAATTTCCTGTGCACCTGACAAGTGAATAATTGCTGTGTGCTCCATTAGCAGAGCTGGAGATTATCTAGTGCTTGGAATATTTATTTTTGTATTTATAGAGCCTGTTCTACAGTTTTGCTCTCTTCCCCCTCCCCCCCAGTAGAATGCTGGGTTTTGCTTAAGTAATGTAACAGAGTACAAGTGAGTCTACTTCAGTGAACAGCTGCACCATCAGTGAAGTGTCCATAATCTGCACTAGTGCCCAAACCCTCAGTTAGTTCCCGTGCCATTTGGTACACTCTCCCAACATGTAACACCTCTGTCATCTACCCTAATTCCAGTAAACCCTCAGTTAGTTCCCGTGCCATTTGGTACACTCTCCCAACATGTAACACCTCTGTCATCTACCCTAATTCCAGTAACTGGTGAGAACCAGTCCTTAAAAAGCCTGTATTCCTTACAGGTCTCTGAAAATGGCCCTTGTGGGTGTTTCTGGTTAGTGGCACCGAATATTGTACTACTTGTAAAGTAGTTCAGCAGCTTAGTAGGCATACTGATAAAAATTGAAATGCACAGGTGTCTGAAATGGCCTCTCTCAAGACTGCCTTATATTGGAGAGATGTATTCATCTGTGTCAGATAAATTATAGAGCATGAAACCAAGGCAGGGGGCAAAAAAATTGCTTGCTTTCATTTAATAGTGCTTCAGACTTTCACTGGAATTTATCGCTGCATCTTGTTCACTTACTTGAGTGTTCTTCATGAACATTGGCAGCATCAGACTTAAACCTTCAAAAAAGAGGAAATGTACTATTTCTGTTCTACCATGTTTTGTTTAATTGAGTATTTTTTGAAATATGTCTGCCATCTTCATTTGGCAACGCCTCCTTAAATCTCTAGCCATGAGAAACACTGCTTGCCATCTGAACTGTTTTTTCTTTCTTTTTTGATTCTTTTTTTTCTTTCTGAAGTTGCTGTTCTTTTTTTTTTTTTTAAACTCAGTAGACATTCCCAGCAATTATGGAAAAGTGACTTACATTTCTGACAGCAGCTGTATGATAAACTTGCTAAAGCTTCTGCGAGCAGCTCATTTCCTGTGAGCTGGAGCATGCTGCGGGGAGCCCTGTTTCTGCAAGAGTGGTCATTTCTGTTAACGTTTAGTTGTGCTCTGTCATGGAGCACTGAAGATAATACGGAAATGAAAACATCCGAGTTTCTGGATTTGTACCAAGTAACTGCTGATTTTGGTAGTTCAGCAACATTTAGGACTAGCATATCTGGAAATAGACCTTTCTTTTTTAATTTATAAAACAGAATGGGTTGGTTTTAAGATGCTATTTAAAACAAGTTTTAATACTCTGCAAGTTTTTAAAGCTGGCAAATAGTTAAAGAGTACAAATCCCAGATGTAATCGCTGTTGATTATCTTCCTTCAGAATGATTTTTATTAGCTGGTATGTTGCAGCGCTATGTATCATTCATACTGACATCGATCCTTCCTGTCAGTGAGGAAGATGAACTGTCACATCCTTCTGTTTAGTAAGCAAAAAGCTTAAAGTGCACTTAGCTTCTCCATTTGTGTATTTTCATCATGTTTTGAACCCAGTCCTCAATGTTTTAAAACTTCCAATTCTCACTATTTTACACATGGTTTTATCCAAAGGTTGGGAGGGACGCAAGGGATGTGCATTTTTCCTGTGTTTCTACGTGGTTTCTTAGCTGTGGATGGAAGGAGCGTTGGACTGAACCACTGGGGCAAACCTGCCTGCGTTGGTGTAACGCTGGGCCGCGTGACTTCCATAGCAGGGCTCATTTTCAGAGTGGGTCTAGGTTTAGGTTAGGTGGTCTCCAAACGTGGTTCCAGATGCTTGCTTGACTGATTCCTGATAGCACTATGGCTTGGTGGTATTTCAAAAGTTAGACATGAACTTATAATGATAATCTTTAATAAAAATGATTTGAAATTATTAACCTAAGTTTTGGCCTTAGCATAGTAACTTCCGTTTCTCACATAATTTAGTGGGTTTTCTTTAAATACCAAAGAAACGCTGTGGCTGTGGACAAAGGAAGCCTGGAATAGGAAGATGCCAGGATATATGAGGCCATGATGTCCAACACTAGTTTGTCAAATAATTTTGTTCATTTCCCTGAGAGATTTCATAAGCTAAGATCTTTATCTATGTAACTTCAGTGAATCCTTGAGCCTTTCAGTGTGAGTAAAACAACCAAGAATTTCCACAAATATAAATAGAGAACCAAAAATAGCTGTTTTCAAAGAGAAACAGGGCAGAATTGGGTGGGAGAATAAGAAGGTATGTATCATTCAGGAAGGAAATAGGAAGCATTTGAGTGAAGTTGTGTGTGAATTCTCACCCTTTCTTATAAGGATAACCCACAAAGGTGATGTTTTCCTATATCTGCAAATATTTATTGCATTAGATGGATTGATGTTTTAAACAAAGTAAAGCTCTTGATGAAATTTAGTGTAAGTTTCCATATGGAAACTGTCAAATTTAATCAAAGCAGACATGCGAAGTATTAACAATTTATGCTTAGCAAATCTTTTAAGGTTTTGAGAAGACCTTTATGTGTTAGGGATTAATATGCTTTTTTCAGATATGCATTGAAAGAAGACTTTTTCTTCTCAAAGTGTAGTAATTACTTGAAAAGTAGTCTGTGAAAATAGTTGCAATGCGTCATTGGTTGTGATGGATTGGCCATGTGTTTTTTAAGACTCTGCCATTCCTTTCCCACGCTCCTTGTGAGCCTCTCTCATGATATATTACTTTCAGATACACTTTATGATGTTATTATAAATAATGTGGATTTCCAGTTGATTGTCAAGCAAAGATGTGACTTTTCTTTGTGACTACATTTAACAGCTACCTGCAAGTGTTAGTCGATTTTTAAAATTTATTTATTTCCTGAACCATCTTCTTGGTGCATCAGTTTTGAAAAAGTTGCCCAAGTTTTACACTGGTACTGTATTGTATTTTCCTTGTCTTGGTCAAGTATTGTGCACGCACGTATATAGGTTGAATGCAATGTATCTTCAGGTCAAGTTTGTGATAATTTAACAAAAATTTGGGAGCAAGCTAGCTTTCTTAGCAGTGATTACTTCACACATTTTGTACAGGAGAGGTGCGTGTATATATAGGTACCTCTTAGGTAAAACAGAGACACGAAGACTAACCGGAAAGCTGGATTTTAAGGGACAGGTGTAGTGTTTACTAACATTTAACAATGCAACTTTGTTTCCCTGAGCTTGTATAATGTAATTAAAGTGTTTTCAGTGCAGGTGGTGCCCTGCCTGATAAAACTAGCATACATGAAGGTGGGCCTTCATGTCATGCCGTCTCCTCCCTTGCTGAGGATGGGAGGCAAAGACCCCAGGGAGAGTGAACTTCAGTTCACAGATGTTCCCTCCTGCTGCTCCCCATCACTTAAGTCAGTGTGTTACGTTTACTTCCAAGATTTTGTGCCCTTCCTGCCCAAGAAAATAAGGGTTGTGAAAGGAGATAAATCATCGGTGTTAACATACTGTTTTCTTAGAGCTAGCTTTGAAGTCCTGTTGCTGTTAATTGTGATGGTAAGGGGAGAAAATGAGATTTCTTGGTATTCCCAGGAAATGCGGAGACTCCTGCCAGCTGCAGCTTGCCATGGCGTGAGCAGGCCGCGGGCCACAGGATCCGCGGTCCTTGGCCACTGCAGCAAGCCCGTGTCCCAGGGTATTTTCTCATCTTAGTCCTTTTTCATTTGGGCACAGAGAGCTCATGCTGAGTAAAGACACCAGCCCTAGAAATTAACCTTTACTAGTTCCTCTTTCTTTCTAGGATTACATTATTTTGTTTTATATTTTTAAAGTTAGCATGAGCAGTAGCACTAAAGCGATGTGTTACTTTGCTCAGTGCCTTATTTATATTGAAAGTTGTTTGGGTTTGGTTTTTTTGTGATGTTGTGTGTTTTGTTGTTGTTTAGCCGATTTATTTTTTTTAACACCTTCTGCAAAAGTTTATTTGTGCCTGAGTGACAGCTGAAATTCTGAGAAATCATTCTCTTTGGAAGGTAGTTTCAGCAGCAGCTATCTATGGGATATACTGCATCTTAACAGACAAAATCTTTAGTGAAATTCTGCAGAACAAAGCTCCAGAAAAGACATAGTAGCTACGTACGATGGTATTGTATGTTTGAGATACATTTGGTGTGATTGTAATTCTGTTGGGCAGAAAACAACCTCTTTCAGCCAAAGTTTCTTTCTTTATCACACCAATTCAGAAGTAACTTGGTGCCTGCTTTTTTTCTCCTCTAGCCTGGCTCCCCACTCTGTATAGCTTACAAATACATACTAAGGCTGTGCTTTGTAAGTCAATTCTTTCCTTTTTTTCTTGAAACTACATTGTCAAAACATGACAATCAAAGTGGCACAACTAAAACAGGTCTGGCTGCATATCCAGGGCTCTTCTCCAGCTTTATTCTAAGATGCAGATTTCCATGATAATAAATACCAGTGATTGGCGGAGGAGATGGGATCAGAACCATTCCCAGGAGGGGCAAATGGACAGGTAATGTGATTGCTCTTTACAAACACATAGGCATGAAAAAGATACTCCTGAGAGCCTCCTTTCATGCTGAGGAAGGGAAGAGCAGATTCAACTTGCCCTACAAGACATTCCCAGTGGTACCGATATACCTGTTTCTCAGATGCCTAGCCAATTCATAAGTTTTGGGGTTAAGCTCATTTTCAGATGTGCCAGCAGATAGGTTTTGCAAAGGTCTTTAGCTTTTTTTCCCTTTATCTGCAGCAAAGTGTGTGGATTGCTTTATATGATCATCTTCATTCTTATCTCACCTAATTAATTCCCAGCCATTGCAGGAGCCCTCGCATTGATGATACTTCCAGCTCTCCTAGCATCTGTTTTCTCTCAACAGTCTAATCTGCTGAGAATAGAAATATTTATTAATTCTGCAGCCAATATATGGGAATGTGGGTGAAACTTACCATAGCCTAGTTGTGATCTTGTGGTTCCTTTTGAACTTTATGAAAGCTATCACAGAAGCTTTGTACGTACTGAGAGGAATGAGAAATGCTTTCGAATAAAAAAAGGGGGGAGGGGGGGAAGAGAGAGTGACTACTTGTTTAAATTACTGAAGAATGAGAATCCAACAGGGACTGAGCTGCTGGATTTTTAGAGTCTACAGAAATCTAAAAGCCTATTAAACTTCACACAGCATTGTATTCAAACTTCTCATACATGATACCAAATAATAGATGAATTTGAAAATTTCCATTAAGCGTAGATGTCAATGAATGGTTCTGGATGCTCAGTTTGCCGTTGCTGTGGGTAGCATGTAAACCATTTGGAAAATAAGCAAAGAAATAATACTTAAAAATGTGCCCCGTGTAAGCATGTTAGCTGTTCTTCCATGCAGAGGGTCATACTTCAATGGCCATACAAGTGGACATGACCTAGCTTTGGAATGCCAGTCTGATTTCCCCCCTGTATTCAGTATCTGCTAACACTGAATTTTTAAATGCAGGGGGAAAAGCTCCCTGTTCTTTGTCCTATACACAGAATATCCAGCCACATTATCTGTAGACTTACTAGGAATTTAGGAATTCATCACATTATGATTGATTGTATTTTTTCCCCCTTCCCTTTGTTCTCTGGATGAGGAAACTTATCCCAAGCTTTTTATGCTGGAAGAATTAATTAAAATGATTGCTGCTATTGTTATTGATCACCTCTTTAAAACTTGACTGGTTAAAAGTCTCTTGAAATCAGTGAGTCTTTTAAAAAACAGGTCCAGTAAACAGAGATAGTCAGCACTCAGATGAAGGATGTCTTTCTTTCACGTGGACTTGCAAGGAAATGCAGAGGGATCTGACTCTGTAGATCCAGCCATAAGCTGCTGAAGGTCATGGGTTTGAGGAGAGGGGGTTTGACATTGGATTAATTTGCTTTTTATACTGGTGATGTACTTCGGAAATCTGATGGTTTGTTATTTCAAAACCATTCTGTTACCTATTTCTGTTGCAGTGTTTTGATATCCTCTTACTGATAGCTGGAATATCAAGCTTTCTGTGAGGCTGCCCAGGGAATGTATTAATCTTCTATGATATTTTTTTTAAGTCTTCTATGCAGTGATTTTTTTTCCCCTCTCTTTTTTTTTCTCTGTTTCTCTAGGGATCTTATTCTAGATGTCCTCATTTTTACACTGCACTTTCCCTTCTCTTACATTTTTCCTGCTGTTCATATTTCAATAGAGTAATAGGACTGTAATTTTCAATGCCTCGTACTAAAATAGGACAAGTCTTTCTGAAACACACCAATGACATTTTGTTCTTGAACTCTGAAAAATTCAAAACGGGTCAGCTCTGTATCGCAAGGAACAACACAGCCTGTTATATTTGTCATGAATCTTTTGGCATTGCCAGGAGGGCTGGGCTGTATACCTGCAGTATTACTGGCTTTTAAGAATTACTGTGTTTAAGATAGGAAGTGAAATGGATTCTGAATAGTTGTTGTGTCTATCAGGATTAATTGTTTGTAAGTAAGATCATGTGTTAATGAATTAGCACTCAATAATATTTATGGAATATTTTCTGATATAAAACAATAGCTTCAGTGGGTGTTTGCTGCAGAAAAAGAGGGAATATTGGTATGTACCGATTAAAAAAAAAAAAAAATAATTTGCTGATAGTTTGTTAAGGGAATGTGTATATAGTGGTGTGTGTGCGCGAGGCATGTTCCTCCTGGGCTGGGCAGGGTGGCCACTCCAGCTGCAGGGGTGGCTGTGGGGGTCCTGCCAGCCTTTCTGTCTGGGCCAGGGCTTCACCTGGGGCTGGGGCTGCTCTGTGCAGGCTGTTCTAGCAGTTGTCTTCCTGAGCAGGGTAAGCTGGTGTCAGGCGTTGCTTTCTGGAGAAAAGAGGAAGGACCTGGCTGTGGATGTGGGAATGACAAAGAGCAGACCCACTGGCCATCAGCGGGGTATCTCCTCCCTCCTCCCCATGTTGGCAAGCATCCAGGTTGGTAATCCCGGGTGACAGTCAATGTTCCCACTGCAAGCGGCTTCAGCAGCGGTGTTGGCTGTGGAGGTGAGCATGGCCACAGCCACAATCTCATCTTCATAAGAAGATTATTTCAGGGGCCCCCTCCATCCAGTCACAGTTATGTAGACCAGCTTCCTTCTCTGTGGTGATTGTGTGGTAACATCTCTCTGGTAACAACAGCTCTTCCTTATATGGAAAAGTAATTTTTAGAAAGTAAAGTATTTTTAGCTTCACTAACTGATTTGCAGCAGCTGGGAAGGTAGAGGGGCCAAAACAGTGTCACCCATATCTTTCCAGGAGCTTTCAGGAGTTACCTGCCTGCAGTTTGAGTACGCTGGTTTCCAAACCTGCTGATATACTGCCATCCCTTCCCATGCATCAACAGAAACACCTTCTGTTCATGTTCCTGGGCCTGGTGTGTTCCAGCAGCACTGGTGGCTCTGCCCTTCGCAGCTCGTGCTCCCGTTGGCTTCAGTGCCATCCCTGCCAGGCAGCTGTGTCTTGTGGGGATGCCTCCACACGAGCCCAGAGAGGCAAAGTAGCTGGGCCTCTTCAGCCTGGAGAAGAGAAGAGGGAGAGGGCATCTCACCAGTGCCTACAAAGATCTTAAGGGCGAGTGCCAGGAGGATGGGTCCAGGCTCTTCTCAGCGGTGCCCAGCGACAGGACAAGGGGCATCGGGCACAGGCTGCAGCACAGGGGCTTCCATCTGAGCGTGGGGCAGAACTTGTGCGCTGTGAGGGTGAGCACGGGCACAGCTGCCCGGAGAGGCTGTGGGGTTCTCCTGCTCTGCAGACACCCCAACCCGCCTGGACGTGGCTCTGTGCAGCCTGCTCTGGGGGACCCTGCTCTAGCAGGGGGTGGGACGGGGTGGGCTCCAGAGGGCCCTTCCAGTCCCCACCATGCTGTGATTCTTGAGTTGTTGCTGCTGTTGGCACAGATGGTGCCAGGGATGAGCCCGAGCCCTTGGTGCCCATCTCTGGCAATGGATGTCCTGGAGAGGTGCTGCCTGTGGCAGGGCTGCCAAGGCCGGTTCTCTTTGCTGGTCCCTCCCAGAGGTGCTGGGGGGGTGTGCAGCCCCAGGGAGCCTGGCTGCCAAGCTCTGGGTCTGGACACCCTCTCCCATGCTGGGGGGTGCCACAAGCACTCAGCACATTCAGAGAAGGTGAGTGCTTTCTATGGGTTAAAGAGACTGTCAGCTGTTTTGCAGAAAGCTGAGCGCCTGGTCTTGGTAACAGGGGGTGAAGGGCGAAGGTACCCCACGAGCTAGCCTGGGAGCTGGGGGAGGGGATTGGAATACGTGTTCCCCAGGTAAAATGGGGTCCTAAACTGCTGAGGATGTTTGTTCTGGTAAATTTTGGTGCCATTCTTTTCAGTTTTCCTAAGAAGGAGGTGCAGGAAGTGAACAGGGATCCTGGGGAGCACACAGACCTCCAGCCCTGGGCACCATCAGCTGTCACCTGGTGGGGGGCTGCACCTGTACCTGGGCCTGACAGTGTCACTAAAGGATGGGGTACTCCTTGTTTAAAGTAATCTCTCAGCTGCCTATGTTCTGGTTGTCTTACTAACACTTAAATATTTAGACTTTGTCATGTTTTCAAGAAGGTGAAAGGCCCTATCTTAACACAAGGCTTATTCTTGTTATTCTGATGGATTGTTTTTAGAATTAATTCTCAATAGTACCTAGAAAGTCTTTGTCCAACACCTTAAGAAGCTAAGGCTAGGTACCCGCAAATAAGTTTAGAAAGGATACCTCTGAAACTCTTAGGGTTTAATTTTATACTGCTGTAATAAAGAAATTGTGTTCAAGAGCTAGCAATCTGGACGTCAGATAAAACTTTAAATCTGGCACTATGCAAAGATGGGAAATCAAGACAGTGAAACTGAAACTTCATGTTGGGACCGGAGCAGCTGGAGTTCCTTTGGGCAGTTCTCTTCAAGTGCAGTTGTGCTCAGGATGTCAGGCTTCTTGCTGTCTTTAGCTGTTATAGAGCCAAGGTTTATGTATAGCAGGATCAGAAACCATGTGGGCATAAACTGTATGCTGGGTCTTGATGTCACAGAGATAGTTCTCTGCTGCTAATGGAGCTGATGAAAAGACATTTTAAACCTTAAGCTCAGATTCTAAATGCAGTAATAAACCCTAGATCTGTCACCTGTTAAGTTTGTCTTCTTTTTACTCTTCTACTAAAGCTGAGTGGGGGAGATAGCAATAACAACACATCAGAAAGCAAATAAGTCATTCCTAACTAGGATGCATGATGGCAGCCCAGCACTGAAGTCTGTGACAGAGGGCTGGACTGTGTGTGAGGAGATGGCCTTCTCCAGGAGGTGTCCGGCTTCGTCTGATGGTAAGTGGGCATTTGTCTCTGTAACTGCCTGCTGAGGTGCTGCTCACTGTAACAACGGCCATTCTACAGGATGTCTGCCAGCCCCATCTTTTATGATGGCTTTCAGTTGTTGTATGGTGTTTATGGCTGGGGGTGTTTGCTTGAAATAGCTGAACATGGCAAGTGCAGGAATCGTAGAGTCATAAAATCATTTAGGTTGGAAAAGACCTTTAAGATCATCAAGTCCAACTGTTAACCCAGCACTGCCAAGCCCACCACTAACCCATGTCCCTAAGCACTGCATCTACATGTCTTTTAAACACCTCCAGGGATGGTGATTCCACCACGTCCCTGGGCAGCCTGTTCCAGTGCTTGACCATTCTTTCAGTGAAGAGATTTTTCCTAATACCCAAACTAAACCTCCCCTGGTGCAACTTGAGGCCGTTTCCTCTTGTCCTGCCGCTTCTTACCTGGGAGAAGAGACCGACCTCCCCTGCCTACAGCCCCTGTCAGGCAGTTGTAGAGAGTGATAAGGTCCCCCTGAGCCTCCTCCTCTCCAGGCTGAACATTCCCAGTTCCATCAGCCACTCCTCATCAGCCTTGTGCTCCAGACCCCTCACCAGCTCCGTTGCCTGTCTCTGGACACACTCTGGCCCCTCAGGGTCTGTCTGGGAGTGAGGGGCCCAGAGCTGAACACAGTGTTTGAGGTGCAACCTCAGATCTCCACGGGAATCCTTCTGTCAGCAGCAATGAGGTAAATGTGGATGGTTCTAAGGTTTGGTGTGCATGTGGTAATCTGACTAGCGTGTAGGCAAATTAATTGAAAACATGGAATACTTATTATGCATTTGAGGTGGTGGTCTTTCTTTTCGTGAATTGTTATATGCAGTACAAAACTACTATTGTAAAGTTTGCATGCTCTGAGGCTAAACTTGTGTTATTTTCCATATCCGTTGTTGGTTGTGTTTGATTATACGTTGTGTCTTGTGGGAACCAATATAATACCAGAAGCATTTTGTATTACTTGTAAAATATTTTACGCAGAACTTTGGAGTGTCCCCACAGTTCAGAAAGACCAAGCAGATATTTTCTTGTATTCCCTGTAGAATTCCTTCAGATACATATGTATGTTGATTAATGCATTGTTGAGGACCTTTTTCTAATTTGGTTTTGAGTATCATCATAGAAATGGGACTTACTCTGGAGGAAGGCACTAGGCATACTGGGGGGAATTTCAGGGGCAGATCTCCTAGCTCATGACCCCCAGTCTGTCTCTCATCCCCATCACCCAGCTGAAAAGCTGTATGGGTGGCATATTGTGGACCGTGACCTTGGGCCATCTCTGCAAGCAAGGCAGAGATGAAGCTCTGTAGGGGATGCAGAGTAGATGACAGCTCGTGAAAATGTGCAGAAATGACTTGGCTGCTCCTCTGCAGCTCTTGGGCTCCATAGCTGCTTGCAAGCCCACATGTGTAGAGTGGGGCCAGCTGGGAGGCTTGATTCCAAATCACACCTGATCTGAATAAGATGTATTGAAGAGGCAGCTATGGCTGACCAGGTTGTAAACCAGAGTGTGGAAAACCTAGAGGAACTGTCTCAAGTAAGGATGACATCTGCCTGAGATCTGTTAATTGGAATGAGTGTGACTCATGGAACTCTTTGAAAACTTCAATATTTCATGAGATCTAAACTGAGAGGAGTGTTTGGGGATTAATCTGCAAGGAAAAGCAAAAGTCAGATCTGGGGATCTTTCATAGCTTGTGTTTCTGTGTCTTCTTTGGTGAAGTGTGCTGGAACTTTGCTGTTCCTGTTCATGTGCTGTTGCCACTGTGCTCATTTACGGCCTGGCAAAGTTGTTTGGTTGGGAATAGCAAATGCTTGAAAAACAGTTCAAACTCTGGCTGGTAAGTTCAGGATCTGTTCTAGCTCAGCCTTGGATGCTGTTAAGTTCTATCTTAAAATACTTTGTGTCTGTGTGGAAAATTATGTATATTGGATAATGCTAAGGGTAAAATGCAAGCTAAAACACTTCAAAAGCACCAGAATAGACTTGGAGCCCAAGTCCTCAATGTTTTTATTATTTTGAAGAAAAAAAAATAATTAATTGCTGTGTTTGCTTTATTTCCTATGGTGGCAATGTGCATTTAATGCATTAAGTCATATTTAGATGATATTGTGAAGTCCTCAGTTAAAAATGCTATGTCTTTGCACTTTTATACTGTATTAGCAAGTAACACTGTTTCATAGAAGTGGTTTTGGAAAGAATCAGTTGGTTTTGAGCACCGGTGTTCAGATAGTTCTAGTTTGATCTTGTGAGCTAAATATCTGTTTTAAGGATGGAGTGTATCTTGCCTTTTAGTTTTATTCCAAGAAAACCCAGCAGATTCACTCCTATTGACAATAAGTGGAAATAAACAGGATTTTTTGTTGTTTTTCAATGAAAAATTTATAGGAAGGAATGTATTTTTGTATGCGAGAGCCTTCTGAAAGTGAAGTATAAACATATTGACAGGTTTCTGTAGCTGCAGAAGACACAGAGACTGACTGCTTGGTGCTTGTGTTGTTAAGTATTTGCTAACATATTCACAGTATACGCAAGATTTGGTTGATGCGGGAACAATGATGCTTTTCTTCTCCACTACTCCTTTCTGTTAATAGTTGTTGTATGTAACAGCCCTGCAGAAGAGCTCTGAATAGCAGTCTCCTGGGTTTAACAGTATCCTTCTGTTCTGTAAGAGTAGGACTGCTTCCAGTATCACCTCTGCTGGAATTAGAGGGTATTTCATGAGTAAGCTTGACTTTGGGTTTTAAGGCTACTAAGTGAAATGGTTTTGTCCCTGATTTAGAACTGCGAATGAAGCATTAAAAAAAGGTAATCCTTAATTATCCAAGTTTACTGGGAAACTCAACTTTATAAAAACACAAGTAAAGTGTGGTTGGTTTGTTGTGGTTTTTTTATTTAATTAAAATTGAAAAAAATCTTTCCTTTTGTAAATCTGGAATGATGCTCTTAGAGCCTTCCTGCTCGTACTTTTAACCATATAAAAATTAAACCTGAAATGATAGATAATTGGAAGTAAAATGAATTTAATTGATTTTTGACCCTATCAACTTGCTTGCCATTTAAAGATCTTTGGAATCTTTATCTTAGAGTTGGCAGTGCTCATTTTAATACACATTTGCTTCCGCTGCTATTTCATGTAAACTTTTCAAGGCTATGAAAGAATGCTAAAAAATTTAGACAGGGAGTGTTGCATAGACACTGTGTGGTGTTGTCTCACCAGTGCTGCCAGCTGGTTTCACCCAGCCTAAACCCAGAGCCACAGCCATGCCACCCGCGGTGCAATGATGGTGCTTGCCCACTGCATAATTAGCTTCTGGCAGCACGGCGGTTAATCTTGCCATTATAGCAATAAGCGTCATGCAAAACTTTGTCAGGGCCAAAATTGCACCTCCAGGACTTCAGTTCTTCACAGGAGATGGATATAGAGATATATATGTATGTATATCGCCCCCTATATCTATATGTATAGCCATACAGTTCCTTTTAAATGAGTGAATTTGCAGTAGTTGGAATTCAGCTTGGTTAGATCAAATTGCTCCCCTGAGGATTGTTTCTACCAGTCTTTAGCTAAGTATTCATGATTAATTTTATGTACGTGCTTTGCATCTGGAATCTGCTTGTATTCACTCCTCTCATCAGGCTGTAAATATATTGCTTAAAAACCATAGCTGTACTGTAGAACATGGTGTTGAGCATGTGTGATCTAGGCCACTTCATTAATTGCTTTTTGTCAGTGTCATCTGACCTGCATGAGATTGTGCCAATGAGAAGCCCAATCTGGATGGTCAGGGAACCTGGACTGGGATTTTGCTTTGAATCTTTTGTTGCCATGGTGAATTATTTTCTGACTGTAAAACTGCACATGAAGCCTATGTCTAAAGACACCAGCCAGAGCTGTGCTGTTTTGGTTAAAATAGGACCCCTTAAAATAAACTCTCTTCTTTGACACAGACACTGTGGTCAGATGGAACACTGCTGTGGTCTGTGCTGTCTGATGTGCAGAATGGGTCACGCCTGGCATGTCCAGGCTGCTGTACAATTCTCAAGAGCACAACAAAGCTACCCAGGTGGTGAAGATGCAAGGTGGATCCTGAAAGACTACTTGCAGGCTGCTTTAATAAAGAGGCTAGAAATAACCAAGTTACTTCTCTAAAGGGAAATTAATTTCTCTGCAACGATACCTTCATTTTCCCTAGCCTGGTGAGATTTCTTTGTCATCATGCCCTAATTGCTAGTCCGGGGCTGCTGCTGTCAACTCTGAAGTAGCATACTGCAACTTAATGCATCCGTCGTAGGAGGAGACTCAAAACCAAGGAGAGCTGTACCTTCCAGAACCCTCTTAAGCCCTCAGGAGTGATCACAACTTCATCATTTACTATCTTTTGCACTTTCATTGGTATTTAATCTGAAATTATCATTATAGCTAGTATCCTATTAATTAAAGACTGGAAATTGGGGGATGGGAGGAAAATTCTGAAGTTTTAATATGGTTCAGAAATTTGAGGTGTCTTTTAAGGAGGCCTTTTAAGGAGTCTCTGACAGGCAAGTTACAGTTGAAAACAAGAGTAGATCTATTTCGGATTTATTAAACTGTGCTCTGTCACTTCAAACTGTCTGCTCTCCAAATAAAGTGAAAAAGCAGACAAGCTCATACTGAGCCCTAGTGCCAGCATCTTCATGATGTATTTGTCATGTGAGGACACCTGAACTGGCTGAGTAGGTGGAATATTGATCTCCTTAACACTAGAAAAGGCAACATAAGAAAACTGATGTTTTGCTGTGGAATCAGGGAGAAAGCTTGAGACATCTGTTGTGATGTGAATGTGGTGACCTCTGAAGTCAGACAGCATACTAGGGTGGAGGTAGCTAATCCCAGTATACCAAGCCTTTCTAGTTTCAAATGGAGATATGAAAACAGGTATATGGTAGCTTGTATATGCCAGATACTAATGAAGAATTAGTTTATAAATAATTGATTCTAGTTAGTTCTGTTAACCCCTAACTGTATTTAAGAGTAAATCTTGTGTAACTATGGAAAATACTTTGTGTGAAAACTGAAGAGGGGAGCAAAAGACATGCAAGAAGGTTGTGAGAACAGAATGGAAAAAAATTTTCACTCAGTTGGTTTTTAAAATGCCAAGTGTAGTGCCTTCACTTATATTTAGCTTTACAGGTAAAAAAAAAAAAATATATTCTGGCAGTCAAATATAGGACTAATTTATTTTTTTTCTGGGGGTGGTGGAATTACATTTCTCCTTAGGATCTGAAGTTTGGGTTAGCATTCACGTCATATATTAAAGCTTCTCTTTGTCTCCAGAAAGCTGTGCAAGACTGCGCAACTCCCCTTTCCACTTCTGCACGTAAGCAGCCCATAGCTTTTTGGGAGGATGGCAAGCACAGCCATGCTCTGCTCTGCCCTGCTGCCCTGTGCTCTGGCTGCCAAGGGCTAGGGTTTTTTTGCTGTGGGTGTGTTTACAAAACTTCTCTTTCAGAAGGGCTTGAATTGGTGAGAGACCAAGTTTCTAGTGTGGAGCTTTGCTCTGAAAACTGAGATGTGTTTCAAGGATGGAAACAGATTTTGGTCATTGTGTAAACTAATATGATTGTGAATTACTTGCTGTAGGATTTGACAGCTGGCATAGCTTTTTTCCTCTGGAATGAACTGCATATTGTATTGGTGCATTGCAAGGTAGTATAAGGTGGAGAACAGTCTTTCAGCTCAGAAGTATATTGCACAGTGGAAAAAATATCAGTATTGAGAGTGTGATATTGCCACTTTTCTCGCTGAGTGAAATCTGATATTGCAAGAAATAGTGTGCATCTTCTAAGTGTTATTTAATAAATAACACTTTGGGGGATGCCAGTTTGAAGGGCAGTCAAACAGATGCAGCAGTCTGCCGTGTTTGCTGAAGCTGATGTGAGGGACTCTACCTGTATGACCTTGGAAGCAGACCGTCAGGCCATGGCCTTGGGCAGTCTGAAAACAAAACATTTCTCTACTGTGTCTTTTGCTGCAAGCTAGCAGACTAGCACCATGTTTACCTCCAGGGAAGTTTTTGAAGGAGGAAAGGTGGGGGAATAGTGTTTTCCCATGTCTATACCATCTGTATTGTGTGCCTGGAAGTAAGATGTGATGTCTTAGTCCACTGGTGTGTACTGGCTTGTGTCCCAGCTCTCTCTCACCTGAATCCAGCTAGGTGTATCATTCCTGACCTCTGTGCTATGGGTGCTACTCAGTTTGTGCCAGATCCCAGTCCAGGCACAAATGAGCGTGTGGATGAGCTGGGGACGGAGGTCCAGCCTGATGGTCCGAGTGTCCCAACGCCTGTATTGGCTGCGTTGCTTTCCCTGCTTGGGCTATGTCAGGGAAGGATATGGTATTGCTTGTGGGTGTAGGGAGGTGGCCTGTCTGTTGAATGCCCTGTTCTGGTGAGGGTGGGTTTATGTAGTCTCAGTGTTTAATTTTCCCTAAGCAGGCTGGTTAGGATTTCTCTTATCCGAAAATACCATCCTAGCACTCTTCAGTGGTGGTGTGGTGTCTTCCACTGGTTTCTGTTTTTTGCTTTTGACTGTCTGCTGAGGATGGGGTCACCCCAAAAGATGGTGCTCTTTTGGCTGGCTTTTGGGATGAGCAAGGGCAAGTTTCCTTCATGGAGGAAAGATGTCCCCTCAGAGAAGCTCTGTGTTGCCAAAGCTGTGGGTGTGCAAGGGGACACATTCCCATCTGAGGGTGGAGGCCTTGGTGGACGCTTTCACCTAAGATTGCATGGAGTTTCAGTTGGGACATCCACTGTTTTGATGTTAGTGCCGTACTCCAGTTGGTGTAACTACTCTGTGAAATTAAAAACTGGAATCACAAGGTTTTTGCTGCTATAACCTGTGGCATTTTTTTGGAGCTGTGTGTTTTTTGTGTTTTGGTTTGTTTTTTTGTGGGGAAACGAGAGAGAGAGATTGGTGAATAAAGTCGGTTCAAACCTGCTTTATTCTAGTGGGGTTGATGTAAAAATTGTCTCCGAGTCTACAACTGTTGTGAGAGATTCAGCAGGATAAGTATAAAACACTTAATTTTGTAGTATAGTTTTTGTTTTACATGTCTGCCTTCTAGCTGTTCTTCTGTAATGGCTGTGTAATTTTGACTTGCTCATGCTAATTTGCAGGAATGTTTTCCCTCTAGGAAAAAAAAAAAAAAGTTGTCCTTAATTATCTAGGAACTGAGTCCCAGGAGCGAATCCCCTGCCCCAGCAGTGCTGTTGGGTGGCCCCATATGGTGCTGCTCGAGGATGGTGTTTCTTGAGGTGCAGCCTCTGTTTCCCTCCCTCGCAGCCGCTGTGGGCCCTCTCCTCGGGTGAGCTGTCAGGAGGCAGCAGATGAAGCCCAAGGGCTGTGGGGCAATTTGCTGGCACAGCCTGTGCCAAAGGAATAGCGACTGTGGTTACGGTCTTAATTCTCAATCCTGAACATAAGGGCAGCTTTACTTTTCCTTACAGCAATTCACATATTGCAGCATAAATATGTTTCCAGAGCTCTCCAAAAGTAACATTTAAAAAACACTTACAACTGTCGTTTTAAGTATGTCCTCATGTTTGCAGCATTCTCGTCAAGTGCATCCTCAAGCTGTGGTACCTAGTGAGGTGACTTCAGTTTCTTCTCGAGCAGTCAGAGAAAACTAGAGATGGTTTTTCCCAGTGTGACCTATTATGCATTTGGAATGTTTCAAAATATGAAAAAAATCTCAGAGAGGAAAAAGTCAATAAAAATAATCTTTATTTTTTTGTCAGGGTCTAACTTGAGCCTGAAGCCCATTTTCCTAAACAGGAAAAGAGCCATTCCAGCGCTGTTCAGAAATGTTGATACTAGGTTAAGTGCACTTCCTTGTGACAGAGAAAAATAGAGGTGTTACCTCACTGCAAACAGGATATCTCTTAATAGTTAGGTTTAAATATACAAAATTTTCCATAGTGGCTTTGAATTTCTGGAGCCACAAACACAAATTCTGGTTGTAATAGTATTATTGCTGGCTGGCCATCAGGAGATTTCCACTGATCCCTCGTGATATTGCTTGCTTGGGTTTTGGTGTTGAATCAAGCCTACTGCTTCATGAAATGTGTCTATAAAGTGTTCATGGAAACGGGCTTTTGTGTTTGTTTTTGTTACTTTATTATACATATGCTGGGTTTGCCTTACACCTTAGCAGTAGCAGTGCTTGCATGCCGGCTTCAGACTCCTGGGGGGGGAGTGTGAGAGCTGCTCGCCAGTGCCGAGGTCTCCCAGGGTCCATCCCTGCCATGGTAGCACCCTTGCTTGTAGGAGGTTTCTTGAGATGGAAAGTAAGTTTTTAAACTGAAGATATCTTCCCCAGCCCCTTCCCACCCCTAAAAAAAAAAGTCTAGGTCATTTCTGCAGCAGAATTCAGTTGATGGTGAATGTTTCATTACAAAATGGAGTGATGTTCTTAAAAACATGAAAGATAAGCAGGACCCAGAGTATGCATTCTTGCAGTACTTTGCTTGCATTTTGTTTAATTGTCGAGCATGTGTTTATTCTAGTCTAGTATGCCAAACTGTGTATGTACAGTAGGTCAGGAAGAGTTCAGTAATTCTGAGAAAATATATGTGATGTCAGTTCTCTTGATGCAGTCTTGTCTCTTATTTGAGTGAGAAATGTGTTACAGTAAGGAAAAACATTCTGGAGATCTAACTTCTAAATAGAAAGTCTCTATTCCTGGCTGTGTCTTGTGAATAATTCTTAAGATGAGTGTAGAAATCAAGGTGCTATTTAATGAGTTGAGCAGTAAAAAACCCAACCTCGCTTCTCTCTCTTAACAACAACAAAAAAACCAAAACCAACCAAACCCCCCAAAAAACCAACTCAAAAAACAACAACAAAACCCCCCCACAACCAAAAAAAAAAAAAAGAGGTTTTGTTTGGCTCAACTTTTTTTAATTTATGAACAAAAGTAGTCCATGTTCTTCAGCTGCTGATTTTTAGAGTGAGGATCAGGAAATTGAGCGGGTAATCACTGCGTAGTTTTTGCCTGTGTTTTGGAAGCCGGGGGAAGGTAGTCTAGAGGGAAGGGTTCAGCCCTCCTACCAGGGCAGCTGGGGTGGTACAAGGTCAGGAGTTTGCTCTGCAAGCTTGCCAGAACTCGCTTGCACGCTGTGGCTGTTGGTGCAGCGTGAGCATGGCTTGGCTCGGGAGCAGGCTGGTGCCCCTCTTGCCTGCGTAATGGCAGGGAGGGGGGCTGTGCTGCCCACTCCCATGCTGGGGAAGCCTGGCCCAGCCTGTGCCTTGGTGGGTGGCTCCTCTGTATATCCATCCCGAGAGCAGGTGTCACATCTGCTGTGCTCTGGTGGGTATTTCAATGCCACATGGGCAGAGAGTAGTTTTCTTCTTAGGTTGAGGGGTTTTCCACAGTTGTTAAGTAAATTTCCCATCATTGCAAAATACCTCACTGGCCTCATAAACTGACTTCAGCATTTAAGAGCAAATGAAGTCATTGAGAGATAAAACTGTTTCTCAGCTGTGTATTTAAAAAAGAAAAATAGACGCAGGAAATAGTTCTTCACATTTTCTTTCTGACTCCCAGGAATATTCTTACCCAGATATAGTCTTGAGCTAACTTTCACCAGTTTCTTGTTTCTGTGCTATTGAATATTTAAAAAAGTGAGATCCAGCAGTCACTGTTTAAAGTTGCTGAAAGTTGAAATCTCTCCTTGTGTCATTTACTTAAAAGACCAACCCTTGCATTCAGCACATAACCATGTAGCCACCCACCCTGTGTCCCAGTGGTAAAGAGCCCATGGGGTGAACCTGTGGTAAAAGAAGGTGCTGTATGAGTTTGGCAGTGCATTAATTAACTTTAGCATCTTTCTGGAGCAGTGCTGAAATTCAAGCAGAGAGTACAGTAGGCCAGAAGACAAGGCACAGTTATCTGTAGCACATCCTTTTGAAACTCTCCTATTTCCAAAATAGTGATTTTAACACGGGTGCTGGGGGGAGTGGCTGTCAGGCAGTCCCCAGCAGCAAAGGGGCTGCCCCATTAGTAGCAGTGTGTGTCCCTTTGGCAGAAATGGCAGTAACAGGGCTGGAAGGAGCTTGGCATAACTTTGGGGAGCATTAGAGTTCAGCAAGGGGGAAACATAACCTGAAACTTACTGCTTAGCACTCTGTGCGCAGTCAGCTGTCAGCTAAATACATAGTTGTTTTGAGGTCCCTGTTGAGTTGCTTTCATAGAATCACAGAATGGTTTGGGTTCGAAGGGACCTTGTAGATCACCTAGTTCAAGCCCCTGCCAGGGGCAGCGACCCCTCCCCCCAGCCCAGGCTGCTCCCAGCCCCATCCAGCCTGGCCTTGAGCACTGCCAGGGATGGGGCATCCACAACTTAGAACAACCTGCAGGCCACACTTTTATGGGGGATGGGGGTAGAAAAAAAAAACCTGTAAGAGTATGAACACAGGTCACAGAGCCCAAGAGAACCGGGGATGACAGAAGCTCAGGGGTCTCTGCCCACGGGGTTGGGCACCTCCAAGGATGGAGACCTCACGGCCTCCTTGGGGATCCTGGTCCCATGTTCAATCACACTGTTGGGCAAGTACAGTGGGGATGTCGGGAAGTGGGTCTGCAAGCACTCCTACTGCAGAGGCGGGCGCGGCTGTGGCTGGGTGCAGCTCATACAGAAGGCACAGGGGCTTAGACTGTTTATTCTGGCAAGTATTTGGATCTGGCAGGAATGGTCTTAGGAGGCTGCAGCTCCCTACAAAAATAGGAAAGAAATTGTGGATTTGGAACCAGACTTTCTTACAGTGTTGAAACTTGTAGTTGATGGGCTGTGGACCTGTTCTTTGTGCAGGTGGATGTGGCAATACCTAAAGAAAGGTTCTGCTCTTTGTGATTTGGAAAAGACTTCTAGTTCCTTTGCATGTGGGTTTTTCTTTTTCTGTTATCTGTGGCTTTGTATATTGCTAAGCCTAGCCATTTTTATTTTTCTTTTTATATCTGGGAAGCTTTCTACCAATAGCATCTTCCCCCATGAGCTTGTGAATCTTTTCTAAAAAAGTCCCACATGAGTAGTCTTATCTGCACAAGTGCAGACAGTGTTTTTCTGGCTCCTCAAGTTCAGGCTCAGTCATTATCTTGCTCACATTTTGCATGCAGTCTAGGCTAATGATCGTTCCTCCAGCCTTATTCTTGTTCACGTTTTTGTTTTGCACCCTGATGACTGTAAACTGCTTTTTCTTACCTGTGATGAAAGCAGACTTGTCTTCCATAGCATCTGTTCAGACTGCACTTGTGGATGTAATTTTCCTAGGCTGTCATGCATAATTTCACCCCTTGTGTTGCTACTTCATTTATTTTATATTCTCTTATTTTAAGAATAAGCTGCCTGACTTAACCTAAAATCCCCCTGCTTTCTTCAGCCTTCCTAAGACATTTTTTTGCCAAATAGTGGCATGTTGGCTCCTGGTTGGGTTTTGGTTTTTTTGTTGGGGTTTTTTGGCCAAGGTCTCCTGTCTTGATTTCTAACTCACTGGATTTGCCAGGAGATACGGTTTTGCTGTGTCCCGGGATGCCTCTTATGCTTGGGAAACCTCCTTGTAAAAATATATAATACTTTCTTGAAACTTTCAAGGAGGTACTGTAAAAATTTGACAGGAGTTGAACACCTTGCATGCTAAAAAACTCAGCATGGAAGGATATTGTTTAGCTGGCTGGTCTCCCTGTAATCTTAGATTTTAAACAATTATGTATACATAAATATTTAATATATTAATATATATATGTTTTTATATATATAAAAAAAATATAATTGGTTGGCGCATAGGCTATCTTTTTTTTTTTTTTCTCAGGTGTCCCTATAGTGCCCGGCATGCTGGGGTACTGGTCCAGGGCTGGCACTCCTTCTAGCTGTAATTTAGGATTTCACGTGAAACCGGTAAGCTGAGACAGTGTGTTGCTGGGTGAAACCTCTGATGGAAGATTAAAACGGGAGGTGAAGCTGCCAAGTGTTTACCTGGGAAATACACATGAGAAACTGAGTCAAAATAAAGGTGGATGGCAGAGTGCAGTCAGATGGGAAGCAGATCACAGAAACCTTGAAGGAAAGTTGCCTGGGGCAGTAAATTGGGTAGCAAAACTTGCTCACCTTCTGCTTTTGTAGTTAAGGTCTTCGTTGTGGCAGCCACTGTGCTTCTTTAGAGTTCTGCCATTGTTTATGTAATTAATTCCTTATCCAGCTTACTGTCCTACTTCACCCTTTATGATTTCATTTGTGTGAAATTAGTGCTACTTAATATTAAAGTGTATGTCAAAAAGATGTTTTTATAAAGCACGGTAAATAAATTGCTTTTCACTTCTACAAGACACTTTGGAAAATAACTTTGCAGAAGTAATATCCCTGAGCACCTAAGAGCTCGTTGTGCAGCATGTCAAATCGCTACTTACACTGTGAAAATAGTTTTCTTTTTGTGCCTGGGGCTGGAGTTTGAGGTGTTTCTGTCCTTGTCGTGGACTGGCAAGGGCCAGTTGCCTGGGCAGCAGGAGGAGCAGTGCAGCATTGAGGGGGAGTTGCCAACCGCAGCCCGGTTGGCTGCTGCCAGTGCTGTAGCTGCTGCAATGGTGAAAATCAGGGGGTTTGGGGGCTTATTCACATGCTTCCTGGTCGTTACCTTTTAAGAGAGCACTTGTGTCATGTTTGCGAATTTCTTTCTGTATCCACCAGTGAGAAATTACTTTTTTCATAGGAATGACTGAGATACTCACCTGGCCTTTGGAGTTTTCTTTAAAAAAAGCATAAATCACAAAGTAAAAACTCCTGCTTGTTGAGACAATTGATGCAGTTGTAGGAGCTAACAACACAGATGGTACTTGATGCCTAGTAAATGCCTGTGAACTGTTTGCCAGTACCATGTTGCGTGGGTTAAACAGCAGTAACCTTAGTTCCTTGGGTAAATTACTGCTTTGAAGGTAGTCAGTTAACTTCCGTGGGTATATTGTAAAAATGTGGTTTAATTTCTGTACTGTTTGCTGACTGATGTGATCCTTCCCTGTTATTTGGTAAAAATCTGCAGAAAGGTAATTTGGGCCCTAATTCTGCAAAGCGTGAATGTGAGGTCAGCTGTAGAAACAGGAATGCTTTAGGTCCATTTCCATTTTTTGTTTTGCGGAGTTATAATGAAGACTGTAAAAAATATGTTATTCACAATCTATTGCTATTTTGGGTCAGTTTCAAACAAAAAGCTTCTTGCCTAAGTAATGGAAAATTGTGCAGGGAATTAAGATGGAACACTATGGGAAGTGCAGTAGATCTGAAGAAGCTTGTTTTGACAGTTTTTCTATTTGAAATGCCAGCTTGTGTTTTGGTAGCCCCTTTGTAGCAGGAGGTTTTTTGCAAGCACTGTAGGTGTTAAATACCTTTTACACCACTACCCACTGGTCACAACTGTTTGAAAATAAATTAATTGATCAATCTGTTCACACCTGCGAATACATAGCTTGATAATTTTCTTTGAAAATCAGGTTGACATATTAAATCTCTATTCAGGTGGTGCTGAGACTGTGTTCTCCTGAGGGTAATGAAAGCTTTGGTACTTCCCCCTGGTGGTGGCCGTTAAGTCTTAACTGTTGTGTCCATAGTGGTGCTGAGGGAAAAAGGGATCTTTATGAAATGTACTCTGTCCTGCTAAACTCCAACTTGATCTAACAGGTTTTTTAAGAGTTTGATTGAGAGGCAAATGGAAATTTGATAAATACATATCAACACCTAGTATTAAAGAAGGAAAAATAAAATAACTGTCCATAAAGACAGAAAGAGGAGAGTGTGGCATTTGTAATATAGCATCAGAGCCGACAAGTTTGGGGTGGGAGCAGTTGCGATGAGGCTGTGCCACTGTATAGAAAGAGGTTTGTGTGAGGAATATTGCTTCACGCACTGACCTGTCAGTTTATTACTGAGTAAAAGTGTCTCATTTTAACTGTATACAGCAGGACCAGGTAACAAATTAAGCTTAATTTTGAGACTTTGGGTTGTATTTGGATAACTTCTATTGGACTTCTTAGGGTGAAAGTAAAGACTTCTGGACTGGATCTTCAATTCGAGTTTAGGTAGACATTTATTTTTACACAATAAATGCACTTCTACATTTGTTGTTGAGGTGTCTCGGAATATGCAACCGGAGACCAAGGAGCTCGGAGGGTGTCTCTGCAGGGGGTGGGCTTGGAGGAGTTTGTGCGAGAGGGGACATCTCTGCAACTAGGGAAAGGGCAGTTTGGGGAAGGCCGTGGTGATGATGGTGTCTGAAGTGGGAGCCAGCGCCTCACTTGGACCATGAGAGCCGGTACATCGGTGAGCTCCAGGACAGCCTCCTTTCTCAGCCAGGTGTTTGAGGGGAAGTAACCAAATGGATGCAGCAGCTTCCAGCTTAGCTTCTACTTCTGCTCATTTGTCCTTTGTGGTCTGGGACAATATGATCATTTGAAGATGGAACTGGAATTAGATGGCACCATCCATGTTGTGGGTTCACCTGTGGAGTTGGTCAGGCAAGCTGCTTAGGTTGTGCATGGCTTGTAATGAACAAGGTTTCGCTTTCGCAAGCAAAGCTGCAATTGTGCTTGGCTGAGGAACTGTCGGGCTGGGGAGATTTGCAGAGATGGGGGCACCAGTTATTTTGTGCTGATGTCTTGTGCCGTGTGTGGGACGAAAAAAAGGTGCAAGCTTACAGCGGTAGGTTAAGTTTGTGTGTTTAAAAAAAATGTAACAAATTTATATATCCATTATCGTGAGAGGATCAGTCAGACTATTTTGTAGGGCTGGGGTGGTGATAGGGTGTATTTATGGTCTGTGCATGTCTTTGCTTGGGGGGGGGGGGGGGTAGAATTTATATTAAGCAATGCTTGATTTTTATCAAACTCAAGAGAAAAGTTCTTGTCTCTGCTGTTCATTAGTCTGCAGGTTTTTTTGTGTTAACAGAGCATGTGTTCCTCATAAGTGCGTTTTCAGAGAGCCTGTACCATCTGACACAATGCATGCTGCATGCTAACGTTCCTCGCTTTTGTTGTCTGCCTGATGTTTCCTTCCTTGAGAATCTATATTTAGTGTTAAAAAAGTATTCACTGTGGCATACGACTCAAGGCGGTTGCTTTTCAAGCAAAAGGAAACAGTTCTCTTTAGGGATAAGAGTGAACGAAGGGCAGGATTTCCTGTGGAAACTCACCCACGTGAGAGTTGGCTTCTACTTTGAACTTAATGGTGATAATGGTGAAGAAGGATAATGGTGAAGAAGGCTAAATGAAAAACCCAGACAATTTGCACCAACATAAAAGACACACCCCCCCACCCCCCACCCCGCTACCTCGTAACCACGTCCTTTGTACTTCTCAGCGTGTTTGCTGTAGCTTGAATTAGGCCTTCTTGTGGAAGGTAAGGGAACAGGACCATTTCAAAAACAGGTTTCAGAGTACACTTGTCCAAAACTGGACAAGGTGATTTTGCTGCGTGATTTTGCAGTAACTTACTGGTGTGTGGTGCACATGCTGAGGGTAGCAACTTCAGCATGTGCCATGCATGTAGTCATCCTAATGCAGCTTTGTGCCATGTAGCACAGGGGAGATGCAGTAGAGTCCCTCTACTGAGGAGGAAAAATGAGCTTTTTCAGTACAGAATGACAGTGGCGGCTAGAACAAGCTCTGAGAGCAGCAGATGTGTTCCCTGGTGAATGTGATCTGTTTTTCTTTCCCTTATTAATGGCTCTAAAAATAGTCTGTCTTTCAGGATACAGCCACTGAAAGGCCAAGCCTGTCCTGGTGTGGGCAAAGGGGACAGGAGCCGTGTGGCTGTGGCAAGGAGTGAGGAGCCCATGGTCGCTGCCATGCAGTTTCAGGAGTGCCATTTGGGCGCATGCCATGTCTGTGCCAGGAGAGGGGCTCCGTTTAGGTGTACAGGTCACTTGTTTACAGTGTAGGAGCTCAGAAAGCGTTGCATGTGATTTCAGTCCCTGTCATAGCTGTGCGTGCTCCCGTGGTTGGGTATGGCTGGAGACACCCCAGCATGTGGGATGGCTGGGCTGGGCCCCAGGCGGCCGGGTGCAGGATGTGGGCCGGGGCAGTGATGCCCACAGGGCACCCTTGGCCTGGCAGCTTTGGGAGGGTGCCAAGGGCAGGCAGGAGGGGTGGTGGGCTGCTTGCCTCCTTCGCAAGCAGCAAGGCAGAGGGGCACTCCTGGCAGCGGCCTGGCTGGAGGTCCTTGCCCTCCGGAGCATGGGGCGGCCGGGGAAGGACAGGCTGTCTCCTGCCCTCTCAGCCCACCGCAGCGTGCTGCCCACCTGCTTTTCCTCCCAAAGATGTGTGAATCTTTTGGCCAATTTCAGCCACTTCTTGTGGCAAGACCGAGATCCTGTAAAACCAGAGGTAAGCAGTGAAGTTGGTGGTTTTGTAGGTGGATCAAAGCCATCCTCCTTCCTCCAGCATGGTGGGAGCAGTGGTAGTGTGAGCTTGGCAGCTGCCTGCCAAGCCTGCCTGGCCAGGCTCTGGTCTGCCTGGGGCTGCTGAAGTCCGCTGGGTCCCAAACCAGCTGCAGCATGCCCCGTCCCACCCCACTTGGGGGTGCCAGGAGGAGCTGGGAGACTGGAGGAGTGTGCTGGGGATGTCAGGCTGGTGTGCGTGGGCTGTAGGAGGAAGGAGGTCGGGCTTTTCAGTGAAAGGTAAAGCTACAAACGGAGGCTGTGGCTGGCGCATGGTGATGGTCACATGTCTTGACATAGAAGGTGAAAACCTTCTTTTGCTTATCTCCTCAACAAGTAACCTCTCTTGTGGGGGTCGCAGTGAGCACATACCTCTTGGGCAGCTCTGCTGCCCGTTACAAAGGCCAAAGCACATGTGAGCATGGGGTTAAGGTGCTTTGTTGTACGTTTCCTTATGGCCAGGCTGTTCTGCATGCTAGGACAATGGAGCAGGTGCTACACCGACCACATCTGATTTTAGCTGGGGTTTATGGAATTCCTGCAGCTCCTTTAAAGGTTCTGGAATAAAAAAATGTATGTGAACTTTTCACTTCGTGATCAAAGCCCTGGTGGGATGCACAGTGTGGTGTTCCTGCAGCGTGTCCCAGGGGACGTGCTGTGCAGTAGTGCTAAGCAGGCAGCTCAACCCCTTCCCTGTGTCCCCAAGATGATCTGTGTGTTCATCACTGCTCACGCTTGTTTGAAGGACTGTTGCAACATCAGCGGCATTTCCAGCTGCTCTTCTTGCATCACTGCCTGATTTGGGGAGCATGTTTAAAAAATGGAATATTCCAATGATGCGTTTCTGTACAGAATGTTCCTGCTTTCCTGATTAGTGTTTTGTCCTGTTTCAGTAAATTGAAATGATGTCTTTAAAAACAGAAAAAAAGTGTACAACTGTGGTATTTCAACTGAGCTCTACCAAATTGTGTTAAGAATACTTGTTTTGTTTCAGTTCTCACAAGTTCCTGAGCCACAAACGTTCCTGGACAAGCAGGCCTGAATTACACAATGCTCTGTATCTGCAGAGCAGTTGGTGGGGTGATCCTTTTGCGGGGGGCAGTCCCCAAAGTAGTGCTGGGCCTGTGCTGGAGAAGGTGATTTTCCCCTTGGTGCCTGGCAGGAAGGGTGAGGGGTTGCTTGACCTGCCTCGTTGGCCTGCTCCTCAGCACCTCCTGAAGCGCTATGAATCGGATAAGGACCAAGTAGTGTGACTTTGTGTGTGAGATAGTCAGCTTTTTAATTTTCTTTCCTTTAGCCTAATTTTTTATGACTTCTTAAAATCCTTATGAAGATAGAATTCCTGATGGTGCTTACATTAACGTTGTATGGAGACTGACAGAAGTGTTTCTTCATAGCTGTCTGGCTGAGAGCACCATGGGTTGTCCTTCTCTTCCTCAAAGCAAGTGAAAGTTTTCCTTTCTGAAGGATGGCTTGTTTGGTTTTTTTTGTTTGTTTTCTGATCAGGATTCCCTAATCCCTTCTCAGGCAGCAAACGGGGCATGCGAGGTTCCCTCTGCACCTGAGGAAAAGCCCATGCACTGAGGGGGGGGGTGTGTGTGTGTGGAGCAGGGTGGCTGTGGGGTCTCCATCCTTGGCGATGCTCCATCCCCCGGACATGTCCCTGAGCACCCGCAGTGGGGACCTGCTGGGAGCAGGGTGTACAGGGACCCCTGAGCTCCTGCCAGCCCAGCCGGCTGTAGCAGGCATTAATCAGCCAGTTAGCCGCTGCGTTTGCGTTGCCCTTGGTCCTCCCTCATGCAGGACCCAGTGCCAGGAAGGGGTGAGGTGAGGTTGGGCACCGCGGGCCTCGGGCACACCCTGGCGTGGTGCGAAGGTGACTGTGGCCCGGTGGGCACAGAGGGGACACAGTGGCAGCCTGCTGGGGCAGGCAGGGCTGGCAGCAGGGCTGGGGTCCTCGTCTCTCCATCAGACAGCTGGTGGCCCATCTGTGGCTCCACAGCTGGGGTGGCTGAGAGTCAGAGAGGAAGTGGGGAAAAAGGGTTACTGCTGTGACAAGCAGAAAATTTCACTTCTGCTTCTCCCTAACAACAGGAGGAGTGCTTGAATGGGAAAATTATCTGTGAATACCCAATTATCTATATGATTTTTGGAGCTGAAATTTCTTTCTTTTGTAGTTGGCCTTTACCATTACATCTGGACGTTGGTATGAGGTGTGTTCCCTCAGGTTACTGCCTGCCCTGTTCTCATGCAGCAATGTGCAGATGTCCTTTTACATGACCTCTGAACTACTGCCCGGTTTGTGCTCATTTCGATGAAGCATTTACGTAAATTCCAAAATTGCTATAAGCACTGCCTTTTTGTTAATTCTTATGAAGTTACTGCAATATCAGAGCATTACACAAATCAGAAACTAGAATATGTTTTTGGTTTTACCTCGTGTGTGTTCTTTGTTTTCTTCCATGAAAGCTGCTAAAACTCTATTTTGTACTAATAGTGCATTTTTTTCCTCTCTGAGGAGTGAGATGGGGGAACAGTAAAACCTTCACTTTCAAAACATACTGAGCTTGGAGTTTGGGGGGAATGGGGGGATTTGTTTGTTTTTCCACTTGTGGCATGAGGAGTGAGCCCTGGTGTGGTGTTCAAAGGTGTAGCCTGACTGAAACCAGAAAAACTGACTGTACGTCCAGGTTTTATGTGTAGAAGCCCTGGGACCTTAATGCTGTTAATGGATCTATATAGCAGGAGACTCTTCTCTGTAATTGGGCCCAAACACAGTCCCTGAGATTAATGTACTAAAATAAAGAACTGGAGAAATCAAAATTCTAGGCATCTAAAATCACCATTTCAATATCGCGTGATACTTAGGTTTCCAAATAAATATCAATGCCAGATTTAAATGTACATCTCTTTTAAATGTGACAGGAAAGTATTTATGCATTTTGTTTGAGAGTTTGCTTCTGCTTAAGCTAAAACTGACTGGATGGAACATTTCACAAAGGGCTATACATATGTCTCTGACAATTTATATCTTTATGAGATCACCTATTTGCAAGACATCCAATGATCTTTAATGGAAACTTAATACAATACCAAGGATGTTATTTTTCAACTGCATATATAAGTTCTGCTGCTCTGGCTTCTTAGAAATTGCATCAATAAACTGAGCAAAATTATTTTCCTTTTAGCACTTTGTTTCTTTAAATTGTTTCTTGTCAGTTCTTGACAGACAGCAATAGAAGAGGTTGCTCCAGTTTCACCTGTAAGTAGAAGACTC
Source organism: Falco cherrug (assembly GCF_023634085.1). Classification (NCBI taxonomy): domain Eukaryota; kingdom Metazoa; phylum Chordata; class Aves; order Falconiformes; family Falconidae; genus Falco; species Falco cherrug. The sequence continues at coordinate 57,264,724 of NC_073705.1, forward strand.
CTCAGGTCCTTTCACCTAAGCTAAGCAGTGAATGAGACCGCACCGAATTTTTGGTACCTGCGGCTCTCTGGAGTTGACACCCTGGTCATGGATCACTTGCATGCTCAGCCATTTGGTAGGTATGCAGAGCAGTCTGGTCTGAATTTCCTGCCAGGACAGAATTTGGCAGAGAATCGTTCTCCCTCTGCGAACAGTGGCCCAGGCACAGTGTAAAGGACATTAGCCCCTCGCCTCCTGTTGCGTCAGCAAACTCTAAAGCGGGGGTTATGGTGCAGTTGCTGCAGGGAGGTACTTGCCTGAAGCAGGTACTTGCCTGAAGAGGTCCGAGCTCCATGCTGCATGGAGGTCCCTGGTCTCACCAGGGACAAATACAGCAGTAAAGAGGAAAGAAAAAAAAATACTGAAAACCCACTCTCCTAGATCAAATTGAAATCAATTCCTAAATGTGTCCCTTGGCACTTTATTTCTGAAATAGAATGTAAACAACTTTAACATGGTCTCGTCTGCTATCAAATACTTAGGTTAGATCACTAAATACTACTTTATTAGTGTGATGAACTGCATTTTGGCATCCCCCGTGCTTCACTTGGCAGCAAGTTGACAGCCATTCTTAGGTCTATGGTATTTTGGCATGAAAGATCTCTTTTCTGATTTAATAGGGTGTGTTGGAGCCACCTCACTGACAGCTTGCGCATTGCTGGTGTGTTAGTCCTGGAACTGATTCTGCAATGATTCTGGGAAAGCTTTGGACTTTCATCCTTGGCAGAGCAGTGCCCAATCAAAAGGTGTTTAGCATGTAAATATGGATATCTTCTTGATGAAAGAGCATTTATTGCTTGAAGCAGTTGATACATGCTGCTGTACACAAGTGCATATAGCTCATGAACTTTAGCTCTTGATCTTTAGTTCATGAAAGTTCCTGTCTTGTACAAAAGCGAGCATTTACATACTATCACATTAAATTTTTTTGCCCGTTGAATGCATTCTACCGTATTAAGACAATATTTTTTTTGCCAGCCTCCTACTCTGCAGTTAATCACTGAGCTGTTGGGCTCAGCAGGTGTCACAAAGCCATAGGTATAGTTGGGCACATGCAGTATGTACATACCGTAATGGCTAACCTGTGATGCTCTCTGCAGTGCATTTATTTCTTGTGTAGAAGGCACTGGGAGTCTATGGCATGTGCTGCTTCAAGATACCAGCACGGTACATATGTGAAGGTCTACTGCTGTCACAGAAACAGGATTAATAAAATATGTAAGATATTTTCAAGACTCCATAAAATCTAGACTGCAGGAAGAACTGTCTTGATCATTGGCTTTAGTAGCAGCTTTCACTGTTGTGTCTTTGTTGCCTTATAGGGGCTCTGCAACTTAATATTTCCTGAATTTTTAACTATGTCCCTGTCATGACTTGGACGTAGGAAAATTCAAATGGTGTGCAAACAGCTGTGGGGTAGGTATACAGCTCTCGGCAGATCTCACTTTGATGTGGCTCAGAGAGCCAAATTCTTTTCAGGATCTTGTCAGGGATTTTCTTTTTCTTTCATCTAGTTCAGGTATAAGTTCTCTTGCTTACCTTGCTTGCTAGGTAGATCTCTGCTTGCTGAGCTCCCCAGAGGTTCATAGAGGTTACATGCAATGAGCAGATCCGGGGTCCACATGGTGATGGCCCGTTAACCGCTCTCTACTTGATTGTGCTGCTTACTTCATGTGGTGGGTCAGTGCCCACCTCCTGCCATGACACAAGTCAGGACAGCGTTGCTCCCCTGTGGGTTGTGCTGTGAAGTGTGTTGAGCACGATTTTGCAGAAAAAGACCCTAAAACCCCAGAGATTAACAAATACAGTCTGGTTTTGTTGTTGATGGATGTGATGGATTTTTCTGTTTATGTCATTTTTCAAAGTCCATTGGCTTAGCAATTTATGGGGAGTTTTTCTTGGGAGATTTGGGAAGAGGGGTACTTGAGTATGTTTTAGATTTCACTTTTGAAACTGGATCCTAAATCCAAATGTTTTCATACTATTATACACTTAAAAAAACCAAACAACCAGTTGCTGTAGGTAAGGAATAATTATCTCCATGTTCAAGCCAGAGGGAGTTTTTAAAGATCTAATTTAAAGCAAACAAAGAAAGAAAGTTCACAAATACACAAGACAGACCACGGTGGTGGTTGTGATTGTGAATATTGCCAGAGCTCTATTTTATCTATGCAAGTGCAAGAACAGATTAATTTCATTTATACTCTTTTTCAGCATAATGTCTGTTTTTCCCATGCCATTCCAAAATCAGGATGCAAAGTAATTGAAAACTTGAGTGTATTATTGTGGTTAATCCCTGCTATTTGCTAACAATTATAGTTTGTGTGGTGTTGTAAATACCGAGTGTTGGATTAACTCTTGTTGTTAATACTCTTAACATGCTGGTTATTCAAATATCCAGGAGCCTTTAATCTTTCAATAAGATGTCAGTAATAGAAGTTAAATTTGAAACACGCTGGGAGTTTGCGAGGGTCAGGATAGTTAAGACTCATGGCTTCTTTACTTCAGTCTTTGCAGTTACTTGTAAATCATTATTCACTGTAGTTACCATACTGTGCTTGCATCTGGCCGGGTTTATCTTACAAGGTGGGATGTGGACAGAGGTTAGCCCTGAGAGTTGTGGGTCTGGTCTCTCCTGTTGCAGTGTGTGCTCAGAGACAGCTTGTGCGTAGAGTCATGGCACTGCTGTGGGTGTTGTGCACACATATTTGCAGGTATGGCAGAGAATACATATTGTCTGTGTGCTACATACCTTCAGAAAACACGTTGTTTTAAAGTGGTTTAACTTCACTCCTTTTAAGGGTATATCTGGATGTGTGTTAGACCTGTGTAAACCTGGTGTTGTTGCCATCAGATACTGTATTATTTTCTGCACAAACAATTCTGGAAGTCTGAAAGCCTTGTTGCACTGTCTCAGTGTAATGTAATCCTTAAGAAAATTACCTGTTACTTTACTAAAAATAGTTACAAAAGAAAATGTATCTTCAATTAATCATAGTGTGGTGTTCTGTAATTGAAAGCTGAGCTTCATTAGTGTTGAGAAGTATTTTTCTTTTGTTCTCTGACACTGGATTAACTAAGAAAGTAAAATAGACTTGTGACATACGAACACCTTGTTTGGAATATATGTGTATAGGTAAATAAACACACGTATGTATGTGTGTGCATGCGCTTATGCACCTTTCCTAAGTCTGCTGCTTTACTAGGTTTTCATTCATACATATGTATGAATGGTATGGTATTATGAAGGAAAAGAGGAAATGTTTGCTTTTCCTTTGGTGTTCTTTTTTCCTTCTGTTTACAACCCATGATTAGAGTGACTCTTATATCACCATTGCCCATTTAAGACATTATTTGATATAAATTATATAGGCTGAGGAAAGAGGGTGCTTCTGTCAGTAGTGTTGCTTTATGGATTACCAAGCAACTTTTCATAAAAAATAGTGATATCAATTATTACAGCTGTGTGCTTGGCTAGTTAACAGTCTGTGTCAGTCAAGGGACACATGAAAAATGAGGGGCCAGAGGCGTGTTTTGGTGAGTGTGGCTATGTATTTCCACTTACACTCTTCTCAGTGACTGGGAATGTGTTTTCCAGGTGTTTGGCAGGCACAACATTTAATTGACTGTGAAAGCCTGTAAGAAAGTATTAGCTCTGTAAATCCTGCAGCGCTGCATGCGGAGGAAGTTCAGCACTGACGACGAAAGCTTTAAGCACTTATGCATGTGAAGTGTTTTTTCCAGACCAGGCAGTGCCTGTGGGAATGAGCAGGGTGTCCTGTTCTGCTCAGTGTCAGCTGTGCCTGGGGGGTCCAGCCCCAGGCAGGCAGCAGCCACATGGCATCTGTGGCCAGTGGCCGGCTGCATCAAAGCCTCCCTGCCACTGATACCTCCCAAAGGCAAGCAGTTGGCTTTCAGCAATGGATAAGGCAGCCCATCGCGTTGCTGTAATTTCTTTCCAGATGCCAGCTACTTGGATAGAGGTACTCAGTGTCACTGCAGGTATGCTGGTGAAAAACATACCTGCACAACCTGCCATCGTTCCCTGTTTTAGCATCTGGCCCAATTCTCTGCAAAGCTCTTGAACCCATGTTTCATCTCAGGCTGTTCAGCAGTTCTGCTTTCAGCAGAGATTGGCATAAATGTGTTTGAAATGAGTTGCTGAACTGGAGTCTTGCTAAGTAATAGCATGTAGAATAGCTGCAGAAGCGTGGCCTTAGAATCTCTGAAGATCTGCACAATCCAGGCCTGGTATTAGAATAGGCCTGTAATCAGAATTGTACTGAAGTTGCTGTCCTGAAGTTAACAAGAAAGGTAGCCTTGAGCTATTCTTGAATCCTGAGACCAAGTAATTATGTTGTGCCAACAGGCCGTGGCTGTAACAAGCTACAGCTGCTGGGAAGGCAGGTGCAGGGCCAAGAAAGATAGGGAGCGGTATGGGAATATAGGGAGTAACAAACTACGAGGCTGAAGCACAGCAACACAATTAGCTACATGGATAGAATGCTTATCTTAGTCGTGATAATTAGGGGTGTGAGAACTGCGCGTGTTTAGAGACTACTAACCAATTATTTCTGCTTTACGAATATGCATGTGTATCGGTTCTATATAAGTAGTGTTAGAAACTAATAAAGTTGAGCAAGATGCATAACTCGTATTGAGCGTCTTCTTGACTCAGGCGAACCCTTCTTCCAACAATAGCATACACAAATCATAGGTTCCTCCTAACTTTTTTAAGAGTGTGGATGGCACTGATGGTTAGCTACAGGTTGATCAAGGAGCAGACCTTGCAGAAGCGCTGTTCTGGTGTCATGCTGACCTGCTGCTGCATTTGTTCTAAAGATGTATTGCTGTGATACACTTCTAGTGCAGTCTTCATCTTTGTACTTGGGAGTTACAAATTGTGTGTTACAATATTGTGTATTGTATGTGATTCATAGGCTTTTTCCAGAGATGTAATTGTTCATATGAATGATAAATTGCTTTTAGTCACAGAACTTGAATCATCCTTTTTTAAATGCAAGTATTGTTCATACTGAATTAGGTGACCAATTTAAAGTTTGTCATGTAAACTTAATTTCTTTTTCCGCTGGAGTGAATGGGTTTAATTGTTTGGGTTGTAGGGTTTTTTTCCTCCTTTCCCTTTTTTTATTTAATGGTATTCTTGGCTGGACTTTTTGTTCTCTTATGCCCATGGAGTTTAGGAGGGGCTCCTTAATATCCACGTTGAGAACCTGGGACAGAGCTGCTCTTTGGGGCAGGAAAGAAAATTCCCTGTTCAATATGCAGCATGTTCATTTTCTTCCCTCGTCACTGTTGTGCCCTGCCAGTTCACCCTCCTGGTGAAGGAGCTGCTGTTCACCCTCCTAGCACTGTCATGTCACCCTCTCCCAGCATCTGCGCCTGCTGAGCACAGGGCTGGGGACAGCTTTGACCAGCCCCTGCCCATGTGTACCTTACCCCAGCTCTGGCAAGGACCAAGCAGCCCTCTGGGCTGGGCAGGGGGTGGACTGAAATGACAAGTGGCCTGGTGTTTTGTGCTAGTCACACAGAGATCTGCATGCAGCAGGGTGAAAAGATGTGCTTTTTGAAGTTACAGAAGTTTTTTAACAGGCTTTAGTCTTGTCAGGTCAGGATGGGCAGGTGACCAAAGTGCAGTAACTTGGTCAGTTCCTCCTCCTCCCTTAAAGTGCGAGGGTGCCGGCTGCCATGCTTTGTACATCCCAACCCCCAAAATAAACTAAATTTGGGGACACTTTTGCTAACAGATGTTTTTCTTTAATAAAAAACATTTGGTTTAATTCACTTTTTCATTTGAATCTTCTCCTTGTGTCTGGAATCAGGTTTGCTTTCTGTATGTGCTGTGTGGTGTTTAGTGACTGTGCTTGTGTTGTCAGGCTGTGTCTCTTTCCTACTTAATGGCTGCTCTGAGGGCTCTTTGGCATCAGAGCAAGCATTCTGCTCCAGCCCTGGAGTCCTGTTCGTTATTAGGTTACACCAGAAGAGACTATGTCTGAGTGCTCATGATCTATCCTGTACCTGTCCAATGACTTTCACCTATTTCCATGACACTGTTATGATACCACAGATGACTAGTTTCCACATCACAGCATTGTGCCCTCTCCTGTAAAGATCCATCCTCACCTCTTCTTTCTATGTTTAGCCTCATCTCACGCTATCTACCTGATGCCACCTGTAAGAGCCCGCTATGCTCTGCAGTGCCCCTGGCCTGAGGTCCTGCATGGCAGCAATGCACTGGCAGGCATCTCCAGCTGTTAGGGGTTAGGCACAGTACAGACCCTATGGCTGCTGCGGATTTCTGTTCAGCTGTTGTGCACGTGCCCACTGGTTGCAGATGGTGCAGACACTCACAGTTGTGGGCAGTGCCACGCTCTTGCATTCTCTGCAGTTGTACACCCAGGCAGTTAGACTTTGCCCAGAATTAATTCATTGCAAATGCCAGAGTCTGGTACCTGTCTCCAAGAGCCATGCTTGGAGTCACTGGTTATTGGGCTGTCTGGCTGGATCGCTCCAACAACAGGCTGCATCTATCAGTTGTTGGCAGGCCATGGTTTCTGTGCTTGGGTCGATGAGTTGGCAGCTGCCACCTTGGCCAGCTGCGTGCACCACGCCATTCCTGATGTTCTGGGCTGGGTGCTTGCCCTGACACTGTGCAGAAAGGCAGTCACCCTGACCCCCTCCTCAGTGTGAGTGTTCATGGTGAGGCTGAGCCCTGCTTTTCTGCCCTGTGCAGTACTGTGAACAGGACTGTCAGCCCTTCAAAATCTCTAGGCTTATTCCCAGGGGCCAGTTACTTTGCTTGTGGACATATTAACTCATTCTCCACAGAAGAGTCCCCAAAAACTTCCCCTGAAATCCAATACTGGTCCTCTGCTGCTTCCTGTAATAGGGTGTTAGCATCTCTTCGTGGTCTCCTGCTTTCAATTCACACAGCTGTATTGCTGCACTTTTAAGGATGCTTATTCATGTGCCATACACCGTTCTCCAGAGAGTGTTTCTTACCACTCTGCTTCCTGCATGTCTCACTGTCAAACTGTGTCTTTGTACCTGTAAGGTCATGTCTGTGTCTGGGCCATTCAGAAGCCAGAAGTTTGTCAAAAGTATTTGTGAAGAGCACAGTTGGTTTCAGCAGTGCAAGACACAATTGCTAAAGTCTGGTGTTAGTTTGCCTTCTGCCTTCGTATGCACTGTTACGGCACTGGCATCATCAGCTGAAGCTGCTGAAGAACTTTAACTTTTTTCAGCTGCTGCTTGTGAGGTGTCCATGCTTAGCCTTGTTTTTGTGAGGATCTGTTTGATTTTTCATTTGTTTGGTTTTTTAGGGTCTTCTCATAATAAGTTAGGTTGGTTTCAAGGTTTTGAAAGATCTTGTCCAGATTGGAGTTCTGACAGCATGCGCTACCATTACGTTTTAGAAATTAAAGGCAGGTGACTCTTTCTTCTTCACTGCCTTGTGTTGTTAGAGGTGAGACTAATTCTGGTCTTGGTATCAATTGTAACATGTGTGTCTTTACATCCAGCCTCTTTGAAGAGGTAGGCTCATCGTCATTGCTTCATCAGTTTCAGTTCAATTACATCATTCCTGATGTCTCCCTAAGATGTGGCCAGAATAGTTCATTTACTCTTTAACAGGTTGTCATTTGCTGTTACTGTTTTAGGGTGTATTTCCTGCATTGAAGAAAGTGCTGCTGGGTTTTGACTGCACCATCCTTGGCTGGGAAGGGCTGTCTCTGGGTGTCTCTTACAGTCTAGGTACACGTGCTTTCCACTGTTTCAAGAAATGCTGATTTCTTGTGTGTACGTGTTAGTTTGTAGACAGCTTCAATTGTTTGGAAGCACAAAGCCTTCGAAACAGGTAGTAGATGCATAGTATTTTTCTTTCAGCTTGTGATGTTTTATGACAGGAAGCCCAGGCTTTTGGTTTTCCTACTCTTCCTGCTGGATATGTGTGCTAGTGAGCACACAGCTCTGGACCATGGTCCAGTTATCTGTCTTGGGTTCTCCAGGGAGCTGCTTTGCCTGTGTTTTCTGCAGCCTTCTCCTTGCAGAGGCTGCAAGCAGCGTGTTTTCTACATTACTCCACAGGAAGCCATAACTGCTTCAGATTCTTTTTGTATTCCCACTATGTATTGTGTCTTGATTTAAACTTGCTCACAGGAAAGGAGATCAACAGAGAAGAAGGTAAACAAAATAGGGGTTTATTCATTTTTGGTAGATACTCAGCTATCTGCAGTGCAGCTTAGGTTAGACAGGAGAGACCAAGATGGTTGTTTCCAGTGCCCTTTGAGAGGCCACTGTGCCAGGGACCTCGGTCCTTAAATACCAGTCCAGCACTGCAGTGAGTCCAGTGCCACCATGGCTCTGTCCCACGTGGCATCAGTCCATGACAGCCTGTCCATTAGTCTGTCTTAGTAACATACCACTGTCCTTGAATTCTGCCACCCTCCCCCGTGATGGGAAGAGGGCTTTGCCTGCAGAGACTTTCAGCCCTTCTCCTCCAGGCACAGACCGTCTTTGCTTCTCGGTGGTCGCCCTCTGCACCACGTCCATCTCTTACAGCCCTGGCAGGGGCAATCCAGCATCCCATATAATTGGAAGGGTGAGCAACAGTCCCTTCTGCTTCCTATCCCCTGGTGCAATGTTTTACCCTGAGCACTACCCTCTGCTTTTGTTCCTTCATTTCTCTTGATTCAGCATCCAACAAGCCACTGCTTTTGTCAGCCCAGGCGTAAAACTGCCTTAAATATACAATGAAATACTTGTGTGTCCAAAACTCCATTTCTTTCCCCCCAACTGTGTTAATTGTTCTACTTACATTACTTCTCCCCTGCGTCTGTTTCTTGAACTTGGTGATGTCACTGTGGGGTATAACAGAAGCAGGATGGGGCTCTCTTCTTTTTCAGCTGCTTTGGGGACAGCTATGAGCTTTCAGAAACATTCAAGTAAGTGACACTGCATTTGCATTTGGAAGCTGTTTGCACAAATGTATGTAATAATAACAGTGTTCAAGTGAAATTTCAGATTTTGAAGAATCTGCACTTTCCCTTAGACTCACAAGTAGTTCTTGTTTTCTTGTTTGATCCTGGTTGGCTTGTCTACATTGACTTTGAAATGTGGTAAACTAATAAGGTGAACTTGACATGCAGGTTATTATAGTTTTGTTTGTCAGCCGTGAATATCAAGTTGGTACAAAATGCCACAATAGTAGTACTCATTGATGTGGGTTTTCTTTAGCATTGTTGTGTAGTTTGATATTTAGAGCATAGTGATGGGAGTACTTTTAACTCTGTCTGAAGGTAAGAAAAGATTTAAATCCAATAGGTCTTTGAACATAAATCTCAAGAAGTTGCCAGTAAACTTTTAAAGATACTATAGGAGATCAAATATCTAAATTCTTAATCTAAACAAAGCTAGTGAAATAGCTGTAACAGTCATGTTGATGGACCTGGTAAATCTGGTGAAACGGACCTTGATTAAAGGTTTTGGTTTTCATTAAGTAGAAAACAGAATATAGCAAAGGCCAGGAAAAAACGGCTGGTGTTTAATTTTTTTTTTTTTTTTTCTTCTCTAAATGTAGATTGAAGGGAGAAGTTAAAAAGGCTCAGGGTGCTGCCTGGGGCTGCATCCTTTGAGTGAATGACTTCAGTAGGGCCAGTGTGTTGCTGTGTAATGCCAAGAAACTGTTGAAGCTCAGGGTTTCAAGGAATCCCATACCCCATGTGGGGCTGTTAGGGCTGCTTAAGGTGGGCATTTCAAAGTTTTGGTTGGTTGCATACAGCCTTGAACAGGAGGTACAAAGTCCAACCAGCCAGTTCTCCTCTGCATTCATTTTGGAGCTCAGTGGGTTTTCACAGAGTGAGTCAAGAATTTTTTCTTTTAGCTTAAAAAATGAGCGTATTCTTCCCTAAAAATAAAACTTCGCAAAATAGAACCTGCTTTCTATAATTCATCTCCTTTCTTCCATTTCCTTCTGAATGAAACTGAAAAGAAATTTTCCAGGCTGTTAATTTGGCTTCATTTAGTTCTCTTTCTTTTTTTCCCTGTTGAATGAAAGACTTCCTACCCTGTCTAAATATATTTTCTCTTTTTTCCTTTTTGCGAAAAGACTTCTTCACTGTCTGAATATATTTTTGCAACAGGCTTGACGCTTTCTTTTGGCTGTTGGGTGTAATTTAATAGGAAATGGAAACACTGGGGAGAAGAGAGACTACTTGTATTTTCAGCTTGAAAAGCTGCTTGTTTTCAGGATATTGCCAACTCATGTGGTATCCACGTGTTCACAAGCTTACTACTTTTTCTTATAAGCCTGACCAATACAGCAACCAGTGTGACATAAATAGACTTCACATGGCAACTTGGCATGAAAAGAGACAGTTTTAGTGGGATTTGGAATTCCAGGAGAAGGTCAAAACAGCTTTTAATTGAAGGGAGCAGTGGTCTGTGGTACACATGTCCTGTTATTTTAACATGGATCCCACGTGGTTCTGCAGCCTAACAAAAAGTTGTGCTTGTTCCAGGGGGTAACGTTTCTATTTGTGGCTCTGCTGAGTCAAAATGCGTGCTATTAGAGTGGCAGGATGAAACCGGAGCCATGCTCCCCAAGGCTCTGGGATATTTGCTGAGCTCAAGTACAACAGCACAGCCCAAAGAACGGCAAACTTCCCAAGCTTTTCTCTGTGTTTGAGAAGGTAGCCTGCACACATCTGCCCAGCCCATGAGCATTGCATTTAAAGCAGGCCAATAATTCTAATAAAGCCATGCTCAAAAGGCTGGGTGCTCTCCAAGCACAAGGATGCATGCAGGGTAGAGCCTGAGCTGCGAGAACAAGGGAGCGTGTTGCAGGAGAGCAGCACTTGGTGCTCAGGAGAGAGACTCCTGCTGAAAGGATGCTCAAACCTTTTTTTCTTGCATCTCTGTTGTCTTCCCTGGCATTACTCGAGCCCGTTGTTCTTTGGATCGCCGAGCATGTGAGCTGAGCCTGCTGTGTGGGCTGGGGAGGAGGACCCAGAGCAGACACAGGTGATGCAGGACTGGAGAGGGGGGAAGCCAGGAACAAGGAGGCTGATAAAGAAGCATTTGGATTAGTAAATGGGAAGAAATTGGTTCATCGGTGAATGGGTATAAAAGGATTTAGCACTGAAGAGGACAAGGAAAAGATTAATTTCTGTTGCATTACAAAAAGCATGAGATAATTTAATGAAGGACAGAGTGTGGGGAGAAAGGACAGGAAGAAGGCCAAAGACTAACTCTGGAAGACATGAAATATAATGTGCCTATTTTTAGACAGAAAAATAAGAGGAAGATAAATTGTCTTTCTGCTTGATTGTTATCTCCAGTCCTTCAGAACATAAAATTATTTCACTTATATGGAGGTAACCAGTGAGGAGTTTGAAGCAGAGGGCTAGATCACAGAATTTTACCACAAAGTGGTAAAAATGGAAAGCCAGGATGTAGTTGTGCTGTAGGAGGGGCTGTAGTAGTCGGAAGGCATGGCAGTCGGGAGCGTGGCAGGGTCCTTCTCCTGGCTGAGGGGAGAGGGAGCAGTCGGGTCCCATGGAGCCAGCGAGGTGATGGTCAGCCCAAGCTGCAGGCGGTGGGAGGATGAGTCACTGCAACCATGGGGGGTGGGGTTACTGAAACCCCTGGCCCTGCGCAGAGGGGTCCTTGTTGGCAGCCCTGGCGACCTCTTTAGCACCTCATCTCCCAAAATTACCTGCCAAGGGACTTGACTGGCATCTTGCAAAGCTGTTTCTCCTGCTCTGATTTGTGTTTGTCACCACTTCAAACCTTCCTGTGTTCTGTAGGATCCCAGAAGGAATTAATCTGCAGGTGAGAAAGCTGTATTCCACACCTATTAGTATTATTCCATTGGGCTCTTGCCACCTGCTGTCACTAGTTTCAGAAAGTCTCAGTTGTGAACTGTGATGATCAATCGACACCTCGCTGCTTACCTGCAATGGTGCAATTAACAGCTCTTCACAGGATTGTTTAAAAGGGGCAGACCCAGGTTTGGTGCCTGGTCTCTGGGGCAGGATGGTGGGTAGCGCTTCCCGGTCCTGGTGGGGACAGGGCTTGACCCCCCGCAGCCAGCCCCCAGCATTACGTGTCTCCCCAGCATCCTTCACCCCCAGCTGACCGCTCCTGGCTGTACAATTGCAGTTATTTTTTGTTGTGCTGCTTGAATGAGGAGAAGAGGAGGAGGAAACTGGGAAGGTGTTACAGCTTTTTGCTTGCTTCATCTCATTGTACCTGGCTTGGTTCTGGAATTATTCCTGTAAATGCCTTCCCCTGCCCCCAGACTTTGTTCTCTTGTGGTTAATTAAAGAGCTGCACAGGCAAGAGAAGTTGTAGAATTAGATGTACCTTCACTTAGTGACCTGAATTCGTTTTTCTATTTGGACACTGGCCTGTGCCAGCAAATGTAAAATACAGTGAGTGTCAGGAGGGGTTGTATTGGCAGGGTATGGAGCTGTGCTGAATTTCGTTCGTAAGGGGTCAGGTGTGGGTTGTCCAGGCCATTGGTGGGATGATGTCCTTTCTTCCTGAGCTGGAATTCTCGATGCACCTGGTGACAGTGTACAGCAGCACCATAGATGACATCTGCTATTGGCTTCCAGGTAGTGACTGCTGGGGTTAAAAATAAGGCGAAAATACAGTCTTTTTTTAAAAACAAACAAACAAAAATCAAATTGCAAAGCACTCAACAGGAATGTTTGCTGGCTGCTGCTGCTTTTTTCCCAAATGTGGCAACAGGAGTGCTATTAGCAGCTTTTATTTTAATAATCGCATGTGTCTGACTCCTGCTTATGTTCAAAACATGCTCCTGGTCTACCTTCACAATGTGGATGCTGCAGATTTGTTTCACGTAGGTTTGAATCTTCTTGGGAGCTCTGAGTTTTCCATATGTATTTTTCTCCTCCAGTGGGAGGAATGGATCGATACAGTGATGATCTCCATTTATAATATCTGTCATCCAAGGAGCTCAAAGCTGTAATGAAGATAAGTAAATAATATCACCCATCTCGTCCCCGCTTGGGTAGGGGAGGCAAAACAAGCATGTTGTTGGCTTTCTGCTGTGACTCAGCTTGTGGGGCCACTGGATACAGAAAGGTTCAGTGATCCCCAGTATATCTCCAAGACCTGTGGTGACAGTTGCTGCTAAGAGCTTGGGCCACTGGGTTTTGCACTCCTATTCTGCCTCTTTCTGCTGTTTCAATGTGAGTCCATGTTAGATGGTATTTTGATGGTGTCTTACCGTTGTGTGCCCTTGACACTTGCTAAAAGCAACATCCCAGGGCATCAGAAGGACTAGGAGTACAGGAAACAAAATCCAGTTAACCCCTCATCCCTTCTTGGGAGCAAATTAATTATTTCTTCATGTAACAGGCATTGCCTTTTGGGTGCTGCATTGGAGAGGGGGAGATGGGAGTTGTAGAAGAATTGGGTAATGGTAGAACTGGGTAAGCCTTGGGTCACTGTGCACTGTGAGGAGCTTCTATGTGTTGTGCGTGTGAGGGGTTACTGGTGCTGTTCGGGATTTAGTTTGACACATTTTTCAGTATTTGATCTGTTTTCTCAAAAACAATCTCACCTGGCACACGGGGGAGGTAGGTGTGGAGCTGCTGGAGGGCCCATCTTGTCAGCTTCCCTCTGATGTACTGGGTTGTTCTCGTGTTTAATCTTCCAATGTTTTTCATTTAGTCATGTAGCAAATGAGGAGACTTCTGCCACTTGCAGTAGTATTTAGAAACAGAAGTAAGGTTGTGCTTTATTTTCTCCCCTGCGATTCCTCAAGGGTGAATAACTTGCTTTAAATATTCCTGATTGGTAGCAATTTCCTCTCCCTTAAAAAACCATAGCTAATATAAATTAACATGAATACCTGGTCCATCTTACTTACAGGTTTTACTCTCCGTTTTAACTGAAAACCTCAAAACATGGTAAATAAAAAGCTTATGGTTGTACTTAACGTAGAAAGACTATGTCTGAAACTAGGTAAGGCTCTCAGTGGAGTCCCGCACTCTGCAGTGCCTTTGCTTCCAATTCATGTTTTCCATTCGTTGGGATATTGTCACCCATCATTTAGCTCTGGTCTGTAAATACAGGGCGAAGTGGGGTTTGGTTTTCTTTAGTGATTTTACAAAAATGACTGACTTCTGTTAATTTTGAATTATTCTTAAAACTTGAGAGGTCCCCAGGACATCTTGCAACTGGCATTAAAAAAAAAAAAAAAAAAAAAAAAGATAAGTGAGGAGTGCATGGGGATTGTTTGCTTTTTAACGTAAAATTGCCTATTACCTACTAAGTAAGGCCACACTTTCTGTTTTGAAAATAAATACGCTGTGCTGCTGAAGTCTGCTTGCGGCCTAATGCAGGACTGGCTTAGCTAGTTTTCATAGCTACCAGAAAATTTTAATTAGAAATTTCATAATCCCCGAGATCTTGCTTTCTTGATAGTTTGAATCTGACCGTTTGGTTTAGATCATACACAAATCATATAGAAAACATGTTCCTAGTTCATATCTGTTTTGTAGAGGGATTTAAAAAAATTAATTACAAAACTCAGAAAATCCTGTGTTATCTTTGTAACTTCAGGCTAGAAGTCAGCTTGAAATCACAGCAGCTTCTGTTTTGCTTGTTTTCTCGTTGCTGCTTTTATGAAAGCAACAATCCTTACTTACTGTTTCTCAGTAGGCTGTCTCATTAAGTTGAGAATGAGTAGAAAAAGAGTTAAGTTGCTAAATAAGCAGTTAACAAATGGCATTTTTAGAGGGACTATTTTATTGCTTGCCTGGATGCCTTCAGTTTTTATTTGTGTCTGCAGCTTCCTTATTCTCACTTTGAGTTTTGCTGTTTGGCCGAAGGGAAGGGCATGGGTGGGAGACATGGATGTTTTGTTCTGTGTGTTTGTTAATTTAAGACATCCCTGAGCTCAGGCCAAGATTCATCCCAGTTGGCTTCGGGCGCAGAACGAGGGGCTGCTGCTCAGGCACGTTCGAGTGCCTGCTTGCGCCCAGCCCTGTGCCCCCCCATCAGCTGCTCCTGTGCACCAAGAGCTGTAACTTTCATAAGACATACTGGGAAAGCTCATTGCTAGAAAAAACAGTTGCTCCTAAGGAGTGGAAGTTTAACCTTCTTGACCAACACTGTCTGAATTCCAGAACTGTCAAGGAGGCATGATCAACAAAAGGGACGTGATGGGTAGCAAGGGACAAACATGGTGCATTTTTCCTCAGCTTTCAAAAAACTTTGGTAGGTTTCTGGACTTTACAGGCTTACAGAATGGGCTGACTTTCATAGACTTGCAGAAAAAAATTTTTTTTTTTTGACTACTTACAAATCTTTATATATATATATATAGCCACCATGGGCAAATCTTCATGCAACAAGCAGTCAATATAAATTAGTAAGTTGTATCTAGCTATTTGAGAACAAGCGTGATGGGGAAAGTAGAGCAGAACAGAAATTTCATGACTGTATATGTGCCTCCGGGCAGCTGGTTTCATAACTGTCGCTGAAGGGAGGATGTTGAGCCATCTCTCTGGTTTTCAATTCAGTATGTTCTGCTGCCTCCCGCAGATACTGTACGTTCCTTCTGTTGCTGTGAGAGAAAGTCTGATTTGGGTTTTTATTCCGCACTATGATGCAAAAATTACCAGAAGTGTTGTTGTTGAAGATAAAATTCAACAAGTGTTTCTCTAGTAGCTGTACATTTAATGTGTGAAAATCGGTCATTTCCCTCCACAGTCATATCTGGGGTGGGCTATGTTTCTGAAAAGGCAGAACTTCGTACTTACCATATTTTTGCTGCTTCAGTTTTCATGACTTCTGTAGCGATCTTGAAATGCTTCTCCCAGTTTCTCCTTGATGGGAGCTCTCACGTGCTTGAACGTCCCACAAAAGCACAGTCGTCTGTCTGAGCCAGTTTGTTAAAGTAAATCCATATAACTTGAAGCTCAGGTTGTGAGAGCTGGCTATCAGCAGTTTGTGTAAAGTTTCTGCTATCCTGCCAATGAATGTGTAATTCTAAAAGCACATATTTCAATACATGTCCAGTCTGTTGATTTAATTGTTTGATAACCTGGAATGCATATGAATGTTGTGAAGTCATATACAAAATGTACTTGAGTGAAAATCTGTAGAAGAGACAGAAACAAAAAGGACAGGTCTGTCTGTTGCTGCTTGTGGAGGTGTTCCTCATGACTGTACTTTTTTCTGTAGTAGTGGAAAAAACTTCCCACTTGAATGCACTGAGGAAAGCAATAAGTATTGGGAAATTATTGTAAAAATATGTTACTCTAATTAATTTTTGTATTTTGTTTTTCAGCCAGAAAATTTACAGAAGAATTGGCTTCGGGAATTTTATCAGGTAAGGTAAAACTTACTTTCCTCATGGAGTTCTATGCACACTTGCTTATTGGCTTGATTAATAATGTCAAGGTCTTTTGCTTTGTGAAGTTGAAGTCGCTAACTATTTTATAGTCAAAACCAGTCCTATAAGGTATGTCTCTTACTGGATTTCTAAGTAATTTTTATAAAAATTCAGTGTATAAATGCAATTTGTTCTCACTGAAAATTGTCTGCCTAAAAAAAGGTTTGACATTTTATAAAAATTATTTTAGTTTGGCATGAAATGGTCTTAAGTCTCCTAAGTAAGAAATATATTTCAGTAAACCTTTTAAAAAACAAATCTGTTTTTAAAAAACAAGTCCAGTTTACATTTATATTGAAATCTAACAAGTTCTGATGTTGGTTTGCAATAGATCAGTCGTGCTGTCTGTGCTGTCTTGAAAATTTTCTTGTTTAGGCAACATGAAAACTTTGAAACTGAACCTATATTATAAAATGTATTGTAAACATGGGGTGTGGATGTTCTTTAAAGCATGAAAGCCACTCTTAAACATTGTGGTGTTGTAGTAGAGACTTGTTTAACTTGCTGAGTTCATGCAGAAACATGTAAATATGCAATAGGAAATATGCACTGGTAGAACACACAGGTGTCATCCCTAGGAAGTAGTGTGAGCGCCATTTTACTCTTGACAGCATGTGTCATATCTGCCAGAATTGATCAATTCTGAGATTCATGGAATTATAGAATGGTTTGGGCTGGAAGGGACCTTGAAGCCCACCCAGTCCCACCCCCTGCCCTGGGCAGGGCCCCCTCCCCCCAGCCCAGGCTGCTCCCAGCCCCATCCAGCCTGGCCTTGAGCACTGCCAGGGATGGGGCACCCACAGCTGCTCTGGGCAGCCTGGGCCAGCGCCTCGCCGCCCTCACGGGGAACAATTTCTGCCTCACAGCTCATCTGCATCTCCCCTCTCTCAGCTTAAGGCCATTCCCCCTTGTTCTGTCACCATGTGCCCTTGTACAAAGCCCCTCTCCACCTTCTTGCCGGCCCCTGTAGGTGCTGGGAGCTGCTCTAAGGTCTCCCCAGAGCCTTCTTCCCAGGCTGAACAACGCCAACTCTCTCAGCCTCTCTCCACAGGAGAGGTGCTCCACCCCCGATCATCTTTGTAGCCTCCTCTGGACTTGTTCCAGCAGGTCCATGTCCTCCTTATGTTGGGGGCCCCAGAGCTGGATGCCGCGCTGCAGGTGGGGTCTCATGAGAGCTGACGGGACAGGGAGAATCACCTTCCTCGCCCTGCTGGCCACACTGGTTTTGGTATTTTTTATTACATTAGGTTGCTCAGAGCTCCGTCCAGCCTGACCTTGAACAGTTCTGAGGATGGGGCATCTACCACCTCTCTGGGCAACCTGTGCCAGTCTTTCACTACACTCATTGTAACAAACTTTTCTTCCTTATATCTAGTTTAAATGTACCCTCTTTTAGTTTAAAACCATTACCCCGTGTCCTGTCGCAGCAGGCCCTACTGAAAAATCTGTCCCTGTATTTCTTAAGCCCCCTTTAAGTACTGAAAGGCCGCAAAATTCCTTTATTCAGTTTTGTATTTCTATACAGAAATGGTTAAAGTAACAATACTTTGCAGGTCAGGTTTTAAAGTGAAACTATATAGGGAAAAACTGATCAGCAGTATTTATCTTTTGCTTTTTTGTAGCCAAAAACATCCTGTAATTATTTATATGCTCAGGTTTCTGGTGCAACCTTTATGTCAACATTGTAAAATACCACAGCTCACTTATTCTGACAAGATTAATGGATTTGCAAAAGTCTGAGATACAATAACCAGTCCTATATTCTTCACTACCTGTCAGCTTCACAAAAGATTCAACTGGGTTTTTTTCTTCTTCTATCTTGATTGATTACTGCTATATGTACGTGATGCTCAAACTGTGCAGGCTTTCTTAGCTAATTCTGATTTAAACCTCCGCATCTTTGGGAAAGACACTTCCTTTAAAGAAAATACAAATAATTTTTTTTTTTTTTTAGATTGCTGCATATTTTTCAGCATCACATTACTTATTTATGCATCTTTATCAAAGAGACTCCTTGCATGTTCACTTGCTTATTAAAGCAGGGTGAGCACTACGGAAATGCTTCCGAGTAGTTTCTGGAAAACAGGAAGAGAAGGGGAAAAGATTGAGCTGCTCGTATCTTAGAGTAGGAATCACTAACATGTAGCTGGACATGGTCCGTCTTTGGTCTGGTGAACACTGTGTATACAAAGTTCAAAAGAGGAAGAAAATGATTCATTAACACCCCCACGTGGCCTGTCAAGTGCAGGGTCTGGACTAGTGGAAGTGTAGTTGAAGCAGACCTGAACCCTCAGCTGCAGTGGTTTTGCTGCTCTACCCTCCCTCTCCGTGCCTCTGCCCTCCAGTCTGAGGAAGCTGTATAAAAAAGAAAAGACAGAAAGGGGGGGAAGAAAAGGTTATCAGTTTGTCTCATCGCTCGTAAGAGATGGAGTCCTTAGCAGGATTTGAGGAAGCAGCGCCATTCAGAAGCCTTGAACACTTCTTCCTCTCTCCGGGACACATAGCAGGATGGCTGTTTTCACCATGTTCACAAATGCAGTAGGAAGTAGAATAAAGCTTTATAAAAAACTCCTTAGGGAAGAAACTAATATGCTTGTACTGTAAGTAGCACAGCACCATCCTGGTGTTAGGCTGTGTAGCAACCTAGCAACTATACAGCTTCAGAATTTTTTATTTTTTTTTTTAACTCTGCACATGTTGAAAACATCTGCAAATTGAAGTTATCAGAAGTACTGGAAAATGACTCTTAATATTTCTTCGTAAACTTGAAACCCAGATAAACCACAGACCACAATTTTTTTTCCATTCTTCTGAGGAATTCAATTTGCATACGTAGTTGTGTCAATACAGATTGCATAACTTCTGAGGATGAAGTCCTTTTGTAAGCAGTGAAAATAATCGCCACAAAAAAGGAAGTGCAATTACATGCTTCTACAGTGTTGCTAGAAATCAAGCCCATAATGGAAAGATGTCTTTGAATTTATATCAAAGAAGGTATCAGTGAAGGAGCATTTTGGGGGCTTGTTTTTAAGTTCCAATAAATTAAAATAAGGGATTTTAATTGCTGGGATGGGTAAATGGAAGTGACTTATGTATATACTGTATGCATTTCTGAGAATGTGGTAGTAGCATATGGAGGACTAAAATAACATTCAAATGTCACATACTAAAGTTTTTAAAGTTTTGCCATTGATCTATAAATAGCTTACATTATTAACATGAAAAATATGAAGATCTAATGCAATTAAATTAAACACTTTGCCAAAGAAATACAACCAGGAAAAATGTATTTTAAATAAACTTTCAGGGATGTTTTTAAAGACAGTTTAAATGCAATGAAGCAGGGTGTAAAGCAGCATGCTACTTAATTGCTTTTGTTGAAAACACAGTTGATACAGCTGAGAGATGTTGCGTTGTCTGATCTGTTGCCCTTGGATACATCGGTCTCTCTGGTCTTGTAAAAGTGGAGCCTGCATTTTGGCTGACAACTCACTTGGCAGTTTAAAACTGATATAGCTATCAAATACTGGGTGACATTCTACCAGCTCACTATTATGTACTGCTTTTCCCCCAAGGAAGAGTAAAGGAAAATGAAGGAGTACAACTGTACTCAATTCCAGATATTTATAGGTATTAGCTTTTGGTGTGCTTTCCAGAGGAGGTGGTGGTGGAACCTTTCCCATGCCTGTCATGTAGCACTGGGATAGTCAGCGTTGCTGGCAACAGGCTCCAAGGAGGAAAAGTGGCCTGGATCTCAGAAACTTGCTTGTTTCCCATCACTATATCTATAGTGAGGCTTTTCCTCCTCACCACTCTGCTTTTTCTATTTGATCTGATGGGTGAATACATGGCATTCATTCTGGGGCTTTTTAACACTTTTCCTTATGATATAAGCCCTAGGTATTGTATTCTCATGTGTAGATAAACAAGAAGGCTTAAAGCCAGACAGCTTTTGCAAAAAAGTAGTAGTAGAAAAAGGAAGTTGGTATCTCTGGTAGTGTTCTAGTAGTAAGATGCTTTAGGAACAAGAAAAGGCTTCTGAAAAATCCATCTACCTGTTTGTGAATGCCTAACAAACTGATCAAAGCACATCATCTAATTAAAACACAGTATCTTCAAAAGTATTCACCTAAGGATTGAGTACCATGTGGCTTCTCTTCTGTGGATTACAATGTTAACTTTAAAGCTAGCATATTTTTAAAGTATCTATAAAGCAAGGCAAAGCAAAAAGAAACAAATGTCAGCTCTCTTCCTGTGTTCCTCCTCTTCCTGGCGCTCAGTCCCTGCCCAGAGGCACTGCGTGAGGAGTACGTGTGGTCCTCTGATGGCAACGTGAAGGAGAGGGTTACCCTCCCTGAGCCTCCTGCCTCTGTTTTGGTGTAGGCCAAGCTGATTGTTTGAAGGTGTAGGTTTTTCTGATTGTCAGGTACTGAGAGTCTTCAGAAGGAGCACAGAGTATCTGAATTTGTGATTTGTGTGCTCTGGCTCTGACATTCCTCAAATGTGTGTTCTTAGCTTTCCTCTGTGAGACCAGAAAAGTACTGTCCTTCAGAAGTTTGTTTAATTCCTTTCCAAGAGCTGAGCTTCAGGAACTTGCTATCTTGGAATATGGCAATTTGAGAATTGGCCCAGCGGATATTTTTTTTTTCTTCTATGGTTATCATCAAATTTGCATCTTACTGTCTCTTGACTTAGCATCATTGAATCATTTTCTTAATTTTTAAACATGAAATATCTGTCCTTGATCTGTAGTGTTTTGAAAAGCAACATACTTAGCTGCTGGTCAGGGGGGTTCCATCCTGTGCCAGTTCCCAGCCCTTCTCAGCTGTCTCTGTCCCTGCACCACCCCTGCTCCTGCTGTCCCTTTCGGAACCCACCTGGGCATGTGGTCTGGGGTCTGAAAAGGTGCAGACGGGCAGATGTGCCCATTCTGCTGCTGCCAGGGGCTGGTGGGACCATGGGAAGCTGAACCTGGAGCTGGCACCTCCTCGGGGGCTTAATTTAGGACAGCAAAGCCTTGAAAATTCAAGGACCTCCTGTGTGCTGGAGAGCCCTGCCCTTTTTTGGAATGAGAAGTTGTTAATGGAATGAGAAGTTGTTAGTGAGGCTGACAAAGGCCACATGGTGATTTTCTGCAGCTCTGCCTTATCTCTGGAGCGGAGAAGGTACACCAATGCTCTGCTTTTTACCTTGAGAAGTGAAGAAGGAGCACTCAATGAAATGGCTGCCATCAGAGTAGTCATTTTAGTTGTTAACTTGGAGTTGGAAGGGATGGCAAGCAGTTATGCTTGCTTGCTATTTAAAACGTGCTTTGATTTGGGGGTGGGGGCTAGGCTAGGACTTCCAATAGCAGATGAAATTACTGCTTCATTTCTTTGTTCATTGTTACAGTCTCCTTTGTGCAAGGAGGCCATTCAGGTTATGGAAATTATTAAATACCCACCAGTAGTTGGAGAGGTTAGACACCTACTTTCCTGCATGCGGTGCTGCTGCCGTAGATGGCTGTATAGCTGTGCGTGACACAGATCTGTCTGTATGAAGTGGAGCGCAAGGACTGTAAGCCCGTGCCCAGTGAAGCTGCGCGCACGTGCCAGGTGTCCTGTGGCGTAGTTGAAGCGCTGAGGAGGAGCTGTGTTGGCTGGGTGAGTTACACACCAGTGCCACTGCTGCAGGGGGCAGCCTGGGCCTGGCCTGAGCTGTCCCCAGCGCCACTGTGTCACCAGAGCTTTACTTGGGTGAGCAAGTGCTTTGACTGCGGGATAGTGGAAACCCATGCAGAATGGTGGCACGGTGGGGCCTTGGGCACCTTTGCAGGATTTTCTGTGCTTTGCTTTCAGTACACAGTTTGTTTTTCCAATTGCTGTCCCAATAAAGAGGAGATTGGTATCTGTGTGTGGTCTGCAAACAAGTTGCATGTAGAATTAAAACATTAAAGCCTTTTGATAGGTGCATTTAAGCTCTCTTTGTTCTAAGTTTGATGATTCTTTCTGAGCTTTACTCTCAAAGTCCCTTCCCAGTTGTCAGTCACAGCTCATTTTGTTGCAAACATCTTTGCTTGCAAGAAGGCACGCTTGTGCTTGAAAAGGCAGTCCTGTGTCACCGTGAAATCTTAGGTGGTGTCTGTGACTTCAAACCTAAAAATAGGTCAGCTACTTTTGAATATGGTCGAAAGAAAAGGGCGATTTAGAACAACTTTTAGTGTATATGGGTAGAACTTATGTTAAAATAGGAAGCACAATTTTGGGGATGGACTACAGTCACAGACTTAATGTAATTGATGTCTGATTTGCAACAGTCAGGCTATCAGTGAATGTGTTAGTGCAACTAATTCCCTTAATACCATTAACACCCTACCTGTATAATTACTAAACAATTCACTGTTCTTCCAGGGTATTTGACTTTTTTAGTAGTTTTCATAAAATCCTTTAGTATTCATTAAACAATTTGATCATAACCATCAAGAAGCTTGATAATCTCCTTGGCAGCATAGTCAGTTATTTTAAATGCTGTAGATTTGCAGACTGTGTTTTGTTTTAGACCCTAGTAAAAAGATGACACCTTTTCAATCTATGTAATGTATGAAGCTGACAGCATTTGTTCAACTGAATGCTTTTGGCAGCCCCTGTAACTGGCTGGTCAGAATAGGCTCTAGGCCACCAAAATTTTTCAAGGGCATGGGAATAATGTCTAAATGGTTTTACAAGAAACTACTTGGGGGTTTTTTTCTCCTTAGCTTCTGTTCTGCCTTCTTTTTTTTAACAGTGGTTGGAAGATGAATGACCCCTGAAGACAGGGAATACTGTAATGATGTAAAATATCTGAGAAAAGATACCCAGCCTACTGGGCGTCACCTTTAGGGAAGGAGGAGAACAAACAACAAGCAGTTACTTTGCTAAAAAGTACTTAAATAGCATGCAAAGGTTATTAAGCGGAGAACATGGTTTGCCTGTCAGGAGTGTCTTTGGGGAGGTTGACTTCTTCTGTTCATGCAGTGAACAGTGGCCCCCTCAGAGGTGTCAGCTATTCACTTCTAGCTCTCGGGCAGCAACAGTTGTGACCTGGGCTTGCATTGGTCCTGTGGGCACAGAGCAAAAAGGCACAATGTTGTCAGTGTGTTCTGGAACAGCTTAGCACATTGCGTGCTTTGGCTGGTTTCAGCTGGAGAAATGTGTAAGCATTCTGTAAAGGTGAGTGGGATCGTTACCACTGTTGCACAGCGGCGTGTGTCCTGAGGCAGCTGTGCCAGCCTGGCTTTGCTAAGCCAGTGCTATGTGACCCCTATGTGCAGCAAATTCTGCCTGTGGCTAGGAAACTTGTCCACCTCCTGTGGTGTCATTGTCCCTGTCATCAGCCTGAGCACTGCAGAAGGAACTAGGCAGTTCAGTGCTGTCTTGTTCTTTGCACTCCTGCACATCATCCTCCACGCCATGCTGTGCAACTTCCAGCAGCAAAATCTGCACACTTGTTAGAAGTGGAAGCAGACGTTATAGGGGAAGGACGTTGCAAAATCCCAGGGTTTGCAGAGTTTGCTCTAGTTTCTAGTGTTTAAAGGAAAAAATCGTATTTGCAGCTTGAAAACAATCCACTGGAATCAAGATAAAAGAAATAAGTCTTGTAAGCAAGACTTGATAATCAGAAACCACAGTGAACATGGGGGTGAGGGAGGGAAGCTTTTCATAGGGAGGCAGGATTCACTGAAGTCCCGGTGCCAGTTATTATGCCTCATCTCTTAACTGTGAATAGTTACTTGGTACTTAACTGTGAATAGTAACTTGGGTCTTAAAATATGTTAGTTTAGGCTCCCATCCTCTTTTTCAGTAAAAATTTTCTTACCCCAAAAACATACCTTGGAAACAAGGAAGGAAAGAGGCTGTCTGGGGGAGAGTGGAAACAGATTGTGAGAATAGTTGTTTGGAGCATTTTGCATGTGATGGGTAAGAGTTTAGTGCTTAACAAGAAATTGGATGATTTGATGAACTAGATGTTACGCAAATTAGAGAGTATTCACAGAATATGCAAAGCAGATTGTTGTCCCACTTGTATAAAGTGCCCAGGCTCGCAGCCTTAATGTCAGATCAAAGGAAAAATATATGGGCAAACAAGAAGTTTCAAGAGCATCCAAGAAGCTATTTGCAAGGGAGGGCTGTAGGGGCACATAGAAAGGACTTCTGTTGATTGATTTATTTAATTAGGGTTTTTTTTCTTTTCACCTCCTCCTTCTCCACTCCTTGTACTTCTCAGCTGCACTGGGCCTAGAGTCTGGAGTGGGAGGAGTTCAGGAGCTGGAGCTATTGAAAATCTTTACTAATTTTAGTAATGATCTTCCTGTAGCATTCATGGCAGATGGTCATTTTAGGTGAAAAAGTGGAGGCAGAGGTGGTTGGTTTTTTTCCCCCTAATGCAGTTTTCCATGTTGCTTAATGTGTTTGACAGTATTTAGAGCCTATATCTGTAGTAATACAGAAGTTAAAAGTTTACATAAAAGTTAAAGGTCATGTTGGTATTGCTGCATGGAAACTTTGTGTGTTACCCTTTTTAAAGAAAGAAGAAAGAAAGAAAGAAAAGGAAAAAAAAAAACCCCAAACCCAGAAAGGAACATCACCCAAAAAAACCCCACAACCACTCAGAAAGGTGGTGGTTTAATTATTTTAGTGGACTTAGTCCTGTTTGACTAGAAAGTATGACTAACCCAAACGCTGTGTTACAGACACCAGCAAACCTTGCCAGTTTAGATTTTGGGCCTTTTTCCGTTGGTGCATTTCCCTCAGGTGGGTTTGTTTGGGTTTTTTTTGTTTGTTTCTTTGAAGCTGTAGCCTGACAACAAGGTAGTGATGCCTGCCAGCGCGGTGTGAGGTGGGCAGGGAGGAACTGAAGCCCCCGCAGCTGCTCGCCAGGGGAAGGCGCGGGCATGGCTGGCGGCCCCGGGGCTGTGCCCGTGCTGGGTGCCCACACTGGGTGCCTGGCAGCCGGTAGCCAGCCCGGCCCTGACATCACAGAAACTTGTGGCATCCTGCGCCTGCCACGAGCAGAAAATGGGTCTCTGGCACTTGCCACCTCCCTCTGCTCCACGGAGGAGAGACCTCTGTGGTGCTGGGTGAGCAGCCCGCCTGCTGAAGCAGGGTGGTGGTGGTGGCTCCCCAGACCCCACTCCCTACTGCCTGTGCCACCCCTGTCAAGATGCTGTAGGTGCCATGTCCTCGGGGAGCGGGGCCATGGCGAATGGCTGTTCAGGGAAGTTTATTCACGGCTTTTATTTTGCAGTGTACACCCCAAGTAAATGCCTCTGGTGTACTAGTTTGTGTAGGTTCTTTTTTTGATAGTGTGTATTAATGCATAAACATAACCTGTACTTGGAAGCATGTTTTTCCCTTACTCTCAACTTTTCTTACTGTTTTCTGTCTCATATGCTTTGTTAGAAAAAGACAACAAACCAAAACAAAAAATGCACCCGCCCCCCACCACGCATGCCCCACCACCCCACATACACACCAAAAAACCCTATCTGCTTAAGCTGACAATTTCTCATGTATGTGCTTCATCTGACTTTTTGGGGGAACCTCCAGGATATAATGCTTTCTACTTCTCTAAACGAGACTTAAAATACTCATGTCTGAGTTTGAAAAAATAAGTGTATGTACATTCTGGTAGTATGTTTTTTTACAATGCTGTGTCAACTGCAGGCTTCAGAGTAGCAATGGTTCTGGTTTGGGCACATTTAAAGGGCTCTGTTTTGCCTGTCCTTCAAAGGCGGCTGGGGTGGAGAGGCATGCATGAGCAGACCGAGGAGCTCCCCCTGGGAGAGACCAGCCAGGCTGGGGAAGGAGGGGTATCAGAATGGGATGCAGACTGCAGACAGCGATGGGATCTCTAAACAGGGAGGAAGATGCTGGGCACTAGAGTGTGGGTATCCTAGAGCTGGGAGGACTCCCGACCTGTGGCAGAGCCCTGCCGTGAGTGCAGGTCTGGGAGTACCTTGGGGCAGAGTAATAGGGGAGGGTGTAAAGCTGCTTATCTGGCTGATGATAAATTGTTCCTATGTTACTTTGTAAGGGCTTAGGAAAAATCCCTTTATTAAGGAATTACTTTAAAATGACTCTATGGTATCCTTACCAGTAAAGAGCTCCAAATGCCAGTTGTGGAGTCACCTCTGCTGTGCATAGCTGACAAGTAATTGCAAGTCAGTCTCTTCCTGTACTTAGTTTACTGCATACCAGTACCTTAAAATTTAAGTAGCAATTGCTAGATAATGACTTTCCTGGCTGTGGTCATGCTGTGGTATGGTAATGAACTGGAGGTGATATACAGCTGTGGATGCTCAAAGGTGCATTGAGGCCATGCAGCAGTGACCCATTCACCCAGGCTTTTCTGTCTTTCAACAATGACTTTATGCCCCCGGAGCACAGTTCTGACTTGCAGGCACAGCGGGAGCACTTCTCCCCTCTGTAGGTTGGATGCTAGGGGATGCTTTGCTTGTGAGATGAAGGCTGTTAGTAACGGTTCCCCTGGAGAGCCCTGGGTGCATCCTTGCCCAGCGCTGTCCTGCTGTGGGGCGAGGGCAGGTCCACACTGGCCACAGCAGTGGCAAATCCCCTTCCCCTCCCCTCACTGTCCCCCTGTGGTCCTCTGCCTCACGTGCTTCGCTGATCTCTGCTGCTCAACCAGTGAGGCAGATGGGTTGCTACCAAACCTCTGTTGTAAAGTCTTGGAACAACTCGGATCAAGTCTGTTGGGTTGTTCACATAGACAGACTATAGATAACATCACTAAATTTTCCTAGATAGGGGGACTTAACTCAGGTTCCACAGGCAACCTTATTTTCAGCATTTCTTAATTATAGAACACTTTAAGATTTTAATAATGTTCCTGTGTCATGGCTGAACGGTAACATCAGGCGTTTCACGTCAATAGAAGACAACCCTGTCTCAGCGACAAGGAATTTCAGAATGTTTCAACCAGAAAACCCCACTATGGCTGTCATCAGACTCTTGTATCACATAACAAGAGCTAGGAGTTGGATTTGTCAGCTGTCACATACAGAAATACAAGGAGCAGGCTTATCTGAATGGCTGCTGCTTGCTTATGCTCTTGTATAAATATTTGTTCTTTTTTTTCCTTCTTCAGACTTACAGAAATTTCAAATACTTGGAGTGCATTAGGACCACAAATGCTAAATTGACTTGTACATATTGCACACTTCATAAGCAAACTAAAGCTCATATTTTGATATTTTGACTATATTTTTTTAAAATAAAAAAAAAAGTAATCCTGGATATGGGAGATCAAGGCTCTAGTTCCTCTTCTACCTTGCTTGGATCGAGGTCTAAAGATGATGCCTTCGCTCCTGTGCACGCATTACCCTCTGAGAGCCTCATCCCACCGTTGCAGAGCTGGGTGGCTGTGTAGCGTGGGGCACGGCCCTCCCAGCTCCTGCCACAGCTCCAGCAGACCTTCACCTGCTCTGCCCTGCATCACGCCGGGCTTGGGGCACCCCGGCTGCAAGGGTGCCCTGCTCCACCCTGTCCCCTTACCTGCCCCCTGTCCAAATAGACAAAGTCCTGTAGGAATGGAAAGAGGTGAACTTTGTATCTTTCACCAGTTTTACTTTACTGAACTATGTTGGAGCATCTTGCTCAATTACCCATATCCCCAAATCCACCACCTAATCATAGCTTCCTTTACACTATTTTTTGTGTATCCAGAAATAGAGAATAAGGCCCAACTTGGTAAAAACATTGTGCTACTGTAGATGCAAATTCAGTGTTTATGTGATCTTGTATATGATCTTTAACCTCTGGCAACTGTGAGTTTTCAGCTCTGAAGCATTCATTACTCAATATTAGGTACTGCTTGTTCTTTTATAACAGTAGAAAACTAGTAAAACTTAATGAAGCGGAGCCAATTTGCTCTTAGTTGGAGGGGATTTATTATATGAAAGGATGTAACTAATATTCAGGTATGTTTTTTTGGTTTAACCTGCAAGGAATGCCATGAAGGCCTTTCCATTGCTTATTAAGCTAGTGCTGTTTACTCATTAAAAAATGGCATATATTTTGATTTTGGTTGGTTTGGGGGTTTTTTTATGTTGTGGGGTTTTTGTGGGGTTTTTGGGGGGGTTTTTTGTTTGTTTTTTTTAATACCTGCTGTGATTTCGAGCTCAAGGATCTGAATGTCAACAGAAAACCTGTGTCCTGCATCTTGGTTCAGAGTCTGACATATTTTCTGCTGCTGTAGCACAGTAAAGTTGTTCTCCAGTGTTTTCTCAAGGCAGGGCTCCACATTCAAGGTTCCCTGTTACTCATCATCCATGAATGTGAGATGGCTGATGCCTAGATCTTATTTGAAACAATTTATTTTACTTTTTTCTTATCAGTTTTAGTTTTATTGGCTGTGTAAGAAGATATCTTAATGAAGCAAACTGTTGTAACCGTTAAAATTAATAACACAGTGTGCCAGCATGTGTTTTTTGCAGTATTCGCAATAGGCAGTCACTGGATGTGTTGCTCTGAAAGAGTAAGACTTGGATACATTTGCTTTACAAGATTAAATAGTTACAACTGTTTTCTAATTATGGTAATTTCATAGCGCTATCCAAGTAGATAAGATCAGGACTTGGAAGCCAAAACTGATTTGGAGCAATAAAGTACATGGAGAGTTGGGACTGCATGTTGTTTGGGGACCACAAATGACCCTTGTTATAAAGTTCGATTTCACAGGGTGTGTTTGGTTAATATTTATGTCCAAGATAGTGAAGAAAATGAACCAACCAGTTAAACTTCATAAAGATGCTTGATTATTAGTTCATTGCTGGTGGATTCTGTGATTGCAGGCTGCTCTCAGGTCGTCCCTTAAGGCAGTGCCTTAGGAAGAAAGGAGCATCTGTACAGGGACACTTGTTTCCATTCTGCCATGTCGTTCCCATGCTGTGACTGTGGGCAGAGCCTCCCCTGTGCCACGGGCCAGGTGACATGTACCACAGCTGGTGCTGCATGCCCCTGTCAGCTGGAGCACCCAGGGAGCCCACTCGGGTGCCCATCTTGCTGCCTGCAGGTCGTTAAAGTTGAATGCTGTTGCACATAGAAGAAGTTCATCTTGGACTTTGGTTTTCATGGCTTAGCATGGCTCTGAAGTTTCTGTTTAACAGTTCTTCTGAAAATTAAAGTAGGCATTCTAGACTTTTTGGAAATTGGAACATCTTTCCTGAATGTTGATAGTTGTAGCCAAAAACTGCTTTTTGTATGTTGAAAACCAGTTTAGATACAAGACCTGTTCAGTGCTGTGTTTGGTGTTGGACAAATTATTTAAGAAAAACTCTCTCAACAAAGCTTTCTCTTAATTGCTTGTAAATCTATAAAATCAGCTAGTATTAGTGTAAGCTTTCATAGTAATATCAGTGTCCTGGTTTCAGCTGGGTTGGACTGAATGACCTTCTTAGGAGCTAGCACAGTGCTGTGTTTTGGCTTTGATGTGAGACTTTTCAGTTCCTCAGGCCTTGTTAGCAAAAAGGCTGGAGGGGCACAAGGAACGGGGAGGGGGCCCAGCCAGGCCAGCTGACCCAAACTGGCCGAAGAGGTGTTCCATCCCATGGGACGCCGTGCCTGGTATATCTACCCGGGGGATGGCCAAGGGGGCAGGTCGGTGCTCAGGGACTGGCTGGGCATGGGCTGGTGTGGTGAGCAGTTGCATCGTGCACGACGTGTGCCTTTCTTCCTTTCCCTCTGGATTTTATTCTTTCCTTTCCCCTTTTCATTATAACTGTTATTGTCGTCATAGTTATTACTGTTCTTTTTTTATTCTATTTCAATTATTAAATTGTTCTTATCTCGACCCTTGAGTTTTGCATTCCTTTCCAACTCTCCTCCCCCATCCCTCTGGGTGAGAAGGAGTGAGCAAGCGGCTGCGTGGGGCTTAGTTACCAGCTGGGATTAAACCACAACAATCAAATATATATCAAAGGAGAAGTCTGTGCATGTTCCAGTTGGGTATAATTTCTTGGGTTCCAGGTTTTTTGTTGTTTGGTGGGGTTTTTTTTGCCATCTTGTTCTGTAGTCCACTTTGTTTTTTCTCTCTTCTCCCCCTACCTTCAGTTGAATTTTACATTGGGTCCGGCTCTAGCTCATCCTCAGTCCTCGCTGATTATGGCCTGTTTTTAAAGCAAAATTGCTACACAGCATAGTTAGGCAGAAACTGGCATTAATGAGCGAACTAAAGCGCACAAAGATTCCCTCGCACATACATGCTTGTGGATATTTACTTTTTTCCTTTAGATAGTAACACTTGTCAGTAGCTTACCTCAAAATGCTTCACTGAGCAGGTTGGTGTCAAGATTTGTTTCGATGATGGGGAAGACGAGGTACAGACAAGGAAGTGACTTGGCTGAAATCACTCAGAAACCAGCAGCCGTTGTCTCCTTTTTGCAAGTCTAATCTAGCTTAGATTAGAAATGCTAGACTTCACTGAATTTTCTGTGTTGTATGAATAGTAGCATGCTGTATTCCCCTTGGTCTAGTATTCATAAACTGTAGCCAGGCTTCCCCATGGTCCAGTTGGGGCTAGGCTCACCAGCTGTTCGACTGCCCGCTCCCCAGCTGCTGGACCTGGGCTCGCCGCTGCTGCCCCAGCCCTGGGTGCACACCGATGAACAGCACCTGCCTTGCGGCCCGGGATGCCTGCTCCAGGCTCTGATGGAGAGCGGTGTCCGTGGGGCATCCCAGAGAAGTGATGTGTGGCCAGCCAGGGATATGACCTTACTGTCGACTCACCTGCTTGCATCCAGTGGCGCACGGGGCACGTGCTGCGGGGGGGTCCTTCCAGCAGAGACAAGCGGTGCCATGTGCCGGTGCTCCTGGGTGGCGGAGGGACCTGCTGCCGGTCCCTTCTGCTGCACTCCCCTGAGCTGTCCCGCTATGCTGCCGTCACAAGAAGGGATGCATTGCTGTTGCCTTTTGCTCAATGGAAAGCGGCTGCATTTCAGATTTTGCTACTCTTTAATTCATTGCCTTTGAGCTTGATTTTCTAATGGCGTTTTTTGCATGGTCAGGAATGAGGAATTTTGCATTCTGTCATCAGATCAAATGACAATTTCTCTCTACCCTGGCTTAAAAGAAATATTTTTTAAAGACCTTTTAACAGTAATGTTAGTCGTTATTAATTTACATAATTAAAGGCATGTGACTGCAAAGGTTTATTGTGTCTTATCCCTTTCTAGAGTTGCAGGGTACCAGCAGCAAAAAAAATTAGTACAAAAGGAGAGCTATCTCTGTTATTTTTTCCAGTTATTCTTCACTGCAGTATGGTGAAGTTAGGACTCTTTCTGGCAATCGTGCCAATCTCCGGCACATCTCTGCCTGCCACCCATCCCCGGTACAGGAGTGGGGGAGGATGCTGTGTCCCGGGTGTGGTAGAGAGCCCCGGACCTGCTGGCACCAAAGCCTACAGGGAGAGGAGTTAGTTTATTATTCTGCTCAAAGCAGCTCGTGGAAACCAGGCCATTATTCCTCTGAATGGCTGCACGGACAATGTGGCTTCTGTGCTGGGTGGGACTGCCGAATGCCAGCAAGTCAAAAATAACAGTGAATCGTATTTCAGATTTTTAACGTGTTATTTACCCTGTATGCTAGCAGCAGCAGCACATATTGATTATTTCAGACTGTGTTGCCCTTTCAGAAAAAATTAAAATAATTCTGTAGCTTGTGTCCATTAATTCACAAATTGATAAGACATGAAATACAAGTTGTAGAGACTTAATACCCACACAGACATTTTTACATGTGTTGTTTGCAATGCTGAATATAGTTAATGCAGAGAAAATGTATTAGGAGAAAGTAACACTGAATATGTGTTTAAAGCAGCAACAAATTTATAAATACTATATATTTAATTTGGTGCTATGTGCCAGTTTTTTAGTATGATAATTGCATCCTAGTGCTGACTGTTTAGTATTTAAGATACTTGCTTTTTACAAGACTTAACACTTGAAATAGCATGATGGATTTATGTGCCTCCTGTATTAGATAATTTGTATGTATACCATAATGTGTGTGTTATTTAGATACTTTTGTAAATAAGATACTCCATAAATAAAAATATCAAATGTGACAGCTAATCAGTATTCTGTCATGAGCTAATATGAGATATTTTATAGAAGTGGAAAAAAACCCACTTAACATTAATTCAGGTGTTTGAACTCTCCCAGTTCCCAGACAAGATGTTTTGATCACGTCAGTGGTGTTAGGTCCTCTTAGAGATGAGTTGGAAGAGGTTATATATTTGCTTTAAATGCCTAGGAACTAATTCCTACTTCAAAAGAGAAAACACTAGCTAAAAATATTTGAGATAATTACTGTGTATTATGAGTCCTTTATGTGCATCACAGATGATGCTCCCCTTATTGCGTATTACACTTCTGCCAGCTGCTTCTCAGGTAACAGCTGATTACCCTCCTTTCAGAAATAACACATCTGGATTTGTGTCATTTATGTTATATAGTTATAGGTAATAGTTATGGATACAACTTTGTTAATACTTGTTTATCTGTTTGTTTCAGGTTGTACATGCACACAAGCCCCACTTCATGGCTTTACACTGTCAAGAATTTGGAGGAAAAAACTATGAAGCTTCCATGTCTCATGTGGACAAGTTTGTTAAGTAAGTGTGGTGGGTTGACTGTGGCTGGACACTGGGTACCTACTAAAGCTGCTCTGTCACTCCACTCCTCAGGTGGGCAGGGGAGAGAAACACAGGCAAAACAGTCTCAGCTTGGGGGAATTAAGTTTTAATTTATTGCCAATCAAATCAGAGTAGGGTAATGAGATATACACCAAATCTCAAAACACATTCCCTCCCAGCCCTCCTTTTTTCCTGGCCTCAACTTTACTCCTGATTTCTCTCCCTCCTCCCCCTGAGCGGTGCAGGAGGATGGGAAACAGAGGTTGTGATCAGCTCATTGCATGGTGTCTCTGCTGCTCCTTCCTCCTCAGGGGCAGGGCTCCTCACACCCTTCCCCTGCTCCAGCATGGGGTCCTTCCCATGGGATACAGTCCTCCATGAACTTCTCTAATATGAGTCCTTCTCACAGGCTGCAGTTCTTCATGAACTGCTCCAAAATGGGTCCCTCCTGCGGGGTGCAGCCCCTCAGGCACAGCCAGCTCCAGCACAGGTCCCCTGCGGGGATGCGAGTCTTGCCTGCCGGCCTGCCCCAGCCCGGGCTCCTCTCCCCACAGGGCCACAGGCCCTGCCAGGAGCTGCTCCAACACGGGCTGCCTGCGGGGTCACAGCCCCCTTTGGGCATCCCCCTGCTCCGGTGTGGACCTCCATGGGCTGAGTGGCACAGTGTGCCTCACCATGGGCTTCACCTCAGGCTGCCAGGGAATGTCTGCTCCGGTGCCTGGAGCACCTCCTGCCCTGAGCTGGGTATCTGCAGACGTATTCCCATCCCTCTGCCCCACTGCAGCTGCTATTGTGCAGCAACTTTTCTGCCTTCTTAAACAGGCTATCCCAGGGGCACTACCACCGTGGCTGATGGGCTCGGCCTTGGCCAGCAGCAGGTTTATCTCAGAGCTGGCGCTGGCTCCATCAAACACAGGGGAAGCTTCTGGCAGCTTCTCACAGAAGCCACCCCCATACCCTCCCCTGCTACCAAAACCTTGCCACAGCAAACCCAATCCAGTAAGTAACTGGAAAATTGTAGTACATAACGTGGTATATAATTCTAAGCAGAAGTCATTAGATGTGTAAAGTGGATAAGCTTCAAAATACTTTTCAACTTCAGCATGTCATATGACCTTGCAGAAGGAAGTGACTAGGCAAACGCTGTATCTTTGCATTTTTTAAGAAATTGGAAAGAGTAATTAAAGTCTTCTCTGGCCATGTACTAGCAAGGTAATCCTGCAAGATATGGAACATAGGTCTCTCTTCCCTGTCATCTCCGAGATGAAGCTTATTTTGTCTGATAATCCAACAGTTTCGTGTTTGGAAAGTGTGTTCAGGCGCTGAACTGGGTGTGAGGCCGTGCTCGTGGTAGGTGCATCCAGGGCCTGTGGCCGCAGTGATGGTTTTGATGGCAGGTGCCGCTGGGGCATGTGGGACAGCGATGCCTGTGAGCGCAGTGCACATCTCCATAACAAAAACGTCCACTGGAAGTCAGGGTCGAGAGATGAGCTTCAACTTGACCGTTTGTTCAGGAGGGATCCTGCCAGAGCCACCAGCACATCTAATGCGCAGAGTCTGAAGAAGCGAGAAGCACGGTTATTTCTGCACGGTGGCCGAGCCTCGGGGCAGGAGCAGCGGTGGGTTCGCTCCCGGCGGCTGCGGAGCCGCTGCAGGGCAGGGGCAGCCGTTCCCTCGGAGCACACTGCGGCCGGGAGGGCTTCTCAAACACACACACGAGAAAAGAGAATCGCTGCTGCTTGCCCAGCAGTTTCTCCGGGCGGGAGGCGGCCGGGCTGAGGCCTGAGTCTGCGGGGCCGAGCAGCCCGCCGGCCCGGGCAGCGGCACCGGCACCGCCGGCCCTTCCTGGCGGCGCTGCGGGGCGCGGCGGTCCTGCACCGCCCGCGGCTGGGCTGGCCGACCGGGGCGGCAGCGCCCCCTGCTGGAGGTGGGCGGCGGCTCCGCCACCCGCAGGCGCGGGCCCTGCCCGCTCCCCCGAAGGTGCAGCTCGGTGCCACCCTGGGGCACCGCGGAGCAGAGCTGTGCCTCCCAGCCGTGCCGGGGGCTCGTTTTGTTGCACCAAAATGCATCCAAATACCAAAGGGTGGTGGCCTCCATCCTCTTCCCCCCTTTCAGGCGTGCCCGGTTCCCTAAAAGCCGTCTCCAAGAGCACCTGACCCCGGCCTCTGTCGAGGCAAAAAGGTGTTTTGACGCCGCTGCGAACCCAGCGTGCCTGCCAGCAGATTGACAGCGTTCAGGAAACTAAAGCTCTAACACTGAGACCATAAGGCCTTTAGCATGAATCACCTAATTTTATGGAACTTTGTGGTCATTGGAGTCTCAAGTCCTTTGCACCTGTGTCCAGATGGCACTTAGGGCTTTCATCGTCCATGGTGACAGTGTAGCCGATGTGGTCAGCTCCAAAGCTTTGGGCAGGTGGCCATAGCATGGGAAACTTTCCTCCCTGGAAGTCACACCGCATTGAGGTGAAGGCCTGGAGTTCCTTTGGGTGATACTGGGGACATCACAGTACAGACAGCGATGCTAAAGCAATATGGTATCTTTGCACCTCCCTTTACATTTTCAATGTCTTCTTTCTCTTGTAGAGAGCTGTTATCAAGCGATGCGATGAAAGACTACAACAGAGCTCGAGTTTACCTGGATGAGAACTATAAATCACAGGAACATTTTACGGTAAACTTCTTTATTTCACAAGCTTAGTTCAACAGATGGTGAATTTCTTTTGTTAAACTGTTTGGGGTTTTTTGATTGGTGTGGGAATGTGAGCTTTTTCCACCATGGAGAGGATTACATCGTTACTAAGATGGTTTACTTTGTCAGGTGTGTAAATGCTGGTTCCACAGAAGTGGATCCATTTAAAACTTAGTAGACTACCAGAATGCATGGAAAGTCTTTTGCTTAAAATTGTCTAAGGCTTTTTTTTCCCTCTAACAACTGACCTTCTCTGTGAATTAGAATTGCCTTCCGTTCAAGAAAGCACATTACTGTCTGACAGCCTGAGTTGGTGCCAGCTCTGAAGCATGATTAGCTGGCGATAGGGCTTGGCACGTGTTCAGGAGCTCACTCACCTATCGGGTCGTGAGAAGAGCCAGGGCACAAGTTTCCACTAGTATGAAAGTGATGTTCAGATAAATGTGCAAGATTGTGTGCAGAGTTGCCTTTTGCACAGAGTAGAAGTGATATATGATCGCTGCCAGGACTGTGCAACGTGCAAACAGGTCTGCGGTTTATTTTAGGTGATTACTGCTAGATTTTACAAGGAAGAGCAGCCCTTTACTGGTGAATCAGTGACATCTCCCTCGCCTCCAGGACAGCAGCTTACTTTTCCCATGGGATCCTGCTCAGTGGGCGTTTGGTGGCTCCAAGGAGCCCTGCTGGCCAGGCTCCCCAGCCGCTCCCAGTGCTTGGCGCTCTGCACGTGGGCTGGTGCTGCCTGGCAGCTGAAGGCAGTGACTGGGACATGCAGTTAAACAAGGAAAAAACAGCCCCCACCATCCACACAAATCCCAGCTTGGTAGTGCATAACCTAGGGGAATATGAACCTGGAAAGGTTTTTGTTTATTCATTTTTAATGACTCTGGCTAGGAGCCCAGGTACTGTGGAACTGGAGGAGAGATATCAGCATTTTTTTTTTCTCTTTCTCATCAAAAGGAGAAAAACAAGATTATCAGCTTCACTGAGCCTTAGTTGGACAAATCCCAAGTCAGGAATGTTAAAACAGTGTGCCAAACATGTTCAGAAAGACCTGGTAGATGAAGGGCAGTAGTACAGAAATGTGTGTTTTGGAGTTGCTTATGGGTCAGAACTGCATCCTAATAAACCTGCTCACTGACAAAGACCCCGCAGGGGTCCCATTGCAGTGCTGCAGCACACCTGCAGCAAGCACCTCCCAAATACAATGAGAAGAGCTGTCATGGGCTCTGACCTGATCTGCTTTCAGGAGAGGGTTGGACCAGATAATCTCTAGAGGTCCGTTCTGACCTAGACTTGTCTGTGATTATGGGGGAGAAAGGGATAATCATCTGTGATCTTATTTTGAGAAATGCAGTGTAGAAGACTAATGCAACCTATAATATCTATATGGTCACAGTACTTCTGAAGTTATTTTATGAGGTACGTTTATTTTTCATGCCACTGTGGTGAATGAAAAGGATCTTAATGAGGCTGACAGCAATCCTGGCTGTAGGACACGTGCTGTTTGTGCCTCTGAAGAGCTCTATATTTTGCAGAGTTCCTACTTCAAGAAATAACGTGGTTCCTTGTTTCAGGTACTAGCATTATTTTCTAGGCACTGTGCTTTCTTGCAGTATTCCCCAACCACCTTTATAATTCTCTGTTTCCTGTCATAAACATTACTTTGCATATCGCTTTCTTCTCATCCTGTATTTACTAAAACTAGGCCTTTCTGGAAAAAGAAATTCTGTCAACGTATTCAGTCAGTAAAGGGTGGGAGGAGGGAGGCTGCCTGTACCAGTATTATTTTCCATGGAAAACAGTCTAATCAAACATGTGTTTTTTACTATTTGATTAAATTACTCTCTGTTGAACTAATAACTATAAAGATGTAAAAAGGTTTGTAAAGCTGTTTGATGTAGCCCTGCGTGACAGGCTGTTTGTAAATAACACTACACATACCAGTAAAGCGGTGTTAAATGGTTCGGAAATGGCTCCATTGGTCTCAAATGGCAGCCATAGCAGGAGGGAGGGAGTTTCCCATAGGAGCCCTCAGATCTTCTCAGATGTAGGCTTATGTGTGTTAGTAACCTGGCAGCAGGCGTAAAAGCACTGCCAATAGAATCAACATGTTTTTTGGGGAACAACGATGAGCATAGTACCACTGCATGTTGGTACGGTACCGCTGGTGGAGAGGGGACTCCCTGTCTGGAGAGGAGCGCTTCTGGAAGGGATGTAGAGGTTGTGTTGGGCAAGCTAGAAACAAGATCCTGTTGCGGTGCTGTAGTGCAAGAAGGAAAGCAGTCTTTGAAAGTGTAGTTAGTCGAGAAGGAGTATATAAAAGATGGTGATTCTGTCTCTGTATACAGACACAGTGAAGGTAGGTAGCATGGGTGTTCTGGCTTCCAGTTCTTGCATCAGAATTTTTGAAAGCATAATGAAAAGGTGGATGTGGCTCATAGAACTATGTTTCTGGCTTTTTTTCTGTCTTGTCTTTCTTTCCAACCTCTAAGAACCTTTCTGAGCTGAATCAATTCAGTGTGGAAAGCAAAAAAACCCCAAAAGTTGAGCAATGATTTAATTACACTTTATGTTACTATTATCAGGAGAAAATGCTGTGTGCTAGAGGAATATTTTATACCTTCCTTGTTAGACTTGTAGCAGTAGTGGCTTGGAACAAAGCCAGCAAACCTAGAAAGGAGAGAGGATGCACCTTCATACTGAGCTTCTTAACCTTTTGATTCTTATAGCCTAGTTTTTGGTGCCTAATGCTGACAGCCCCCACACATAGTTCCTGAGACTACTGTCATGAATTAAGATTCATAAAAATGATTTTTTACACATGTGATTTGAAGTGGCAGTTCTTCAGCTCTTCTGTTCAGTCTGTGTTCATGTAACTTATGCACTGGGTGACTCTGAACGGGGATTTCATCACTGTGGTGTGTCCATTTAGGGTAAAGTTTTAGTCTTATCTCCAATGTGGTTTGGCTTGTATGATGTTACGTGTCTCCCTCTTTCCTCATTAGTTCTGTTTGATTGCAAAGTTCTTTTAACTTCTGTGGGCTTTTTTCCATCCCTTCTATGGCACAGAATTGGCAGCAGATGCTAGCCTTGTAGTTACTGTATTATTACCTCTCAATCTTTAAAATATAAACATTTATCACATATATTGTTGTATAAGGCTATTTGCTTTAGAAACGGAGAAGCCCAAGTAGTTACGGTTTAGCTAACCTATACCCCTGCTGCTCTCATATCCCTTTTCTAGCAGTTTTGGCAACACTTCTTCTGTAAGGCTTTCCTTGGCTGAGCTCCTGCAAAGCTAAATTAGATTTTGCTGCTTATAGTTACTCTGCTTGGCTGTGTTAGGAATGACAGTGAGATATGAGAAGAGGTTTTCAGTAGTCTGTCCCGTTCCAGTTCAGGGCAATCTAGGATGAGTGTTGAAAAATAAAAAATAAAAAAAACCCCAAACAATATGGTAACGAGGTGTAACATGGAGTGATTTGGTTTTAAAAACTCTAAATTCACTAAGGATCAAAATGGTTCATTTTGCATCATTCCAGACACAAATTTTAATACCAGGTATTGTCATTTACAGTCATGTATACCAAATCTAAATGGTTTTAGGCTTGGCATTTGTGGGGAGAGAGGGAGCAGTGTTGTGACTAGGGAGAAAACTGTGGTGCTGTTGGTTGGCCCTGTTCTGCCATAGGTGATGGGGTGAAGCTGCATGGGAATTTGTTCCACTCAAAACTTAATAAAAAACACACATAAAGAAAACTCCAGCCCCTAGGGTAAGCAGTGAAGTGTACAGCCCAGGGGACGTGTGAAGATGCCGCTGGCCCCCTGCCAACTCGCAGCAGGTCTCTGGCCCTGGTGGGGCAGTCAGCTCTGTCTCCAAGGCAGGGGTTGGCAGGGAGTCAGATTTTGGCTGTGACTCTGACCTAAGGCTTTTGTTAAGGCCAAGTGTTGTGAGCAGCAGAGGTTTCATGGCAAGTGCGGGGCAGCACACAGGTGCACATGGATGAAGCAATTCATATCATGCATCAGAGATGCATGGTTTTATAAAATTTAAAAATGATCTGAAGATTAATCTCTTGGCAGAAAGGTGCTACATTAGAGTTACGCTTATCAGCTCTGGGGAAGGTGACAGCATTGGAGTTAAGAGCTCCCAGCAGTTATGAATGAGGTTTGTGGGTGACAACCTTTGCAAGCATAACGATGGCTTCCCAGAAGTTTCAGATTAACTAAACAGGCAGCTCTGATGCTGTTCCAGTTATGACTGGAAATACTGGTAGCAAACGAGTGTGGACAAGCTGATGCATGTGCTAGCCAGAAATTTTCAGGTACTCGAATAGCTTCACAATGCTTTTTAAAATTCAGCCTCCTGTAAATCTCAGTTTAAAACAACAATACTTCTTGTGTCATACGAAACACAATCTAGAAGGTAGATCTTAGTTTCTGTTAGAGAATGTATAATCAGTGAAAAGACAGATATAAGACAACTGAAATAGGTAAAAGTCTGAGAAGCTGAGAAATTCAGTGCAATCGTTTTATTTATTTGTGAGTATACCCAACGGACTTCACTCTTAATTAAGCAGGTCTTTGCAGTTGTATTGATTTTCCCCAACATCCTAGCATTTATATTCTCTGTTAATTTTAATGTACTTGGTATATTTCATGTAAGGAGTAAACTATAATTTTTTTTTATTTATAAATGTATATATTAATTTATGAATTATAAAGCTTTTCAATGTGGAGAGTTACTCAGATATAGTTGGGTTTGATGAACTTTTACCTATTGATACTTCTCAAATAGCCTACGTTAATTGTGAATAAGGTGCTTTTATTCTGAAGTAAGAGCATTCATACTGAAGCTGAATAGCAGCCAGAAATAAGTTGATGTCAGTGACATTTTTTTATTGTAACTAGATCAAAGGTAGTTTTGTTTGTGCCCTGTATTTATTGATTTCTGGAATATTCAATTAAGGTTTTATATTGCTTCACAAATGCATTTTCTTTTTTTTAATTGTTAAAAGAAGGCAGAAGAAAACTCTGCTTGGCTTAAAACATACTTGCTGTCTTGAGAGAATCTTTATTGCAGAAAGTCAGATCCTGAGGACTCCAGGCAAACCCAGCCTCTTGAGAGCAAGCTTGTCACCAGCTCATGCCTCCAGTTTCTAGGGAGCATGCTAGGAGTTGTG
Source organism: Falco cherrug (assembly GCF_023634085.1). Taxonomy (NCBI): domain Eukaryota; kingdom Metazoa; phylum Chordata; class Aves; order Falconiformes; family Falconidae; genus Falco; species Falco cherrug. The sequence continues at coordinate 57,305,758 of NC_073705.1, forward strand.
TGATTGCTACAGCGCCTAGCTGATTTGTGGAAGCATCTGCACAGTAGGGTAGTTGCTTTATTCTCAGTGTAGATTTATTTTTAAAAAATAAACAGAATCCTCAATTGCCTGTCTGCTTGCTCAGCCTGATAGATAACCTTCAATGAAAAAAATGCTGTTGAGCTATACATCTGATGAGCTGAAGTTTCAGTTTGCTCCTGCTAGTAATATTGTGTTGTAATTAGTTCATTACATAGTAGATTTTTTCCAAATTGAAAAAAGGTAGTTTTCACAACCAGTGTTTCTGACATCAGGAAAATGTATTTAAACAGCACCAGTGCCATAAACCACAAGTATTTACCATTATTTTGCACTGATAATACAAATAAACAGAAAGGAGAGAGAATGCTGTGCTCACGTGGCTGCCTTCTTATAAAGTTCAAGTTTTGTGATATAAATTACTGAAATGAAACTACCCTTAAATAACCATCCAGGAAATGGGCAAAGACACATTATTAATGGGGAACGCAGCAGATAACAGTCCATTTTTCTGGCAGGCTTTCTTCCCCCACCCCCTGCCAAATCTGTGGTTGGGTTATAGAGGCCGAGGTATTTGCCTCCCTGAAGATGATGAAGGCATCGCTCAGCCGGGGGCACGTGTGGGTCTCCTGATGAGCAGCTCTCTAGGAAACACCTGGGGGCTGCCATTGCACCCCCTCTTTGATGGGACGCAGACCCTTGGTGTTGTGAGGGGACTGGCACGTCCTTGGGTGGCCTGCCCGCCCCCTGCCCTAGGCACTCTCATTTGGGGGTACCCCCATCCACCCCAGCTTCCGCCTCCTGCAGGGACACGGTGCATGGCTACCCAGCGGTGGGGCAGGAGCAGGCAGGAGCAGGGCGCCCAGCGAGGGCTGCATGGCAGGGTGGGTTACGCCACATGGGTATGAACAGCGAAATGAGGATAAGCACTACAAAAGAGGGCAAAAGGCTCAAATTCTGCAGTAACACAATGTGCTGTTGTACTAGGGAGATGAGTACAGGCATTGCCATAATATGTACAAAATGGTTATGCCCTTTTTTGTTGTTGGTTGTTTGTTTGTCCCCCTCCCTGATTGTTTTTACTTTACTCCATGCACTCTGTACCAGTAGTTTTTTAGATTTAAAATGCCTCTTAATCTTAGCTAAATAAAGCACTGGGTGGTGTACGGTAGGGTCTAGGAGAGACCTTTGCTCAAGTCATTATCCTTAATAATAACAATAATAATAACCTGAGCTAGTGTGACTAAGAGGGCTCCAGTGGTGAGCAGTGGTCCTAAAAATACAGATGGGCAACATTTTATTCAAGTATGTTATTTTATCTTAAAATTACATGTGCTCATTACTGAGAGAATAGTAAAGTTAATTTTTGTTAGATTAATGATACTTTAGTAATATTTTTGGTTGGGCTGAGTTCGAATAATTGGCCATTAATTGAAAAAGGAAATTGAAATGAATTTATCTTGTACATAAATCCTGTCATAGTTATTAATGGATCTTAGAAAATATCGGCCTGTTCCCAGAAATGAATGGTGTACACTGATTCTTCTGAGCTTATTAGCTGTGGCAATTTAGAGTTTTGTTAAATAAAAAAGATGATTTAGGAAGAGAGACATAATTGAATTGAATATTGGGGGAATTCACACGCCTGATTAGTTCTCAGCCCGCTCCTCCATTAACACTTTTAAGGACTTTCCAGTTTTTGCAGAAACACAAGTTTTCTCCAGGAGGTGGAGCTGAAGCACCAGGCTGTGTCCTGGGGCCGCCGGGCGCTCTGGGCGCAGCGGGGGGGGGGGGGGGGCGGCTGCGGGGGCCATTGCGCGCCCCGACGGGCTGGGGGGTGGGGGGCAGTGCACACCCGGGTGCACGCTCAGACACGGAGCCATCGTGCCCTGCTCCCTGGCCCAGCTGACGCAAGCGCAGCTGCCTGGGTTCTGGGAACACGAGCAGAAGCAGTCCTGACCCAGCTGCGATGTTGATTTTAGTCTTCAATTTGTAGCTCGGTATCAGTGTGGCCCTTGGCTGAATGGGAGTTTTGGGAGTATGTTTTCTTGCCAGGCTTATCCTTTACTGCAGTCGATTTGAATTTTCTCCTGCTAATTGCATGAGCCTGCTTCCACCTTCTCCTTTTTCCCCATCCTCTCCTTTCCATGGAATTTCATTTTGTACTTGAGTTTGGTTTTATGATCCTATCTTTGAAAAATATACCAAACTAGAGAAGTAGAACATCATTTCTGGCCTGAGAACGTGGCAGAAGCAGTGCCTGGCAGAGATGCTGCGTCTGGAGGGATGTATGGGGCCAGGGCTGTCCTGCCAGGGAAGGTCATGCTGCAGGAGGAGCCAAGGGGCTGTCACTCGCTGTGTAGACTCTCCTAAAATTAGTGAGGTTCCTGCAGGGAACGATCTTTGAAACGAAGAAAAGTCCACAGACTCCTTTCTGACAAGCACATACGAAAAACCCAGAAGTATTTTGTCATCACCAGCTTCCACACATCACTTCTGATCAAATGTTTCCCTCTGCCTCACTGTCTGGTTTTTGGGTGTTTTTTTTGTTTTTTTCTTCCCTGTAGAAATGAGTTAGTATAAGCATTTTTAAATTGGTAACAACTTTTTAAACAAACTTTACTATGCGCGTTCTTTAGAATTTTTTTTCTTGGTACTCAAGTGCATAGGAGCATGTGTGAGGCTGGTGGGCTGTGAGAGGATGCCTGGGGGAGCCCTCTCATGACAAGTGAGGCAAACATCAGCACGGCAAGCCTCCAAGAGACGCCGTGGAGTGCTCCATTTTGTGTTGGTGCTTGCTGCTTGGATAATTAATTCATTTTTGCTTTTTGCCAATTCCACTTCCTAGGTGAGAACGAAAGGAATAAAACCATTTGAAAAACATGTTAGTCTTCCCTATAAATGCACCGAAAACGCCAGCAGCAAATCTGTAGCCATGCACAGAAGTGCCTGCTGATAAGTTCTGTGAGGTAGGAAAAGCGAAATGAAGCCCCCGACTGCGGGGAGCGGCGCTGCAGAGCCGGGCGGAGCCGCGCGGTGGCGCTGCACATCAGCGGTGGCTTCGCGGAGCACCCTGCCGTTACCGTGTCCCCGCAGCCGCCTGCCTCATTTTGCTAATCGTAATACACAGTCTCATTCCAATACATCCTCCTAGTTCTTGATGAAATACACGGTTGGAAGCTTTTGAAACCTGTGTCACAAAACTTGACCTCTTCATTAGCTTTTGTCTCTTTTTATTTGGGGTGGGGTGGGGGTGGAGTTTGAAATAAGCTGGTGAACGTCAGAAGCAGAAGGATTAACTTCTACTAAGTCATGAAAAAAATGATTGTCATTTTGTGACATGGACATGTGTTTACAACCACCTGAAATGAAATTTCCCACTTAATTTCTTAGGGGAGTCAGCAGTTGCATAGTTGCTTCCAATTTCCTTTGGATGGGAAATGGGATGTGAAAGGTGTTGCCACAGCGGTACCTTCCTCTGGCTTTGACTTCTCTCTTTTTCTGTACATTTTTGAAACAAATAAAGTTCTTGCAGTGAGGAATTTCATGGCTTATCATCCACCAGTTTTCTGACACTTCTTTATAATTGAAAGAGGAGGAACGATTACAAAACAGTGAGACATTTCACAGATCAGTAGCCCGGTAATACAGTCTTGGGTCGATTTCTGTTGTTTTCAAAGGTGCTAGTGCTGAGGAAATTGGTGATATAGCATCTTCTTTATATGTAGAATCATTATACTGTTTGTATTAACAATGGATTTACAATTTATGTGGAATTGCATTTTCTGTTGGCTGTGGATTTTATATTCAGAATTGCATACTGTAGTCATGCGACAGACTACATGTTTACAAAAAATGTGGGATTATTTGTAAAGAAAAATCATAACCCGTTTTTGTAGAAACCCTTACATCTAAAAATCAGCTGAAATATTTAAAACTAAAATATAGGCTATAGTATCTGAACACAAGGGGAAAACAACTCTTTCTAAGCTTTAAAAAATTAAGACTTTTGTAATTGCTGTCAGAAAAGAGAGGCTAAAACAAACTTTGTTGTTGTTTAAAACTACAGCTGTGATACAAGGCAAGGCATGCTGTGGTTGTTGGGTTACTTGGGCAGGTACACCTGTGAGGCACACCACTCGCCCACACGTGCACAGCACCGAACCTTGCAGTCGCTGGTATCAGTGTTTTGGTTCAGAATTTCCTGAGAGCCAAGGTCATTTAAAATTAACCTTAGAGGCCAGGGGCATGGGGCGCAGCTGCCTGGCCTCAGCTCTGTGGAAGTGCAAACCATGGGGGAGCCTGGCTGAGGAGGAATAGCTATGGACACCTCCTGGAGGGGCTGTGGCCCTGGCTCTGCCGGCGGGCAGACCACTCTCCTGGCAAGCCCCCTATCTGTGCAATCCTGCTGCCTGGCGTGGGAGTGTGGTCCTGCGGAGCAGCACTTCCCTGCTTGTGCTAGTGGAAGCCAGCGGGGTTTGGGGACAGCAGAGAGGGCAGTAGCAGTGATGTTAAACCTAAAATGCCTTGATTGGACCTTTCAGCGTGGGCTCCCCATGCCCTCCCTTGTGTTTCAGGAGTCTCTGCGGTTGACAGTGGTTAGGGGGCTTATTTCCCTTTCTGTGGTGCGTGGGGGATCGCCCGGGGCTCCTGCCATGGGTTGGAAGGTGCTTGGCTGCACCAGCAGCTTTCCACTTTGCTTTGGCACCGGCCAGGCTGGACAGCGATGTGCTGGCCCGTGGCACTGCCTCTGGCTGTGGTGGCACTTGGTGTTTTCTGAGCTGGTGAGGAACACAACAAAAGACGGAGGAGAACTGCTCTCCTTTCAGCGTAGGAGCATGTTGCGGTTTTGTTTGCTTCTGCTTTGCTGCGTATTTGATTATTGTGTGTTCTGAAAGTAAATTGTCTGAAGATCTATGGAAAGAATTATTGGTTGGCTCAACACATATCTCAAAACGTTAAGTCTTCTCAGTTATATTCCATTTATTTGACAACTCTGCTCTTAACAGATCACTGATACTGCAGGGATAGCCCTGAGGCTTTAACTCAAGAGTCCTTTGCAGCATAGTGTTTGCTGCCTGCTATTTGCATGACAGTTCTCAAGTTTTACTCTAGCTTTTTTCCTTTTTTTTAATAGTATATACTATTTAGAATTTATTCTTCTTAATCCTGTCTTGAAGGTTGAATATAATTGTCTGATACATAAATTGTTGCATACAAATAGTAAAGAATTTTGAGGGAAAACATGGCTATTAGAGATTTTCATTTGCTATGAATGGAATAAAAGTCCTGTTTTCAGGCCTTTATTTTTATCTTGTTTTATTTTAGTAAAGTTTCTTTGAAGTCCAAGAGCGGCACAGCAAATCTTCTTGGGGTGAAAGGAAGAAAACCTTCTCAACAGAGGAGCCAAGAACAGGCTCTGCAGAGCAAAGGCTGTCCTAGTACAGGCACAAAAAGCTTGCAACTTCAATTGTGGCATCCGTCCCCCCTCCACGAGCACAGGAGAAGATTCACATCACTGCACCCAGCCTGCAGTCTGTCTGTCCCCAAGGCCCCCGCACTGCTTGCTGGCGAGTGCTGAGCACAGCAGAACTGCGCCAGACCAGGACACGAGCGTTGCCTCATGGCCTGTGCTTGCTGTGAGCCTGGTGCTGTGGCATTTCTCAGGTTTGGCTCCCTGGTCGGCGCTGGGGAAGCGGACACCACGCTTCCCTGGCCGTGTTTACTTGTAAGCGCCCTCCTGGCCAGGCTGGGGTAGGGGCAAGGGAGCTTTCCAAAAAGCAGAAGGGAGAGCAGAGTAGTGCTTGGTATCCATTGTTAGCAGCTCATCTGCAAGTGATCTGTGGCTAAAGATTAATAAATTTTCACGTTACTGATTTGCAGGCAGCTGCTCATTGTAGGTGCTTCAGTGGCTGCATCATGCACATCTGGCGAACATATGTCAATAAACATTAAAATGCTATAACGTATACTTACTTGGACTAAACCCTTCCCTTCTAAAACACAGGAATCCTTCCAGCCTTCTCCTAGGGCTGTGGAGGGGTTGCTCAGCAGCCCCGCTGTCACCCCCAGTGTCAGGGTGACACTGTCTGGACGCCCAGCCGCTGGCAGGGGCGATGCCCGCGGGCAGGTCCCTGGCCCCCGCTATCCGCAGGGCTGAGCTGCCACTGCCAGCCCTTGCGGTTCCATCATGCGCACCTCTTCTGCCAGCGAGGAGAAAAGTGCGCTTTTCTTCAGGGCTAGGGGGTTAAGGATGTTTTGCGTAAAGGTTTGCTAAGTGCTTGGGAAGACATTGAATATTTAATGAAACAGGAAGAACAGTAATGAAAAACACTGAAATAATTGAAGATATAGCACAAATAATACAGTAAATGCTTTAACTTGAAGTTTGCAAAGCCCTGCATAGGTCCCCTTTAGAAATCTGGTGGCACAGTTGCCACGCTTTGTCTTTCTACGAGAAAACTCCAAATTATTAAGGTGTGGGGCAATCGGATATCTTGTTTGCATTTATATGCAGTAGGGCTAAGGGCAGGACCATTTATACATTGCTCTAGCAGAGCCACAATTTTATAACAGCTCTTTTCAAGTAATGTGTGTGAGGAATTTTGTTTGTGCGAACAAAATGTTTGATTTGGAACAGCTCTGGCTTTCATGAAAAGATGTGAGATTGGAAAATGTGAAGATAATTGCTTAAGAAATTATGAACTGCTGTTTAAAGAACTTGCTAATGTGTTTGTCTGAGGCATTGAATTAATTCTTAAATAAGAGTAGCGTGACTCTATAGAAAAACAATACGTATGCTATTTACTGATATAAACTAATGGGTTATTTAGTGTCTGAAATAATGTTATAATGCAGTATTCGTAGCTGAAAAGAAAGCAATACCCGGGTCTGCTCACAGCCTTTCTATGAATATCATGTGGCAACCAAGTTACCAGCTACACATTTCAAAAAGGCTTGGAAATCCACCTCAACTTTTCACAATTAAAAGCAAATGGATAGTAGAAAAAGAGTTGTTGTATTATGCTACCTAATCCTAATGTCAAGATACTACTGTTGATGTGAAAAGGCAGTAAGCAACTCGATTTCCAAGGGAAAAAAGATGAATAAAAAACTGTACGGGTCTCAGTGAAATCGAGCTGGGCTGAAACCCACAGGCTCTGTGAGCAGGCGTCTAGTGGATTTAGGCAGTGGAGTAATTCCCCATGAGCAAAGCCAGTTAAAAAAGGCCTGGTGCTGGTGGAGAGGGAGCAGCGTCTCTTTCCCTGAAACCACCGTGATGATGGTCAGTGCATACCAGCTGTCATACAGAGCTTCTAAAGAGAAATTAACATTCAGAGATTTTGATGCTAGTATTAAAATGCCACAGACACACACTTAACTACTCTGTTCAATTTAACGATGTTTGCAATGTACAAACCCAAACTAGAACCCTTTGACACTGAGGAAGTGTTTCCACTTAGTTTTAGAGGGCTTTCCAAGTGTCTATTGATCAGTGTTCTCTAACAGCACAAATAATGTGTCTAATTTAACTGGCCACATGGAAGAGTATAGAAAAAACATTAGTTATCCCTTGAAAGGCTTGGAACATCGATAGGAGGACATAACATTAATGACTTTCCTATACACGAGCTTCAAAAATGGCTAAATGAGGAAGAAATTACAAATTTATTTTCCTATAATTTCAGCAGTTGTCTTGTTTTACGGCACCAGTAAAGCATTAAGCAATGAAATGTCACACAAGGAGTATTTTCCTGATAATTTGTCTGACATGCAAAGCATATAAAACAAAAGAGAAAAAGATGGAAATGTGGGGGTTAGTCATTTTGACAAATTTAGTGATTTTTGCTCATGAAGTCTGGCTAAGAGTCTGCTGCTTCTGTCCAAACGTTTTCAAGTATTGCTGTTTTCTAAGTGGTTCAGCTGTATTAGGAACATCTTTATTTCAATTCTGTTCTTTAGCGTGAACACAGATTGCTAATTTTATTGTAAGTTATTAACATAAAGGTAGAGCAAAACTTACTTATATCTCAACCTTTTGTTTTTTAAATAAATGGAATAAATACCGGATCTCCAGAGGTAGCTAGTAGAAGTCCAGCTTGGGAAGGGATATATTGTTATTGGTTCCCTTCCTTTGGTTGTGCATTATTAAGGTGTAAAGGAGTTTTGGGTTGGTTTCATTTTATCCCACAAATTCCAGATACACGGAAGATTTTGTTGGGGGGGTGGGGATCTGATTTCTGAACAAACTAATACAACCCTGAGCATTCATTCTAGAATTGACTGGCATTACTCCCAGATGACCTCCACATCCTTCGCAGATCGAAGTTCCCTGTAGTCCTGCACAGGGTTTCCTTCCTGGCAGGTGGGAGTTGAAGCTGGGGGCTGAATGCTCTGCACTGTTGGTAAGAGTAGGTTACCTCTAAATCCACACAGGATTTAGAAATGAATGTGCAACAGATAGTCTTTTGTGCTCTTCCAGTTTGCCTACTCAGGTTGTGCGTTTTTCACCTTTTAGGATTAGTGGGGAAGCACATACCCTAACATTTTGAACAAGGCTCCCATCTACTCCTGAGGATGCATTGTTGTTGTGGGGGTTTTTTTTGCCGGAAGTCATTACTATACCAGGGTTATGAGACATTCATTGCTTCTCTTTGCTTAAACTAGAAGCTATCTTTTATACCTGCTTCATAATAAGCATAGAAAAAAAATGTGCTATAAAGAGTAATTGGCATCCTATGACGTGATCAGTCAACGAAAGTAGCGCACAAGGAGGTGAATAAAAAAACCAAACAAAACCAAACAAAAAAACCCTCCAAAACACAAAGAGATTCTTTCTACTATTTATTTCATGTTTATCAAAGCACAATTGTAATGACTGTGTATTTAGAAGAATGGCCGAAGAGCGCAGGTTATATGGGTAATCACATTGGTGAGAAGGAAGGTACCGCTGTGAAGATGGGGTCTGAGAGCATATGGTGTAGCCTCTGCATTGATGTCGGGCCCTTCAAAGCGGAGGGAGCTGTGTTGCAGTGCTCAGGCTGCAGCAGTTTCTGGCCCACGTGGAGGCAAATCTGGCATGGTACTGCTGACTCAGAGTAAGATGCTGCAATGTCAGCCCTGAGTGTTCTAAGATCCATTGGTGTGTTTTGTGACCACGATTTTCAGGCTCTGAATCTGGAGCACAGTGTGGAGGCAATAAACCGGGATAGGGAAGGGGGGGATAAGAGCAGCAATCAATTCTGATCAGGCAGTGTGGACCTATGATGGCATTGAGAAAACAGAAAACCAGATACAGTTTTACAGTTTCTTCCGAATAGCAAGGGCAATGAAAGAGCAAAGCTTTGTTTGGATCGCTTGCAAGGAAGTGCATCAGAATGTCCAAATAGGAACATCACACAATACAACATGATGGAAGCTGTAAATCTATATACAGTATTAAGCCTCACCTTTAATGTATTTATGAGGATGAGTAGGTGTGTGGGTATTTCTGCATACTGGTCACAAACTAGTCCGTGTCCCTTAGAGCAGGTGGAAACAGCGAGTGTTCCTTAGGTACAGCTGGCTGTTGTGGAAGCTGAGGGAGATAGGGTTGCCCAGAAACTGGAGTGAGGATTTCGTTGGTCTTATATTAAAAGTTCATAGTTGGTGGTTTGAGCATTTACATTAGGGCAATTAGGGGGGTTTAGACCACAGAGGAAGAAATCATATAAGGAAAGAAAGTATGAACAGATGGGTAATGTACGAGAATGTCAGAAATGAAGTACTAATGGTTGAGAAATATATGGCCCTTGAGGGTGGGAGAAGGTAAAGTAAACGATAACTTTAATGTAAAAAAAACCAGAAAACAAACTCAAAACAAACAAACCCACCACCACCAAAAAAACCAGCCTAAACCCAGAATACCAACTTTTTTTGCAAAAATTCGTGTTTATCTCAGCTAATTATAATAATGGCTTATTAATCTCAGCTCAAAAGACTGTGACCTAAACTGTCTTGCATGTCTGACAAGGTGTCCAAAAAAGATGAAGTATTTCTATATTGACTCACTTTGTTGTGAAGGCAGTTGTGGTTATAAATCACACATTTAAATATCACTATTATTTACAGTCCTCTCTTATGTAAATTGTCTATTAAATAACAGTTGCTGTAATATTGGGTCATTTCAAAGCTTCTTGTCTCCTTGATGCCTGGTTACCTGGTAAGACTTTGAAAACCGCTTAGTTCCACGGAAGGAACTCTTACAAAAGAGAAAAACCACCTCAGTGCTTCCTAACCTTTGTTTTCTCAAGTACACCCTGCCTGGTGGTTTTATTTTGTTTTAGTTTATGCTGGAGGGAATCAGCACACCTAAATCCCCCACCAAGGTACATGTGCACGGATGCATGTACTATCACATCATATGAACGTATTCTTTTGACACACCACTTTTCAAAGAAAGCTGCAATCTACTCCCCTAGTTAATATGATACATGAAAACAGATAATACACTGACGCACTTTTATGTGCATGGTGAGGAGAGTTTAAGGCACGATGAAAATAAAGCACTGAGTAACATCTGAAAGGTTATACGGTATTCTGGATACCTGATAGGGTATTTCTTGTACTGTAATTATACTTTTAGAATTGAAAAACTGTGTTTCCTCCAAAAGCAGCGGAAAAATCTTAATATAACATAGAAATAAAGGTCAAGGTTTGGGGCAGGGCAGGGTGTGTGTGTGTGTGAGTATGTACCTCTGTTTCAGATGTTGCTTTACCACATTTCCAGTTGCCTACCCCAAAGCTGAAATACTGCTGAAGTGCCAATGGCTTTAAAATTAATGTTGGTTATCAGTAAGTGAGAGTGAATTTACAGTATACAAACTACACTGCACTTGCTTCCATAAGAACAGAGAGTGTAAATCTTAGCACTTGAACTCTTACACTAACTGCTTAATTAGTTCTAGATCTCTTATGCTTACCCCAGATATTTGCCCAAGGTATACACGTTCCCTAGACTCACTCTCTAGGCAGAGGCGCAAGGACCTCTTTCTGGTGCTACCTCTGTTTTTCTTTTCGACAATAGTGGGAGAATACTGTGTGTATGTCAGATGCCTCAAAGGTGTCTGAGGAAGGAAGGGATGAACAAAATAATGTAGAGGCTGCCATTTTCCATGGAAGGACCGAGTGCAGAACAGCTGTGTCGGTGTAAATTCATTTCGAGCAGTAATTTTGCCATGTAGACAAGGGTTATTCATCTGTATATGGAGGCCTTTTGAGGAACAAAAAGAGAAAAAGTAACATCAGTGGGCTATGAAGAGTGAGAAAAATCTAAGCTAAAATCCAGAATATTTTGAAAATACAAACTTAAGTGGTTTGTGTCAGTAATTACGATACATTGCTCTTGGAGGCCTTTACAGCAGATAAAGGCTGCCTTTTGGGGTCTCTAGAAAACAGTGCCAGACTTGAGGACAATTCTGTGTAGTACAGGGCCGTGTGGGCAGAGTGCAGCTTGTTCTGCCCCTGGTTGCAGTAAGGCATTGCTTCAGGCTGCTTCTGTCAGGGTTGGTAACCAGCGCACTCTGGCCAGGAAGGTGTCTCGCAGCCGCTGTTTGGGCAACAGGCACTGTCATAGGCAGGGTATTGATTTCAGGCTGTGAGTCTGGCAGACTCGAGAGATTGTTCTGGATAGTTCTGGACTATCAGTGGCTCGTTCACTGGCTGTGAGAATGAGACGTCGTCTCCTAGGAGTGAGATGCAAATGGGAGTTCTTCCCACAGCAGTTGTTGTTACAAGCCAAATCTTTATGTTGTCCTTCTGTCAGCTGCTGTTGGCGGAGCAGGATCCTGCCTGTGTGGGGCAGGGGGGAGGGGAGAGCGCAGGGTGCTGAGCACTGCTGCTTCACCGGGGACCTCCTGGCGAGCTGCAGCTCTCATGCCCCTCGCCTCAGAGACATTCAACAAGCCGCTCAAGCTCTCTGCCTTATTTCCATCGTCATAAAATGGTGCTGACCATTGCCTCTGCTCTCAGATATATTATCTTTCATTGGATTTACAGAATTCACTAGTATTAATATACTGATATTAACATTTTCCCCTGTTCGTTTCATACAAAGTACTTTACGTATATATGCAAAGAAATGGGATCTTCTTTCATGGCAGCAGCAGAAGCCTGGGAGCAGGTTTGGAGGTGCTCTCCACCTGACACTTGTATCTCTTGTAGACTCCTAGTATACTTGATGATGTACGTGTGATTTCAGCAGGAGCCAAGTAAATCTTTTGTCCTTGCTGCAATTGTACACATACTTACATTATGTTTATAGACTTTATTCCCATACAGCTGCAATTTCTGAAATAGAGAGCACAGGGCTATCACAGTCATCTGCACTTAGCGAACTGCTACATGAAAAGAGATTTGGAAATTTGCAAAAGGAGAGGTAGCTGTATCCAATATTTGGTATCTGTTATCATGGAGTAACTAAAATGTATTCTAAATATTCAGACTCTTTAGGAGACATGAAGGCAGGAGAGGTGTTAAAACAGGAGAAATAGCAACTTTTACAAGCAACTTGAGAATGGTTATTCACTCAAGATTTCTTATCCCATGCCTATGATGTCTTTTAGATCAGAACTTGGCAATAGTTCTTCAGCTTAATGGGTATTTCTCCTTGTTAATATTTACCAGGGGTCTTCCAAGTCTGAGAAACTTCCACTTCTGTGCATTGCCTGATTCCCTTGTTGGCTTCTCGTAACACATTTTTGGGTGGGTATCCTGTTTATTGGATGTCTGGGAAGTATTTTATCCATGGTTGGCCATAGTCTTAAAAAGTCACAATAGGCTTGAACCTCCAGGAGAACCAAGACTATACTCTGTATAATCCTAAGAAATCAGCAGATGGTGAGAATTATCATCTGTAATTTGGTTCCTGGGGGGGTGTGACTTCCTCACTTGGGATGACCTCTGCCCACTTCCAGGTCATTTCTCCGACAAATGGAAGGGGAGCCTGAGCCAGAAAATGGGCATGTGCTACACAGCAGTCTTCACAGCACAGGTAGTCCAGGCTGGCACAGAGGAAGGTCAGGCTTCAGCAAGAAACCTGCATCTGAGAGTTCTCTGGCATTCAGAGAGAATCACACAGAGGCGGTGGGGAGGAAACCACAGGGTGCTCAGAGTACAGAAGACTCTAAGCTGTATCTCAGGACTCTGCATTATTTCAGTCTGAAGTTAATCCAGTCCCTTAGCTTTTGTAGGCATACTAATATTTGAAATTTACTATTGAATTTCAGCACTTCCAGTACCTTTTGCATGCAGACAGCCTAACAGGGCCAAACTGTGAATCTGAACAAATCCTGAACCAGGTTGTGGAGCTGGAGACAATGTCACTTGGCAATCATTCCTTATGATTCCTAGCGTGCTAGAGGTCTACTTAATTTTTTTGCCTTTAACCGTGAGCCAACAAAATATCACTTGCAAAGCGTCCATAAATCTTCTTCAGAGATTGCAGTGGATGTTAACAGGCTGGTAAAAGTGTATGTCTTTATACAGGCCTAGTGGGAAGGATGATGTTCCTTAGCAAGGATAATGGAGTGGAGAAGTCCGGAGAGTGCTATTCGAGGTGCGTGTTTCCAAAGCATAAAGATCAGTGTTTTCCAGGGGAGCCTTGTACCTGTCCTCAGTCTTTAGCCTTTTTCCCAGCTGGGAGGTATCAACTCATGAACTTGTTCTCTGCAACCCTTTTGCCAGACTTTCAAAATAGCACCTGAGAGAAGCAGCGTCCTATGGCTAGTCTCAGCCAGGTTTTAAAGTATTTGTTTTCTGATCTCCTAATACTAATCTAAGAGTTAAAAGTCTCACTCTTTGACCAAAGCTGGCTTTTTTATAATTGGTGCTTTGGTTTCTGAGTGACGGAGATCAGCAAACGGAGAATGTTTTACTGAGTTGCCGAGATTTAATTGGAAGTAGGGTGCTTTGCAGTGAAATCCAAGGGCTGTTACTGCTAAACTGTGTCACAAAAGCACAAGTGCCCAGCCCTGTGTTTGGATAATTTGTTAGTCGGCTGTGAATCTCCACTGTTATCCTTCAGGACTTGAATTTAAAAGCAGGCACCTGTCCATCTTAATACAGAAGAGGCGTTTCAGGAAGCCTCTGTGCTTGATTGCTGTGCGTGTCCCTGTGAGTCCAAGGTAGTCTCCTTATCCTGACTTTGCAGTGCTGCTGTCAGTGAGCCAGAAGCTGCTTGGCTTTCAGTTAATGTCATTACATAATGCTGCTCCTTTAATACGACCTTTAACTCTGATACATAATTTGGAGAAATAGTCCTGCATTTACTTTTCAGTTAGTATGCTGGAGCATACCCCAGGAGGATGGCTATCATTTATTACTCTTCCAAGCACAGGACTTCATGAAGGCAATTTTTTAAAGAGCGTGAGCTATTAATTATGCTAATAAAAGAACAGCCCATCCACAGAGTCACAATTCCTCCTTGTCTCTGCTTCCTTTTTTCTAGGACACATTAAGAAGAAAGTGTGAGATTTCCTCATAAATGCTTCTTAACTTACAGCTACTTTTCCCTACTTTCACATGAGCTATCCTGTTAAGGAACTGATTACTGCACCAGATGGCAAATAACAGCTATTTTATGGTATCACCAATGACTTCCTAGGAATAGACATTAATATTTTGTTAAGAAATAACTCAGAGGCATGCAATTAGTCCTTTTCTTGAGTTATGGTTCCTTGACAATGAGAATACTTGGTCTGTAATTACAGCATAGTCTGCCTGAAGCAGTTACATGCCTAGGTAAGCTTGAGCCTTCCAAGCCCTGCCGGCTGCGCGTCCCATGGACCTCATCCTCATCCCACATAAGTCCCATCCCCAACATCCATGTGACTGACTTGCGTACAGTAAAACCTGCAGTTAATACTCTTCTAAGTATTTAAAAGTAACCTTCCTTTTTCTGTGGTGGCCTGTTAGTGTTTGTGTAGCATCTCAATCATCTTACCCTGGAAGGATGAGTGCCATTGAGAAAAGGAATTTTGAAGCCCAAAGACTGTGTGTAAAAGGTGCCTTTAAGGTCAGTACATAAACAGTGGAAAGGAGGTAGCTAAATTCAGACCGGAGTGAAGTTAGCTGTGACAGGGCAGGACTCAGTACATGCCGTTTTCTTTGGTTTTTGGAGGGGCAGCACATCCTTATAGTGCTGCAATGAAAGAGATGTCAGGGCAGCGGTCTGCTGGTTGGGTCCATAATTCTCCCTGCCTGCCTCCATCAGCCCCAATAGCAGCGATCAATAGAGCCACCAGAGCCCAGGAGCGATGCCTCTTACCGCAGGAGATCCTCCCTCCTGCTCTCCCCTGCACACTCGTCCCCTTTCAGCTACCAGAACAATATTTTGAAATTTATGGAAAATTAATTATTGATTACAGATGTGCCCTGGTTCAAGGAAGGTAAAAATGAATGGATGCATTTATGATGAGGGACGTAATCCGCTTTATGAAACCGATTGTCTTTCACTCTGCTCCTTCCCTCCCTCATTTTCTCGCTCCTCCTGCCCCCTCCCCCTTCCCGTACACTGAATAAAAGACAGGCCTGATAAAGTGAGAGAAACAAGATTGGTTTTCTAAGGGCACCAGGCCCTTCATGATCAGCTAAATCATGGGCTGTCTGGCTCTCTGGCTGGGTGATGACCTGCTCCCCGCGCCGCGGCACTTGCACCCCCCTGCGGGGTGTTATGATGTGCACCCAGGCGGCTGCGGGGGGCTACAGTGAAGGTGAAACTGTCATATCGATCTTTTTAGCACTAAAATATGAGCCACTTTACTCCGCTCCCCGATGCTGTGATGTGAAAAATAATAACTCGGATCCAAATTAAAAATATTGATCTCTGGAAGGTGTTGAAAGTAAATAAACACCTTCCGAAGTTTTCGGGTCAGCCAAGAAATGGTATTCAGCAATAAATGTGTCGGCATGTCAGAATCCAGGGTTCTTGATCTGTTTTTCCTTTTGAATTGATTTTTCATTACTTACTTCCTAAAAGTGTTGGAATTTGGTCTTCTACCGTTAAATCCTAGTGTTTGGGCAAATTATTTCTTTGGGGCTTATGAGGTGCTCCTAATCCACTCGCTCATTGATTGATTGATTTTTGACTCAATAAACTTGCATTACCCTTCCTTTATTTAAGGCTTCCATCATAATTTTTTGTACATTTAGGCTTGACTTTTTTATTTCCTTCTAACAGATGAGCTGACATTGGTCTATCAAACATGTGGGAAAACAATTGCCACAAGGTTAATTTTATTGCTAGCTCCATGCATTTTAAGTAGGTGCCAGGTATTTTCCACTACAGGCTGATAAATTGCAGTTGAACCACTAAAGCATAAGAATGAATAGAAGCACTGTAACAACAACAACAGAAACCCCATATAAATGCATCACATAGCGTAAGCATTAAATGGATTATTTTTGCTTCATTGGTTTAACTTCATTTTACATCCAACCAGAAATAGGTACGCAGTAATGTAATAGGCTCTTTAACTGTTACTCTGCTCATGCAGTAATGCTGCAGTGTTAGAAACTGTGGTGGCATAGGTATTTCTGATTAGTGGAAATAGTAAAAGGCAGTAATGTGTGTTTTCAAAAAAAGTCATTTTCTCTTACAAATTAGGCAGTGTATTTTTAGATATCAAAACACTCTTCAGGAACAGATGTCTTGATGTTACTATTCTCTGGCAACTCTTATGAACTTGCTTTTTAATGTTGTTATAAGAAATGGCAGAGTGCCTGCTCTGCTCTTAAAGGTGGGAGAAAAAGAAAATTTGCAACGAGAATGAGACTGGCTTCTTCCATTAACATTGACTGAACTTCTCTATGTTAAAGAAGTGTGTTAAAAAGCCCTTTAAGCAGGTACTCGTACCTTTTCAAATTTCTGTGTGAGCTCACATTTTAGTGTTCCTTTCCTAGATTTACTAGCTGATGCCTGAGGTTCAAATACAGTTAAGCTCATGTGTTTATTGTATTTAATGCAAGGAGACATGATCAATTAAGGGGAATAAAAATAGAGCTCCATAAATTACTTTACAGAGCTGATCGCAGTTTAGTCGTTGTCCACTTCCCTGCATAACTGCATTCCATCGGCCAGTTTTTGTTTTGGTTCACATGCTTCTTGTTAATGTCCAGAGGTTCATTGGAAGAGGCCAACAGATATTTGCAATTGAATTTTCTCAGATGTATCCACATGAAGGAGTTTTACTAAAATACCTGGGCTTCATACTATTTTTTTTCCAATTTTTTTATAATAGCCTGCATCTGTTTTTCTGGTGTTCACATGGCTTGACATATAAACATGCTAACCAGCTCCAAGGTTTGTAAAACGTATGCATAAAAATATGTGTGTGTCACCATCTATCTGTTCAGCAAATACTGGCCTAAGACAATTTGTACAAGTTTTGTGTTTTGGACGGATTGATTTTTTTTAAAGTATCATAATTTAACGTAGACTACACTAAATAAAGGGGGGGGGGGTGTGTCGGTCAAAATATATGGCATATTTTTCTTCTTTACTTTGATTGTTGGTGAGCTTCAGATCTGTGGGTCAGTCCCTGAGGTGTTCCAGTCTCTGCTCTCAGGAGTTTCCCTTTTGGGGCCAACAGCTCCATGACTCTTGCAGCGCACATGTCCTGGGAAATTATAATTACAAGAGGTGAGGAGGGTCATCATCAGTTACAGTGAACAATATTCCAAGTAAGACTTTTAAAGATGAGGAATGAAACCTTGGATTTGACCAGGTATCCCATGGTGGTCACCGTGGGGCGATGCTCTGGGCTGGTGGGGATCCTGGCTGGGGGAGGGGGCTGTCCCATGCTGCAGCCAGGGTCTAGAGTCTGCCACAGAAGACAGATAGGAAGCGTGAAGAGAAGGTTCTTTAAGGGGGTTGTGTTTTAACCTGGCTGGCAGCTCAGCCCCATGCAGCCCCTCACTTGCTCCCCCCCCTGCCGGGTGGTATGGCAGAGAGAGTCAGAAGAGCGAATGGGAGTTTACTTGCGGGTTGGGATAAAAGACAGTTTAATAGGTAAAGCAAAAGCCACACACTCAAGCAAAGCAAAGCAAGGAATTCATCCCCCACTTCCCATGGGCAGGCGGGTGTTCAGCCATCCCCAGGGCAGCCGGGCTCTGTCATGTCTATCAGTGACCTGGGAAGACAAACGCCATCGCTCTGAACATCCTCCATTTCCTTTTTCTTCCCCCAGCTTCATATGCTGAGCGTGATGTCATATGGTGTGGGATATCCCTTGGGCCAGCTGGGCCAGCTG
Source organism: Falco cherrug (assembly GCF_023634085.1). Lineage (NCBI taxonomy): Eukaryota > Metazoa > Chordata > Aves > Falconiformes > Falconidae > Falco > Falco cherrug. The sequence continues at coordinate 57,324,063 of NC_073705.1, forward strand.
TCCTGGCTGTGACCCTTCCCAGCTTGTGGTGCACCCCCAGCCTGCTCACTGGTGGGGTGGGGTGAGGAGAGAATCCCTTGGCTCTGTGCCAGCACCGCTCAGCAATAACTAAAACATCTCAGCATTAGCAACCCTGTTTCCAGCACAAATCCAAAGCACAGCCCCATACTAGCTACCGAGAAGAGAATTAACTCTACCCCAGCCAAAACTAGCACAAAGGGACATTGTGGGGATGGAAATTTTAACTTTTTTGCCCGATGTTTTCATTAAACAAAATTGTGTGTCAATAGGATTTGTAAGTGTTAAGTCACATTTTGAGTTACATATGTAGATTGTCTGAATGCACAGAGTACTTGGGTGTCCTTGAAGAGTTTTGCCTCTAAGCGTTCCCTGTCTTGCCTGAAAGTGGACTGAAGTGCAGCGAGCCCAGGCTGGGTGCCTGTGGTCTGTGGGCATGTAGCGCTGCGCAGTGTGCCCGGGCAGGCAGTGATCGGTGGAGCTGCTGACGGACCCTTGACCCTTTTGCTGTAAGAAAATGGAATCATTTATGTTGGAAAAGACCTTTTAAGATTGCCAAGTCCAACTATCAACTAAACACCACCAAGCTGACCACTAAGCCATGTCCCCAAGTGCCACTTTTACACATCTTTCAAATACCCCCGGGGATGGTGACTCCACCACTGCCCTGGGCAGCCTGTGGCAGTGCTCAAAACATGAACAATAACTGGTTTGCTTCTGTGTCAGGAGTCAGCGGCACTTGAGATCCCACCCTCAGATTTAGTAATGTTTTGTGAAGTGAGGTACTTCATTGCTTTGGATCACTTTGGGTCTCACAATTGGCCCGAGGGATCACGTTGACAGAAAGCCCCCAGGTGTTAGTTGGCTGTGGCTGCAAAAGGGGATGGGGTAATGGGTCACATCATGGTGCCCGTGAAGCAACTGTAGTAGAAGTCCTTCCCATCTCTGACTCTCCTTCTACATTTCTGGCACAGAGCCTTCGAATCTCCCCTACTGAGCATTGTAGACTCGAATTCAAGTTATAGGACTGAATATTTTTAAAGAATTTCTAGGCACAGTGTAAGTCACAGCATGCCCCAGAGCTTCAGGGCACGAGCCATGGTATTCCTCCTGAAAGAGAGCAGGAGAGAGGGGAAGGAGGAAAGAAGCCTTTAACACTGGTTTTGCTGGGCTACAGTTGCTCTTGCTATATATAGGCCTTCTGCGTTTGGATAGGTGTGCATTTACGTACGCATGTTTATGCTTTTTTGATCGTAGCAGCTGGGTTATGAATTTGTGGTGGCCATAGCTATTCTGTTTCTGTTGATCTGGGAGCAGAAACAGCAAATGAAGCACCAGAACCTGAAACATGGCTGGGTTTTGAGCTCTCTCATGGAGACTGCTTGCTGACCATTACCAGCTCACTGATTGTTCACCATGTCGTGGAAAAGCCATTTTGCAACCTGCGGTATGTTTCATGTGCTTTCAGCTTACTTGTGATGGGGGGGGGGGGGGGGGGGGGGGGAAGGGTTTTTTTACTAATGTCAGTCTTGTAAATCCAGTTTGTAAACCTGACATTCTCCTGTTTCTATGTGCTACATAGCAAAAATCCTGTGTTTACTTGAAGGGACACCTTTTGACTATGGGTTAAATTATATTCTTAGAGTTTGTTCATAAAAGGTCCACTTCAGTAATTGTAAAAATGGTAAAAGAACAGTTCTATAAAAATGTAGGCCCAAAGAAAACAGTAAAATGGTAAAAACAGAGGTTCAAGTGCTTTCTTAGCAACATAGAAATGGTGAAAGAATTAATAAGTGTTAAAAAAGCTGTCTTCCTCCTCCACAGCTTTGCAGTCGTTATCCTGTGAGCGTATTTGATGGCTGTGTTTAGCACAGTAGTCAGTTTTTTCCTTTCCTATTCAAAAGTATTTCTAAGTGGAAAAAAACAATATTAGACGTTTTCTGACCTCTCAGCTGAGTACAGTGTGCCCCACGCTTCAGGAGGGGTCGATGACAGCATGGTGGCAGCTCACCAAGGCTCAGTGGCTGTGGTGCCTGGAGGAGGACCAGGATCCCACCTGGAATTTGGCATCCCTTTTAGCTTGTACATTCACAACTCATGCAGCAAAGCCAGTTTTGAAGAAGGTGCGAACTCTTCCCTGTTATGGGGGTAGTAGTTCTCCTCTTAGAAAACTATAGTTGTGGGGTTTTTTCTCATCCATTAATATGCAAAACAGACTGTGAACGATTTATGGTCCAAGCCCAAGTGTAGTGAAATTATATGATCTTATGACAGGTAAGTTCTTGACACGAACAAGATCTAGCTGCTTTTTTACGTTTAGCCACTGACTTCTGTGGGTCACCGTTTCATCCGCTACTTTACTATGTGACATGTCAACTGCGTTGACTACATGACATGTCAGAACTTTTAATGTCTTTGGGTTGGTTCCTCCTCAGATAAGCAACCACGCTGAAATCCAGGGTGTGAGCAGCTTGCACCTGAACAGTGCCACCTCTTTCTGAAGGTATCAGTACTGTGGTCCGAAAGTTGCTTTAGGGAGTCTGGAGAAGAGTAGCAAGACTTACTGGAACTCAAGAAAATAGAAGCTGTGAAGGATTGGCAATAACTGGGTATGGCTAGTCTAGACAGGAGAAGACTGAGGAGGGCAGAGGGAATAAACTTTCCCCCATATTGTCTGAAAAAACCATAAACCATTCTTTTTTAAAAAGCCCCTTAAATTTTCCAGTGGTAGCTTCCATGAGCAAGTTATGCAAGCAGCTATTGGGAATGACTTACAGTTGGTCCTACTGTGGTAGCAAGGGAGACATCCCAGGGCCAAATCCCTGTCTTCTGTGTTTCTGTTTTATCTTACAAATTAAAGAGTCTCACTATGTATTTGGGTATTTCTATTTTCAAAAATCTTTGTATTTCATTGGGGAAAAGGAGAGCTTTGAATTTCATCATCCTGACAATACTAATTCATTGGTTTAAAGAGATTGCAATACAAGAACATCAGCAGCTGCTGTAACGCTGTGTCATTACCTTAATTCTCTCACATTATCCTAAGCAAACTTCTACTGGTTATGACATTTAACAAAAAAAAAAAAAAAAAAAGTCAATCAAGTCAATATCTGTTTTAACTATTCCTAGTTGTGTTCACTTTGTCCTTCTAAGTTAAGATCTGCCTTTTGACCAGAAAGTCTTGTGTTTTAATTCAATCACTTGTCACTAGACTTTCTTAAAGAATAAGAAAAATACGTTACTGACATGTTGGCAAAGGTTTGACCAAGCTGTATGGCAGTTGAACCATACATCAAAGGAAAAGACAAATATGATTGAATGCTGTGTCATAGCAGCACATGTGGGAAACAAATATTCTGCAAGAAATCTATTGGTGAACAAACTGAAAAATTGGTAAGCTCTTAAAGAGCTTAAAGGCTTGTTAGCATTTTTTTGACAGAAAACCGCTGAAGCAGTGAACATAAAAAGAAAGAGCAAAAAAGTCGTAATGGCTGATTCAGAATTTAGATTTGTGGTTCTGTTCATTCAGCGTACTTTCTGTAAGGATGCTTGCTCCTCTTGCTGGAACTGGTAAGGAAATTTCTACAGACAGCTGTAAGCCTTTTCACTCCCTCGTTTGAGAACCGCTCCAATTGCAGTTTTCAGTTGTGCTCAGGGAATTTATCAAGTTACCTTTTATCAAAATTGTAGGAAAGTCTTGGTAAGACAGCACGTTACATTTTGATAAAATGCCACTTTCCTTCAGGTGTTTGGACGGGTTTTGCTAAAGGGGCTGAACCCACAACGTCTGGGTCTTACATGACCATCTGCTACCTCGGCGAAAAGGGTTTATTTGTCCAAGACTGGTACCTGATGTGAACACCTTCTTGTGTAGCTGCCAGCCTAGGGGAAAGACTTCACATCACCCAGATGAAGTCCCGCTTACTACATGTTCTAAATAAAGCAAATATGCATAGTAGGTATGAAGGAGCAGATGAGATTAATAATCTGTTAATGCATTTTGGCTTTTCTTCTCACAGGTTAATAAAAGCCTAGTAGGAAAAAAAAAGCTGATAATAGACACAGTATTAAAAAGAAAAGTTACTTTCAAACAGAACAATCATGAGCTTGAGCAAATACGAGTCTACTCCCAATCATGTTGGTTTTGTTCCTACTGACCAACGTTATTTCTTTAAAAGCTTATCAAATGAAATTTTAAAAGCAAAATCAAGTTGAACACTTCCTACCTTCAACAGTAATGACATGTTTAATGGTTCTGAATGAATCTGTCAGTTGTGGTAAATTTTACCAATGCTTTCTTCATTCTGAAAGCGCTGAGATCACTGATAATTAATAAGCTTTGTAAAGCAAACACAGGTCAACATGTGCATGATAAATGGAGCTATTATTGTACATAGGGAAACAATTAATTTGTTGCTCCATATGGTCCGATGTCCATTAACATGCCCTGCTAATAATGCAAAACAGAAAAGCTGTAACAGAGTGTACGCAGGTTTTAGGTTATGTTCAGTGGAAAATATTTTACTAATCTATTCAGACAGTAATTTGAAAGTAGTATTTTTCTTTCTTTCTAGCTAGTGAGTAATGAGTTCTTCCTGTGACTGGTCAGGTCAGACAGCTGTCGTCATCTTTACTGTAGCAGAATTGCTTTCTGCTGGTCTGCCTTGAAAAAGGGAGTAGTGTTCTCTCTTTTACTGTAAATGCAGGGAAATGTTGAGGGAAAACATCTCAGTCTTATTCAATTTTCGTAACCACTCTGCTTTTTAATATATATATTCTATTAATTCAGTTAGCTGCAGAATACATGTAGTATCATACAGTCAGCCCATACGTCTGAATGAATTTTTAGTGCTGCTTAACCAGGGAAATATTCTAAGATGTCAGTACATTTACTGCATAAAATTGCCAACAGCGATAATTTCACTGTGGTGTGAGAACAATGGTACTTCATATTTCCCAATGTAATTTTTTAAAAATTAAAAAAAAATAAAAAAATGTCTCTTTTATTTCCTCTTTAAAGTTTCTTGGAGAAAAGTAATCTCTGACTAACACATACATGCTTATCATACACTATAGCAGTAGCCAAGTCTTTGTGCCTGTCACTAACATAAGAAAAGGAAGAATAAAGCAGTGTTTGAAAATACCAGGGGAATCCCAAAGCAACAGTGGCTTTGCTAGTTTGATGTGTTTCTGGATCATTTTTTTCAAGATAGCAGTTTGGAGTTTTTTTGATGCAGAAGCTTTATAATTAAAAGTTTTTATAATTACAGCAAAATATAATTAACTCACAGTAATATTCAATGTGTTTCCAGATTTAAAAAAACAAGCAAACACAAACAGAACAACAACAACCCACTGAGCATAATCTCCCACTTCTGAACATTGTTTTCTGAGTTTTGAATCTGTAGCTATTCTTTCAGGAGAAAGCTATTTTTATTTAAAGCAAACGGAAGTCAGGACTTTAATCTGACCTCTGCCATGCCAGCAGTTCCTATGTTTAAGGAGGTAGCAATGAAATATCAAGTCTATGGTACACGACTCGATCCACTTTCCCTAGTTTTCATTTCAAAAATCTGTTTGTGCTAGAGTTAATGCATTTAATTTAAAAAATAAAACTTCTATTTAAAGTTCAGTTCTTTCTGTTTTCTTCAGTACTGTAAATAATTGTTAATAGCCTTTGGTTACCCCTTTAGGGTTCTTCTTTTGACAGTTCATCTAAGAAAATCTGTGATTTGATAGATTTTCTGATTAAATACTTGAGAGACAGTAGATGTTTTAATTGTCCTAGGGTACATTTTTCTTGAGAGTCTGTGGCAGTCTGCAGTCTGCTTTTTAGATACACTGATTGATTAATTCTGCTGTAATTTAAACTAAAAGTTAATAAGACAGGCCTACACAGTTCTGATGCAAGTTATTATGCCTGTAAGGCACTTTAATATATGCCATTTATTATTCAAAGAAGTGCAAGCCAAAAATGTTTCATGTGCACTATTAAAAATTCAATATAATTATTTCAGAGAACTTCAGGAAATGCAAACGGTCAGAAAAACTGAATTTATTAAAACAATATCCAGTGACAGGAATGCTGATTGACTCTCTTAAAGACTCCACTTGGAGCTGTTGGTACCTGTATCAGTAGGAATTTGTTACTGCTTGAACTTCCTTTGCACAAGTTTTCCACTGTTCCTTATCATTGTATTAAATCCATGACCTTTGGTGTTTCGCTTTTGCTATCTGCTTCAAAATACCAAATATTGATGGCTCTGTCCAGTCTTTTGCCTAAATTGCTGTGGTTTTCTGTATCCTGGAGTCTTGGAGATGAGCTCAAATAACAATAGCTTGGTTACATTTTCAGCTAGTCAGCCTTGAAATACAAACCGAATCCTATGGCTGTCTCATAAACTTTAAGGTTTTCTATTATTAAAATCTTCCTTTGAAATAATAAATGACTACAGGCTGTCATGGCAGGGTCTAGAAAGGCCAGCATGTAGAATGGGCTGCGATTTCATCTGAGCATAGTTGAGTTTTATAGATCTATTTATGAGATCCAATACTGTAATGATGTAATTTTACTTGTCTAATAAATGTAGCTGTACAAGCAAAGGATAGCAAACATTTCCATTGTGACCAAAATCCTTTAAACTGCAGCCACTTTGATCTTAGAGCTCATGCTATTTAATAAATGCTGGCTATTCTTCTAACAATCACAATTATTTAAAGGGTTTTCAAAAGGGATAGAGCAAATCAAATAAAACAATTACTGTTGTATCTCATTCTGAAGTTAAGTGTATTTTTTATGTGGGTCTTGTTTAGTGTCTCCTCCCAGTTTTCATCCATTATCACAATAATTGAGTTTGTAGCTGGAATTAAATTTATCAAATTGTGTTATCCTCTTTTGAAATTGGATAGGTATCCTGGCAGTGGGAGCTAGAAGTTAATCTGCTTTGCTAAAGCCTCCAGTGGCACAGCGGCAACAGGATTGAGAAGGCTCAAACATTTTCCTGTCACCCTGGACACGATGTAATTTCTCCTCAATCCCTTGTGCAAATAATGACATTTGAATCGAGCATTAACAGGCTTAATTACTTTAAAATTGTCATTTTAATTTACACTGATATAGTATTGATCATACAAGCAGAGATTAAGCTGTTCACTGGAGCAGATGATGGGGAATTAAACATTAAAGGGTCCTCGTGGGGCTGAGAGGCCGCCCAGAGAGTGCCAGAAGAGGAATGATATTTCTCCGTAATGAACTGGCGGCATGCAGGGACATGAATCTTTGGCCTACTGGAAAAAGGGAAATAATGGGGTTTGGGAAGCATTTGCAGGTTATTCATTCGCTGCCATGCACCAATTCTCCAGTGATTCATCCACCTCACCAACATTTATTTATCTAGCAAATTCAGGAGCTCTGACCTTTCTGCTAAGTACATTTGACTTAAGACGGAGTGAAATATTCCAGGTGTAACTTTTTACAAATATTAGTTATTGTTTCTTACTTCTGACTAATATTAAACACAGTTATTTAATCTGCCATACATACTTGGCCCATTTGTGCGACTCATGATGATCAAATGGACTTCATAAAAAGATCCAAGTATTGTGGGATTAAATGAGGTCTTCCAAAGTCCTTGACCTCATTTAGTTACAGTCTGATTTTCTTCTTTGGTAAACATAAATTAAAGTTAATTTAAAGCAAGCTAACACAAGTTTACGTGGAAGATTATACAGCACGTAATAGTAAAAATGACGAGTAATCCTTGTAAAACCTCTAACCTAAAAATGTCACCACTCTCATATGAAGTATACTTTAGAAGTCCAAGAAGATACATGGAATAGCATAGGGCTGAAATTTTCGTTTCAGTGATTTGGATTCCTCTAATAACTTGTTTGAAATGTGGTCAGGAAACAACTATTGCTATTTGGATAATTTACTGTTTAAAAATTCAGAATTAAATGTGGATGCTAAATTATACAAGATCGATCTTGTGTTTTCATATAGAGTAAGCTAGTTTTCCTTTATGCCTTACATTTTAGTTTTGTCAGGGAAAACTAAAAACAGTAGTATAACAAAGCAGGTACTAGATGAGTCAGAATACTTGTGGTCATTACAATGTAGAATAGGATGTCTCCTTTCTGAAAATTGACAACTTCTCATTTAAGAGAGCGTAGGGCCAGATCACAGCCCACTGACTTCAGGTATTAATGTCTGTTCTGTTGGTAAATATGGAAATTTCTGAGGAAATCCATTGAAGTTGATAGCATCTGTGTATTTATTAGTGTAACTTTCTTAGGATGTCATTTCTCTTGTGTGTAACAAAGGACTGTTCCTTAAAATTAAGGAAGATGATGCAATATAGGATGTTGAATTTTCTTATTGCTTACTTTTTTTCCCACTTAAAACAGAAAAATTCATTGAATAAAAATATTCAATTGCAATATAGAATGTTGACTTTTCTTATTACTTACTTTTTTTCCTCACTTAAACAGGAAAATTCATTGAATAATAATATATTGCTAGATACAAAAGGACATGGGTTTAGGATTCTGAAATAGATAGCAATGATTGTCTTGTTTTAAAAAAGCTTTCTTTGAAAGCTAAGGAAAAATTGTGTTTATCTTTTTGTATCAGAAAGGATGTTCTGACTGGTTTTGTGTGAGAAGATTTTAGGGTTGGGGGGGTTTTAAATACAGACTTAGGCATGTACTTGTTTGCTCTCATTATTTTCTTGTCTTTGTTTGAAAATATTACCTTTTTGGTGACGATTTTTTTTTTAATTGTCACATGTTGTCTGGGCTTTTTTTACATATTGGAATTTATTTTTATTTTGCCATCCTGCTTTGGGGCTGTTGTTTACTTCCAGATGCCAAAGTAAGTAAATGTTGAACAGTGTAGATAATGCCTGCTATCTATGAAAAATGCCTAGATGCACTGCAAGCTAACAGTGTGCCTTGGGGCTGAGCATGGCTGGGGGAGCCATGCAGCTGAGCTGGTGTGTCATTGCAAGCAGTCGTGCCTGCTTCAGAAGACACCGTTAAAACCAAAGGGCTAGTGCTGAAATTTGCATTGCAAGTGAGGAAGCGTTTGCAGTGGCAAAGCGTAGCATAGCTGGAAGTATTAAGTCTGCATGAGTGGAAGCAAAGGAAATTGAAAGGAAATGGTGGTGGATGGCTAAGGTGGAAGAAGGAAGATGTGTGCTTTAGGAAAAACAGCCAGGAAAAATGCTGAAGCCTCACTAGGTCTGTGTTTATTTAGACAAAAATGTCCTTGTATGTAGTAGGGACAGGGTTGACTGATAGGCACACGAGCCTGTATAGAAAAGCTGCAATATGTTTCAGTTGTTTTCAGATATTTATATTTCCAGTATGAGCCATCTGTATGGAGTCACATAAAAAAATATACCGTTGGAGAAACATGAAATACATCAAGCCATATTTTCAGCTGTGTATGTTTGATCACAGCTACCCATGTACAATATAAGCATTGTGCAACACCAATTTTACAGGGTTTCTGTTATCTTATGCAATCATGTAACTTTTAATAACTGAGACCAAATTATAATATGGCCAAAATTTCCTGTATTTCAAACACATTTGGAGGATGCTTTTTGTTTTCCTGGGCTCTAGTTGATGTCCTCATTTTCCTTGGGGCTGTGGGAGAAGAGTAGTTCCCCCCTCTCCTTTTCCCACACACACTTGTGTTGCTTCTCTGCGTAATGTATGTGCCTGTCATCTTGCACAGTTATACAGAGTATCTGCAAGCAGTGGAGAAAGATAGGCATTAATGCTATTTTTTTTACATGTAATGCTATAATTTTGCTCTTTCCAAACAAGTAGATGTTGGAATTCATGTTGTATTCTTGCAGGATGGTATTTCTATTTGGACAGAGGCAGTACGTACATTACTGCAAGGTTCTGTGCAGAGATAGCCCAGCTAACCTGGACAGAAGCAGCATATTAACATTTGCAGGACAGTGCCCTTGAGCTGATCCTCTCCCTGGAGAAGCTCCCACCTTCACTTGGCTGCACCACTTCTCAACTGATTCAGGCATTTCAGCTCTGACCGACCTGACCCATGCAGACCCCGTGCACTGCCAGGCAGGAAAAAGTCCACCCGTCTCCTCATGCATGTGCTTGCAAGGAAATATGCAGAAGGTGGCCCTGGGAGGTGCCTGATGAGCGCTCGCCTCTTCTCCTGGGTTTGTTCCTCATTTACTGCACCACTGTCTGTACAAATTGCTAAGCCCGGGTTGCTCTCTAGGTAGATTGTGTGTTTCTGTTATAAGAAGGTAACAGTCTATCTCTAGTTCTTCAGTAGGCTAATGTATCATTGCAGACACTGATACAGACATCTGAAATACAATTAAATGGCAGGAATGCTTTATTTGTCTAAACAAGACAAAGCATGGAACGGGTTCATTTGACTTGAAACATGTAATTAGCATAACCATTCTGGATGCTTGTTTTATCATTTGCAATATAGTAAAAGATTGATTATTGTACTGTACCTTTTGAATTTCATTAATAGAATTGTTTTGTCCACTTGATTAATATGTTGCCTCAACCTCAGAATAATCAGATTAAACTAGGTTGCCTTATTCCTTGTGACTTGGAACATTTTTGTTTCCATGCACTAACTTTTCACTAAGGCCCCATGTAAATTGGTGCGTTTTGTCATCTTAAATGCATGTCAGCATACATCCATTCTTGCATCACTCCTAATGGTGTAGAATGGATATCGCTGTTTGCATGTATTTTATAAACTAATTAATGACTGTCTTCTAAGTTTAAACGGTGGGAGATAGAAGTAGGGTGTTTTCACTACAGTTTCTTTGACAAATCAAGCACCTGGTATCCATATATGTTAAAGTCTTTCAGATACTTTAGGTATTACTACTTCACACCATGGGTCCCCGATTTTGAATATGTGAGCTGTAATAAATTAAAAGGGTTTTTTTAATTATTGCCTTATTTTCTAAAAGAAACCAAATTACACAAAAGACTAAGACTTGCTCTTCTCAGGAGTTAGTATTAAAGGTTTTCAGTTGTGTAATAATGTTTAGCATTCACATTTTTTCGATCCACCAGTTGTCAGCTGCATTAAATCAGTGACATCCCAACAGCTAAACAGGTTTTGTTGCATTGATACCAACTGATCCTATTTAAAGGAATGTTTCTTTTTGTTGAACATATTTATTTTAAGATGTTTAAGAAAGATTCAATAAGCAGACTAAGTCCAGAGGAACTAAAATAGGACTAGGATAGGGACAGTCACCATGCAAAGCGGAGGCTAGACCTTGGAAAAAAAGTGTGCCTTGCTGCTAGTGCTCAGAGAAGCTGCATTTCCTGAGCTGGCCAAAGAGGAATGCAAACCGTTAATTTCAGGAGAGGCTTGTGGACACAGCTTGCAGAAATCCATTTGTGAAAACTACATTTTCAGTTTTGAGGGTCATAATGTGCAGATTTCACTCACAGCTGTCATCTTCTGTATAACATGATAAAATCTTTCAGGTGTGCTGTGGTGTTTTCTTGCCTTACCTTACTTGCGTTACTTTCCATTTTTGCAAGAAAGGAGGATTTGCTGCTTGATTAAGTAAATTTTAGACCTGGAAGAAAATAACTAAGGCTGTAGAAACCAGTACGAGTGCCACATATATTCTTTTCTTGTGACTGAGAAACCATGCAGAACTAAATGCTGTTGCAATTTCTGGGTTGCATGATTACAGAAAGAGCAAATGCTGCCTGTTTGAAAATGGATGCAGCAGTGCATGTTTCTGTCCTCAGAAAAGGCACAAGTGTGCAAACTGCTTTGATTGTGCTTGGTGTCTAGTAACTCTGCTGCAACTCCACAGTCCTGGATTTCACCATTTTGTTAGAATGTTGCAGAATCCAGCAGCTTTGCTGCTGAATGCCACAGCCAGCTGTGGCATTTCATTTTCTGTGCTCCTTTCCTGCCAGCAGCTGCCTTCAGGTGCTTCGTGCTTTATAGCGAGCTGACAGCCAGGAGCCACAGCCCAGCCCACACGCCTCGTGGCTCTGCGGAAAGACAGCAGTGGGTCAAGCTGTTGGACCCTGCGCCCCGTGGAGGGCTCAGATCTAAGGGGACATCTTGCCATGTCTGAGAAAACAGCACAGCAGTAAATGTGGGGCAGCAGTTGCCTGCAGTTTCCTGCCTGCCTTATTGCCCTTGAAGGTCTGCGAGGCCTTAACTGAAGTACCTGGACATGCTGCAGGATCTAAAGTCTGTGAAACACTTAAAAATAACTGCTTTAAAATTTTCTAATAATTATGACCGTGCATATTACATTTTTAGCTCTCAGCCATAAGGAAGTGGGTTTGTGGAGTCTGGGGGATCAGTAAGAGGTCTTCTGTGGTAGCAGAATTAACAAATTGCTGTTAAATTTGAAGGCTCTCTTCTGTGCCATGTAAAAGGAAGATTTTGTGTTAAATTTCATCTTTGGCATTTTGATAAAAGGTGAATGGCAGAAGACACACTTTCAAAAAATGCATCCCTGAAGGTTTCCTGCAGCCCCTCCTCATCCCCAGCTCCCTCTGGAGTGCCTGTATCGATTTTGGCAATGCCATGAGTTGGCAAGCACCACTATCATTGGTGCTGCTTTTAGGATGGATGTTGTCTTTTGCTTCTTTTGAAGTCACACATTTGTGAGCAACACTCACATAACTAGCACTGGGGAAATCTCTTCTGTCTTTGGTATTCCCTTTGGCTCCCCCTTGAATTTTCTTTTCAGTTATTAAGAATTTGTATTTTAGTTTGTTAGAACTTGAAAAGGTCTCCTGAATTTTGAGCTTTTTCACCCTGTGTGGAAAAGGAGCAAGATATCTACAGAATTAGTCGCTTGTATGTTCATGAGCATTCTTTTACCTGCAGAAGTCTTCCTCTGGCTTCCTCTCAGCACATGCATTATTGCTCTGTTAGCATCCTTCTCATTACGTGCTTCAGTAAAAACATCCTCTCCATATTAGGCAGCATCTGTATTTTCTTCATGGATCTTTTCCTTTGCTTTTAACACTGTATAAGGCTCCACACATGTCTCTGGATGGCTGCAGTCAGGCAGCTTGTAACGAGCCAGTGCTGCATGAGCTCTGGCTGTCCATCGCGCAGAGCTGTGTGACTGCCTCCTGACAGGCAGTGCCTGTGCTGCCTCTCACCACTCCTCCATCAGGCGACTGTCCACCACTGGGCTCTGTGCAGACCAACATGGGATGAATCTAGTACCAAAAGTAAATGTTCCCAAGGCATTAGGTAAGAGATTTCCAGGTAAACTATAAGTAAGCTTAGGAAAGTATATATGCTTCTGTTCAAGAACGATTTATTGTAGGCCTTGGGATCCTGTAAAAGAAAGCTCCCAGTGACCAAGGGATGATAGGACATACTATAAAAAATAAAAATTAAAAAAAATCCTTCTGAACTGACAGATCTGCAGAAAGGGGATCTGCAGCTGATTGGGTCACAGATAACAGCTAGCAGTAAGGGAGGTGTTCTTTCTGCATGGATTTGTCCTGAGCATAATTAAATGTAATTTCATTGTCTAAAAATCCTATTGTAAATTACTGTATGATGCTAGGTTCAGGTTCCTGATGAAATGAAACACATTCTTCCTGCCCGGGAAGGAGACAGTAAGAACACCGAGTGACTCCTGCTGTGTGTGGACAGGCTTATCTGAGAGTGTAAACTGAAGACGTAGTTACACCAATTTCTGCAAAAACTTTTTTTTGGGGGGGGGATGGGGGGATAGGAGAGGAGGGAGAGAACAAATCCCATCTCAAAGTCTTTGTATCATACAAACCTGAATACAGGTGAATCCTTTTCTGACTGAAATGGACTAAGGCAAGGGATGCTTAAGGAATATGAAAGCAGAATAAGGGAGAGGGAAAGGTGAGAAATAGTAATGGGAAAAGGACTCCTTCTTACAAGCAGAAGCAAAACACCTCTGCTGTTTTACCCATTTCAAAGGAGTTGCCTTGGCCAAAACTAGTAAATGGGAGTATACTGGGGAACATGTGCATCTGGTGGTCGAGCCCATCTCTTTTGCCCTATTCTAAATACTCCACAGTATGCAGTCGTAGGACTCACTGCAGACACTACTGGAGTCATCCCAACTTTTAATTACAGTTAATCAATGGATGCTAACTGCAGGTGCTCTGCATACCCCCACTCTGGTAGCCTGTGGCTATAGAGTGGGTTTGATCCCTCCTTCTCTGTTTACATGCTAATACCATATGTAGGAAGGAGGTTAAACTATGATTCTGTTGGTTCATCAGTGTACTTCATCTGTATTCACCATTTCACAATTCAGGTGTGAAACAAGCAATGCCACCCGTGCTGATGGTGTGTGTGCGAGTTACCTAGGCAAGGCTCGGGCTCTAGCTGGATAGCCATTGCAGTGCCTTAGGCTCACATCTTCAGCTGGGGTGGGAACAAGGGATTTGCCAGGGAACTCTTTCAGACAGGTGAGAGCATCGGTTGTGAGAAGTGTCAAAGCTCAGTCTGAGCAGCCTCAGCAACCCATCCGTATTCTCAGTTGGGGAATGCTTTGTGGTAGCCTGCCACCTGCACTAACATTTATGAAGGCTAAACCGGATTCTGTGGCAAAGGAATCAAGTTTCAGCATATTTTTTTTTGTAATTGCTGAGAAGAAATCAACTTCAGATTTGCTTCAGAATCTCTTGGCAACTTTCCCACCCCTTAGTTCTGGGAGGGAGCACACATTGCAATAAAGGCGTGTGGTTTGGATCTTCCCCACAGACATCTCGCTGTATGAAAACTATGTATACTATGTACAGAGTTTATATATGTACACACATGCATGCATACATAGATGTAAAAAATACATGAAGATTCGAAATTTTGTGGCAACAAAATGTGAATGAAGCATAAACTTATGTTCCAGGATTAAGATTTAAGTTTCTGTCTACCTGGGTCAATGTTTGAGGTTACTAAGTGTTTGAGTCATTGAACTTTAAGACTGCATTCATCACAGCTTCCTAGACTAATATAAATTTCTTCCCATTAAGTCAATAAGCGTGGTTACATCAGACAGCAGTTCTGTCTAGAAACTAAGATTAATGTCCATCATAAAAGTGACATGAAGAGACAACTTGTTTGATTTATACAGGCTATTTTTGTCTTCTCAGTTTTAAAATAAAATTCAAGTTATTACTTCTATCAATACAGAGGTTTTCTTTCACACTTCCACTATTACAAAAACATTCTTTTCAAATGGTGGCTTCTTTTTAATTCAAGTATGAGCCTGTAGGAAGAAAAAACCCTAACAGTAGGGGGACTGGCAGTACAGAGTACAGTTGACTGATATTTTCACTTCTTTGAAAGAGCTTTCTTTTTAGAAAAAAAAAAAAGGAAAAGTTTTTTCAGGCTTCTTATCTGTTGCTGTTTTCTGTAGGAAAGTATATTCCTGTTTAGAAACAGAAATTGGTTTTCAAATTCAGGTGTAAAAATACAGTTTACGATACTGCAGCAGCAAAGCCTGGTTCTCGAGCCTTACTGTAACCCTGGACCAGCTGAGGAGGTGCCTTCCTCTTTTAAATTGCTACCAAAGCCATCTCCTAGCCCACAGTTCCCTGCTCACTACCATGGCATCCCTAGCTGCCATTTCATTCAAAAGCATTGATGTCATACTGAGCATGAACTATATTCAATTAATTCCATTGAAAACTTTAGTAAAGTTAGGCCTCAGTTGCAATCTTGGAAGTTTTTAGTTCTCGTCTCCCATGCTACCTTTAAAGAAATTTCATATGATCAAAAGGCACGTTACAGACCCATGAGCTTTTTTTCTGCAGTGGTCCTTTTGTTATTAATGGATTAACTTCACAAAGTGATGCTGTGCTGTTCTTGAAATGCATAAATGTATTTTCTTTACCTTTTACTAGCTCAAAGCTAGAAAATAGTGGTAATATGGTGATGCTAGCAAGGCCAAAAATAGAATTTGAGCGAGGCACTGGTGACAGACTCAAACAAAGTAATCTTAAGCTCGCTCTTTGTATGGTTTGTAGAGACATTTGGTTTTGTTTTTCTTTTTAATTTCTTTTTTTTTTTAAGTCAGCTATGGATATGCAAATGCTGCCTTTGTAGGAACTAAACCCACAAATTAAGATGGTAAGTCTTTGAGCACTATTGTGATGTTGTTTCTAGCACAATACCATGAATTCCTTTGTGGTAGTTCAATAGCTGAAGGTTCATCTGAGACTTTGAAAGGTAAAGCATTAACAGAAGTGATGAATTACAGTTCCAAGCAAGGTACAGCAAGCATATTTCTAACAGTTTCTTCCTAAACTGTTTGTGGTGTTTTCTTTGTGAAATGAACTTTTGCAGCAGGGAGGGTGGTATCCTTCCAGGTTCCTCCCACCGTGAAGCTGGATTTCTGCTTCAGGATATCATCAGCTGGCATGCTGAGGGAGTTGGCAGATCAAGGCACATCCATCCGAATGCCTTGTCTGTCTCCGTGCTCTCGCCAGCGTACGTAGATCAGAAGATGGGAGCCAGCATTTGCTTACTTCTGTTTATCTGATGTCTGTCTGATACAGGGATAACCTTACAAAATTAATTACCTGCTTAGGGATATCACCAAGCGTCCTACCTACATCAGCAGAATTGCTGGAATTTCTTTCATTAGTGTGAAGTAATGTCTTTGGAATTTCCATGTTGAGAAGATACCTTTGCTGGAGACCAAGCAAAAGGTCTTTGCTTCTCATTACAGGTTCTCTGACACTTGCCAGATCTTCCAATTTTAAAACCAGGAGGAAGCAGTAAGAACAGGCCATAGTAAACCTTTTTATTCAGGCCTTTTAGGATGTTCAGGCAAAAATATCTTTAATGAGTTTTGCTGTTTGCTGACTGTGTCACCAGTGAATCAGAGGGTGACAGTTTCTAGGTTTTTCTTGAATAATTCCATTTGCTCCATGGCTTGCCACAATTCAAAGAGAAGTGTGTTCTTGTCTGTCATCAGAGCAATGGAACCTGCATGCCAGTAACAATTTCAATTAAGTGTGCTAAATATTATTGTAATTTGTGATTAGTCAGGAGCATGTCCCTTTAAAAATATGATCAGCTTAAAGCATTATACCACATAAACCCAGTATTTGTCCAATTTGAGATGTAGATATGTCTATTTTGGGGTGCATAAGGGATGTCAGCCTGTCATTGAACTCAAAGCTAATCTCTACACTGTGCCAGGAGTTTGCATCGATGGTCCTAAGTTACTTTAATTCTAAAGATCTGTATGAGCAGGGTACTTATAAATGTACAAACTGTACCATATTATTGATATTTTTAAAATCAATTAAAGCTTTTCTGTAATTGTCCACAGACATTGCATGCTCCAGTTGAATGACAGTAGGTAATTTGTAAACTGTTTAAGTTCATTGTTGGCCATCTCTTAGAATTGATTGTCCTTTAATTAACTTATCTATCATGCATGTAATGTGATTCCCAATAAGAATTACAGAATTTTAATTGAAATTGAAAAGTTCTGAAAGGTATAAATATAAAAAATATGTATTATATATGTGCATACTCAAACTTACATGGACATTCTGAAGAGATTTTAATAACAAGGCAGGTTTGCTACATGATTTAATTATCAACTTACTTGATAGTATTTAGATTAGAAGAGTATAATTTGGTTTATTTCATAAAGAAAAGTTTTACATCATTATGTCCTTATTGATTTGCCAATGCTATTTAATGAGTTTCAATTCACAAAAGTTGCATTAGTTGTAATACATCTTTTGGATTATTTAAAGGTAGCCTTATTTTGGAAATAAGACCGCTTGAAGAAAATGCTGAGCATAGTTGAAAATTAATTATCCCAAAGTATTGCTCCTAAATGTACACAAAGACATGAAAAATGGCAGCAGGCATTCTGTTATTCTCCATGTAATTATTGTGTATAATTCCAGGGAAATTCTTTTCTTTTCAGTAATCCGGATGTTTTCTTATGTTTGCTAAACCAGATATGCTGGACGTGTTTTCATTTATGCTACTATTTTGGTTGGCATACACTGAAAGTTTTTTTAAGATTCTTCCTAACTCAGTTTTAAGTATTTTCAATGAACTCTGACAGAATACGCTTAAATCATTATATTATTGCTGCTTTGTTGTATATCATTATACCTTTATGGAATCAGTGCACCATCTGCTGCAAAGGGGGCAAGGGCATAGAATATCTAATCACATAAATCATACTGCTCTTCATTTCAGTGAAGTGAAGCCTGTTAGGAAATACTGGGTTTAGCCCCTTGTTAGCAATAATAATTTAAAAACTTGTAACATGTACCTTTGTCTCTTGCTGAATTGGCAGTGTACAGAGTACCACAGTACAACAGTGAAGAGTCATTGCACCGAATCAGGTTCATCTGCTCACTGACACTTCAGTGTCAGTGAAGTAACACTTCTGATTTTTAATACCAACTCTCTGTATTAACAATATTGGATAACAAAGAAAATCTGGGAGAGAGACTTTCTCCATTTTTTAATGTAAAATATTGTTGTATTAATTCAGTAAAGGTCAGTAGAGAATTTGTTTTTCAAGTGTGGGCAGTTCTCATTGTATTTTTTGTTCGATACATAACTATGGTGATATAAACAGTTATTGAAAACCTTACTTTTTTGATGGCTTTTTTTTGTGCATTTCAGACTTTTCATATATGCTACAGTGAAGCCTGAGAATATAGGTTTAGGGAGGGTGTTAAGAAGAGGGTTACATTACCCTCAGCCCAGATACCATTGCTATCATGCTCTACTTTACAGAGACTGGATTTCTCTTGTATGTATCAAATGGCTGCTATTTTGCCACCACGTGCTTGAGTTTCCAGTATGATTGTGTTGAATAAAAGGCACAACAGTGTAGGTTCCGTACGCCATAATCTGGAAGCACCCTAGGTGAGGTTTTGACAGTGATGACATGCAGAGGCACTGGCTGAGTGAACATATCTGTTGGAGTCTAGCTGAGGAGCATGACCCTGGTGGAGCAGTTCTGTAAGACCTGTTGATGTGGCAAGCTGCTTCACACAAAGCCACGCAGTCCAGACCGAAATACAGGATAATCTCTAGAGAACATGACCAACCTCCACTCTGCTCACACAGGCTGGGCTGAAGCTCCTGCCACCAGTGCTAGGCTGGCCCAAGGCCAGCAAGAGGTGGCTTCAGCAAGTCCATGTGTGCTGCAGTCCTCCTCCCAGCTGCAGCACGGTTGTAATCTGGGCAACAGCAATTAGGGAGGCTGAAGTAAGATTGACTGTATCCCCAGTGATGTAAATCATGGAAGGCAGACTCTTGCTAAATATGGAAAAGATTATCTTAAAGCAGCACTTCTGTGCAGGGCAGTATTCTGAAGGTTTTACTTGACCACATAGTTATTTCTTCTCACACGGCATGTAGACTTTGCGTTTAATTCTATCTTTGACTCCTATGGTGGCTTCAGCACTGGCAGCAGCAGCTTTCCTGGACTGTAGAACTTTGCTGTTAACAGGTGCTTGATTTGCAACTGCATTACACTTCTGATTGTATGGTTGCTTAGAAAGACTGCTGCGCAGGTACCAGATATTTCTGTCTAGGACAAAAGTACAAGAGTAGTATAGTTTAAATTATTAATCCTAGCATTTCCACTGGCTCCAGTAGATTGCTGTATCATTATGTTTTCCTTCCTTTCCTCATGCAACCATGAGAATCCGATGATTTCAGTGTCCTCAAGGTTGATGCCCTTGCAAGATGCTGTTCTCTCCCTCAAACCTTCATCCCTCTTTTAAGGCCGTCTTGTTACGCTGCAGTTCATCTTTGTTATGGTAATTTAAAAATTTAACAGGTTTATTAATCCTGCAGAATTTATTATCGTCAAACATGAGATATTATTAAGTTGCTATTGTACAAAGCATTTACCCTCGCTGTTGGAATGACTTGTCCTCTGCATTGGCAGACACAGAAACATTCATTTTGTTTCCTAATTAGGAGAGCTGCAATCAGGAACCATGACAGAGTTCAGCTCCTCAGTGTACAGCATGCCAGGTTCCATAGTGCAGGCTTTATAAAATTCTCTTTAATTCAGGAACAGAATATCATTAACTTTGTAAGTGGATGAATACAATGGACAAGCAATTTAATTAACTTCTAACATTCGATGTTGGACAGGAGACAAAATGAAATTATGCACATATTTCTTATGCAGGCAGTCAACCTTGAAAGGGGCTTGATTGTGATGGGTCAGACAGGGGGACAGCTTTGTCCAATTATTTGATGTTTAGTCCTAGAATATGAAATTTGAAATTTGGTACTTTGTAAATCAATCATCTCGTATTTTGAGGCAGTTACAAAGGTTCTTTGAGATACAAAACAACTGCCAGTGATTGTGACACACTAAATACAACCTTTTACCACATGGTACTTTCCTATTTGGAGATGACCTGTGTAATACTAAATGAAATGGGCATTAATGCCTCCTCACCAAATTGAATTTGCCATATTGAGTGTCTTATGTAAGAATATACCAACAAAATACTGAATTGATTTAAAGTTTTTAAAATTAAAAGTATTTAGGGTCAAGTAAATGTAGCAAGAGTCATGCAGCTTAGCAGTTTCCTACAAAACGACACTTTTTTAGTAGAAGAAAAGTATGGTAAAATGTTAAACATCCAGCAGTCTCGCCCATCTGATCAGAAGCCATCCAAGTTGCGTCCCAGTTCCACTAGCACTGCCAAAGGTAAATCACGTCTTGTATAACCCAGTTGGGAGGGGCTGGTCACTGTTGGTGAAAGCCCGGTGCAGATCACCCACATCACCAGGTGCATAAGCAGGAGGGGATTCATGCAGACCTTTCCTTTTTCTGCTTGCGGGCCCCAAGTGCTGTGCCGAGCTCTCCTGTGTACAGCTCACTTACTGACCGGAGGAGTGAGCCAGGATTTGGCTGGCAGTGAAGAAGCCTCTGATCTGCAGGAGCAAAAACACTGAAAGAAATTGCCGTGGGCTTCTTGCTGGGCTCACCCATGTCTGTCAGGTTTTGCTTCAGAACTAGTCAGGATTTTTGCCCTTACAGCAGTCTCCCTTCTCCCCTTGCAGATCAGGGGAACATTCCTGGAAGGATGTTCCATTTACTCGGTCTCTTCATGGTTATCAGATACTTGTAACTAGTCTAGATTGATTTTTGTTCGTTCTGGATCTGCTTTGTCCTGTGGCAGTGTAACTCTTCAGCTTAAATGGTTCTTTCCATTCCCCAGTGTTACTCCTCATCTGTGGTTCATTTGCAGCTTTCCTTTGTTTTGCTGGGATACAGAGTCAGCCTCTTTTAGTCACTTGCTGTTTGGCAGGATCATATTCCTTAATCCTGATGGCCTTTTTGCAGTGCGGTCAAGCCTTTTATGTGGGCAAACAGAATTGCTAATGTGGTTCCAGATGATGCACCATCATTGCACTCTGCGGCTGCACTAATGCTTCTCCAACTATGGCTCTATCTCACATGCTGCACGCTCAGATCACTTCTGCCTTTTCCACACCTGCATCCCTTTGACGGTTTTTGTGGTGCACTCACTCACGCAGTACTGGGAGGATAGAAGTATAGGGGGGAATAAGGAATGAATTTCTGGAAGAGGTGAAGTGCTACTTTGGTCTCTGTTGCTATTGGTTACACTCGTAAAATGATTACAAAAATAAATGTGTAGTAGAATGTAGCTTACTCCCTGAAAAATAATACTTTTCACTTCTGTATTATCTTCTGCAATGCAAGACTCAAGTTCTGTTTTCTCGAAGTTTGAGAACTGTTACCAGTACCTCCTGGATAAATCTGGCTGTTATGTAGAGTATTTTGAGCTCTCTTTGTCAAGAACTTAGAACTGCTTGGGGAATATGTCTGAGTCTCCATGAGGTTCGACGCTCAACTAACTGTTAAGTATTTAACCATTTAAGTGCATATTTCTTTCTTAGGTACATTTATGCTTATAATGTCTGCTGTGCTTACAGATAGACACCAGATTTCATTTATTTATTTGTTTATTTAGGTTGGATGGGACTTGGAGCAACCTGGTCTGGTGGAAGGTGTCCCTGCCCAAGGCAGGGGGCTTGGAACTAGATGATCTTTAAGGTCCCTGCCAACCCAAACTGTTCTGTGATTCTCTGATTCTGTTTCTATCTCCTCTCATACTGAAGAGCCAGTGAATATTCTGAGCAATGCAGTATACTTTTTTCTGGCTTTAAACCATCGGTGGAGTCTCAACAGAGGTTTTGGCTGTTTGATCGCGTGCACTTCTTGCAGTCAGGCCCATTAAAAAGTTGCTAGGGCAGGAATCAAGAGTGTGGCCCTGAATTATAGTTCTGAATCCTGTATTCAGACAACCTTCTTTTGTATTGGTGTGGAGCCAAGCTGTGTGCCTCTTACCCTGATTGGGGGCCTCTGGAGTGCTTGTGTAATAGAAATATTAAATAACAGTGTGATTAATGACTTTGTGAAGGTTCTACTTTGAGCTCAGGAATAATGATAAGTGGCCTTTTTTTTAACTGTTCAGCGTACATACACTTCCCTTAACTCATGTTGGCTCCTTGGTCTGTCAGTAATCTTGGTTTTAAGAAAAAGAACCTCTGTATGATTTTTTTTTAATTGAATTGATTTGTAATTAAAATGTTAAATCTTGCTGTGAAATATGTCAGCATCAAAAGGGATAGTAAGTATTCTTTGTCAATGTAGTAGGTTACATACGGATTACTCATTTACTTACCAGACATGCTTATACATAACTCAAATTTTTTATTTTTAATTTTTTCTTTTCTTAAGTAGTCTCAAAGCATCTTTTAAAATTGATTATGATTTTTCATTTGCTATATTGATGCAGTAAAGAAATTATAAAGGCAAGATAGTAGAGGTGGACCATTTTAGCTCAAGATCACTCATTTTGCTAGTCTTCAGAACAGGAAAATGAAAACTCCTGGGACTTTGGTTTTTTTTCCTGAGAATGTACTATTAATGGTTGCTGTTAGCAGAGAAACCTCTCTGAGGTATCCGTAAAGGCCAGGTGTGCAAATGGTCTCTTGATTAAGCATCTAAATGACTTGGGATTTAAACATCTTGGAATTTTTAACGCAGTTACACAGCCTTTTTAGAAACCTAAACAGATAAGCCCATTTGAAGATACCTAAATCATCTTGGTAATGACTCTAGAAATAAACAGTACAAGCTATAAGACTGTATACATAATCACTCAAGGATCAGTTGTTTCCCAAATTAAATTTAATTCAACTATTATAAAAACAAACAAAAAAATCAGAGTTTATTTTGTGTTTGGATTTTTTGAGTCATAAATTTGTAGCGACTATTGCTTTTGATACTTCAGTTGTTACTGGTCTCTTAAAAAAACGGTTCTGAAGAAGTAAGAAGGAAGAAAGTGAGGATGCAGTGCTAGATGTTAAAGTTATGGCTTGTGCTGCTGAACTACAAGTTAACAGGAAAGACTGGCACTAACATTAGTTGAGGATGGTTAGAAATCACACTGCGTGTTCTGACAGCTCATTGAAGCTGGCAACATGGAAAGCGTGAGGTTATTCCTCTGGCGCCAAGTAGTCAGAAATGTAACTTCACTGCCTAGCTGCAACAGTACAGCCAAGAGCCAGACTGAGAAATTGGCAGGTCCATAAAACAGATAGATTACAAACACATTGGAACTTTTTAAGTCAAAACCAGGGTGTGGAATTAATATAATTAATATAATTACAGCAAATAAATGACCATGAATTAGGTAGACATATCCTTTTTTTCCCCACCAGCTGTACCTGCAGGCTTCTGCTCTCAGTGGTCTTTGCTGCTTCAGCTGCATTGACTAACTGGGAGGTGGTCACTGGAGAAACTGGTAGGATGCTAGCGATTGTGCATGCAAGTTGTGGTACGGCAAGTTGCCTCTTTACAACATAGGTATGTTTATATTACAATATATAACATTATTTTAGGTTTTATGGAATAAGCGAGTCTTCAGTACCAATCTTGTCAGTGGTTTTAGTCTTCTCAAGTAACCCCAATTACTGTAATGAGTGTCACATGTAACAAAGCAGGTAGCTTTAATTTTAAAAATAATAATAAAAAAAAGTTACAGTGCGCCAAGAGAGTTTTCTGAGTTTGTCACAGAGTATTTGGAGCCCACTCACTTCTACACTTTATTAAGAGTGTAATTGTTCAAATACTGCTGAAATTAAGCTGATAACCTGTGCTTGAGATACAAAGCCACAAAAGTAGTGTGTAATTGTTTGAAATGGTCTGGTTCAGGCTCTGGCTGTCTGCACGTCGGGTACGCAACGCCTGTCTGGGGGCAAGCTCAAGAGAAGTTTAATTGTATGTACTTTAGCTGGTAAGTCTAATTCAGGAAATGACAAATTACTGGACACCTAATTTGTTTGCAAATAAAAAGTGATAGACTATTTTATAATGAGTTGATCTGTGTACCCAGCCTGTTTTGTTAACCTTGAATGAACAATAGACATTTAGTGTTAATTTAGCTATCCTGGAGCAAGTAGCTTATGAACAGAGTTGACAAGCATACACTTTAACATCGCTCATGATTTGTAGTTGCTTTGTTGGTAGCTATTTAGCTGTGTTAGAACCAATCTGTCCTTGCAGCATGCCCTTTCTTCATTACAAGGAAAGTGAAGATTACATGAAAAGTAACTTTTTTAAGGCAAACTTAGGGCGCAGGTGGTTTTCACCAAGTTTATGAGCTGCCACAGAAATCCACGGTAACCTGTGGCTTGTTTCCTAGCAGAATTTTAGAGCTGTTTTGCTGTCACTGGGCCTGGTGGCAGCATGCCCCTCACACCAGTGACTGAGGGACAGCCAGGTGCTCCGCCAGCTTTGGCCACCGGTATGGAGCAGCCCCTCAGCCTGCCGCAGCCCAGGGGGACAGGCCGCACGTGGCTGCTCCCCAGGCAGGGCCCTGCATGGGCCGCTGGGCCGCCCATGGGCTGGGCTGGTGGCAAGGGGCTGCTGGGCTGGCCTGGGGGTGCGAGGGGCTGGGCTGGCCAGGCACCCACCGCCTCCCTCTCGGTGGCCCTGGCAGCTGGGCATGGGTGGCCCCATGATGCTGGCACAGGGCCTCAGCCCAGCTGTGGGGGCCTGGCTGGGGGGCAGTGGTGAGGCCTGCTTGCCCCCCCGGGGAGGCTGTGAGGATGTCGGGGCCTGCACCATTTCCCATCTTGGGTTTTTCTATTTGAAGTCTCTTTAACATCATTGCAACATAACTGAATCCAGATAAGGTGTCCCCGTATAATCCCGATAACAGTGTTTTTACATAAAATTACCCTCTTCCTGTGTGGAATTGCTGCAACTTCTCATTTGCTGTGTTTCCCCTGACTGAAATGTGGCAGCTAATAGACTCCATTTTCCTAATGGGGAACTAATATGTGCTCTTGATGTTCAGGTTTATAAATATGTAAAATATGTTTTTAATTGTTGTTAGCAAAACAGGCAGGTAATCAATACTATCAGGCGTGACAAACACACTGTTGACGTGCAGCATAGCTAAAAAGACTGGTCAGAGATAAGGGCTTCCTGTCAGCAGTGCCCTGCGCTAATTAATATTCAGACATTGTCATGTTCGATGATAAATGAATTCCTTGAACTATATTGATATAGTAGGTTAAACATTGAAAAAGTTGGGTTGAACTTTGACTTTAAATATTCATTAAAGCTAATTATGGATTTTATGACTACATGAATTACAGTTTCTATGTCATCATTGGCAATTTATTTTAAATTTATTTAAAGCAATCTTTATATATTAACTTTATCACATTCAGTGAGGTAATGCAGTAAATGTTTACTCTGTACAGTAATTAAACTTTTATTCAGGTATTTCCTTTATGCATTAGATTTCCGCAGTTGAAATGACGTTCTTTAAAAAGAAATTATGCCAATTAGCTGCTAAAAAAAATCATAGCTGTTTAAATCTTCAGTCTTTTTTGGCAAGATTTCTGTATAATCAAAGGAATAGGGTTTTTAATAACACCAGGCATGTAATCCATCAGAACCAATTTGTTTATCTTACCGTCAGTAACAGTTTTTCCACTTGAGTCTTTTGGCATGGAAAAATGAAAGACATTTCTAATATTGTACTGAGTATCATTCTGGAACCTAAATAAAAGCAGTGAACAGGTAACTTCAGTCTACTAATAGGAAGAAGACACCTGTATTTTCCTCCATAATACATTGGGGGGAGGGGGCAGGGGGAGCGCTGCAAAGCTCTTCAAATTAATGTGCACTAACTGTAAGTTAAATTTTGCTATTTGTTCTTGCAGCTGGCAGTACACCTCTGTATGCACACATGGTAAGAACAGTCAGGTACTTCTGTCAGTCCTGAAAAAAAGCATTTTGTTAATAGCAGTACTGCTGTGAGATAATCGCCTGGCCTTTTCACTGAGTTCCTGAACATTTCAATAAGGGCCATTCTCACAAAAGCTTTCAAAAGCTAGGAATGCGTTTGACTGTGTACTCTACAATTAGTGGTTGTGATACTGAAAGAGTTTCTAGGAGTTCACAAATTTTCCCTAGTCTACCTGTAGGATTTTGTGTGCAGGTCTAACTATTTAATTTTAGGAGTGTTAAAGCAAAGCTGATTAGCTATAATGGACAGGGGAGACAGAAGAATAACCGGTAATCAGTTTTAACATTGCAAGTTCTAAGCTACTTGGCCAACCTGTTGCTCTTGACTGTCCTATCTGACTTTTGACTTTGATGCTTTTTGCTGGTTTATTTATGGTGTGTATATATACATACATGTTTGTGCCTATTTACAATGCTTAAACTCCTCTATGAAGCAAAATGTGAATAAATTTTAAAAGAGCCACCAGCAGTGACTGTGTGGTATTTCCTCATGGCCACAGGTATTACTTTGAATTGTGTATATATTTAGAGAAGTAGGCACCTCAAACTGACAAAGCCCTTTCTATCTTGTCCTGGCTTTACTAGTAGGGTAGAAAGCCACCTGGCTGAGCAGTCCAGAGAAATACATGTGCGGTCCTTGTGACCACCTGAGGTCAACAGGTTGTGCTGATCTTGAACTTTTAGAAGCTTCTGATATTACTTAATACAAGATGATTTTGATACAGTTACAGACCCAAAAGTTGGCAGGTTGGCCTGAGAAAGTAAGAACTTGCTGATCTGAGCCTAGCTGTGAGCTATCCATTGCTCACTCTGCAATGAGGATACTGAAATACAGTTTCTGCGACTAGTTTGTGTTTGCAGACTGTTGAAAATCAAGCAGAGAAGGCTGTGACTGCTCCCTTCATTCTAGTAAGACACTACCTGTATGGCAGAGCAAATACCATCTTCTGTTGATATCTTGGTGCAGTACCACTACGATTCGGGTTCAGAGTGGCTAGCAAGAGCTTGTCATGCTTGCATCTGAGCCTTAATACCAGAAATGAGGTTGCTCTGAATGCTTGACATGAAAGTCAACAGATACATCTGTCCAGGGTCTAACTGTCCATGGGGGGCCTGCAGCTGCCAAATATGCATCTTCCCCAACTGTATGTTAAAGTCAACTTTGGTGACCCTCAGTACATATTATTTTTCAGGCTTCTATTGTAGAAGAACTGTCATAGAGAGGGCTTACATATCTGCAGATTTGCTGATACACTGTTCTGCGGTCACTAACGTAGGGGTACCAGAAAATAGGAAAGTAAGGTACGACACATAACACCACTTCTGAGGTTGCATTTTAGTAAAAGCACCAGTTTACACATGGCTTAGAATTTGTACTAACAGCAGAATTAATCAATTTCAACAGTCCTTAAGTGGAACAAATAATAATTTTCTTTATGTTTGAAATTTTTAAAAGTTGAACTGTTTCAGGTGCTTTATGATTTGTAATGTGTTTCTGTATTATATTACTTAAATACTGTATGTGCTAGTGCTACTATGGCACTACTTTTTCCAAGGAATATTAAAAGTGTATGTAAAAAAATAAAGCAAAGTTCTAGACATTTGATTAATATAATTTAACTTTATTTTTAAACTGTCATTTAATGAGAAATAAATTGGATTAACATAATCTCCTCAACAAAAGGGCCTAGGCAATAGGGCCTGGAAGGAAGTTTCTTTTTACTTCTGTTTCATTGTGGCAGTGAATTACAACTGCACTCCATCATTTTTACAAGTTAACATTTATGTACATAAACCTGATTAAGTCTATAACAATTGATAGCCATAATTTCCGTTCCATTCTAGTTTTGCTTCTTTTCAATGGTGTGTTTAGAATTACACAGTCAAAGCCTATCTTAATGTTAGTAGTATCAGTTCCTGAAACTGTACAGTGTTACTTAATCCCTAACAGAGGCTCTTTGTGCACAATTTGACACAGAGCTACAAACATAGACTGTCAAACTAAACCTTTGCTGCATAATTCATCAAGATTAGTTTTTAGAAATGAGATTAAAACAGTAAGAAGTTGAGCAGTGAACAAAACAGGATGTGCAGAAATAGAGTTGTATCTTGAGCACAAGTAGCAGTACTATTTTTAATCGAATTATAGCATCTAAATAAAACGAGTTTTAGAGTGTCTTGGTTCTTCTTGCTTACTTATTGATATGTTATATAGAGAAGCTTTGTAATTCATAATCCTGTCACCTAGGTTTAAATTTTCACTGGTCTTTAAAGTTATTTGTGCCTCATTTGGATAGGTCACTATTTCCAAATAGTGATTCCAAAGAGTAATTTCCAAAGAGTAACATTATATAACAAAGGGTTATCTTCATGTATGTCAGATTTTTCCCTGTGCATTGAAGAAAGCGGTGGACCAGCTGGGAAGAATTCAGAAAGAGCAGGACAGGGGAGAGGGACTCTCGCTTGTTCTTCCAGAGAACATGACTTTAATGCACTCTACTAAGTTGATATAGCTTCTGGTAAAATAGAGTAATCATATTAAACTAGATTTTATAACTGAGAAGTCATCCAGCTGTTTATACTTCCCTTTTTTGTAATATATATTTCAGATTCAAATTATTTAAATTTGATGTAATACTTTTGTTGTAAGCTTTTATCTAAGGTCAGCTCTCTAAGTAAATAAGCAGCTAAGAGCTCAGCTGCAATGTCCTTTCACTCAGAAGTACTTGGCTTCATAATTGATTGCTCTGATTTCAGTAGGATAAAACTGCATGTTTATAAAATGCGTTGATGTTAGGAATGTAAGACGATTATGCATAAGATCAAATTCTGTGATACAAAACCATTTTGTGAGTTGCCTGTTCATCTGAGCAGTATATATGAACCCAGACAATGTCACTACCTTCACCAGTCCACATGAAGCAAGGGTACCACAGCTGAGCCCAGTGTTCTGACCCCATCCCAAGCCCCTGTTTTTGATCAGCCTCACTGTAACTTGGTTTTATCAAGGAGAATTCTGAAAATAACTTTCTTCCCTCTGTGTTTTTTCTTTATGATGATGCTTCTGAGCAGTGCCTGTGTGCATTCAAAGAAGCAGGCACTTTTAACATGGCATTTGCTTAAAGTTGTGACAGCATGTGGTTTTCTTTGGTTTAGTTGGGGGCTTTGTAAGTGAGTTTAGGCAAGTTGTTTTCCAGTACAACTGAATTTTACCTGTAGCTTGCATGTGATTTTAAGACTTTTATCTAGTATTAGCTCTTCGAGAGACAAGATATACTTCCCTCTGCAAAAAAACGCCCTATAAACATACTGCTATTTAAGAATAATCTCCTGTTTTTTAAATCCAAAGGCCAGACTATAGTGAAAGTTTAGCTTGAGAGCAGTGTTTTCTATTGTGCATGACAATTTCTTCAATTTGAAATTAAGTATCAGGTGGCAATGTTTTTATCTTGTATCAGGTTTTGGGGTTTTGGTATTTTTTTGGCACTGTGTCCTTGTTGCAGGGTAGTTAACCTTGAGTCCTCTATAAGAGTGTCTCCTGAATTTTCATACTTGCCTCTTCCATGTTATAAAAAAGAAACCGAAAGACCTAAAGGAAGCTGACTGGGTCGCAGGGAAGCATACTCATCAATTAAATGTGTGACTGTTTTCTGTTGGATGGACTAATATGTCAAGGAGATGGGCAGGACCTCATGTTTGTGCTTTTGACAAATCAGCAAATGTTTAATCTCTGGATGTGCAGTGTCTCATAAATAATGCAGCAGTCGCTGAACCAAAACACTACTCTGCCAGGAGGGTCTCTGTTATTATAGGAGTGAAAGACAAAATGAAACTAAATCATCCTTTTTGTTTAATGTGCTGCTTCTTTTATACCTCTCAGTAAGAGGTTATCTACTGGCAGTCTGCTTTTTTTTCCCCCTCAGCTTCTGTTTAGTGCATCAGATGTATTTAAAGGCTCATCAAGGTCCCATTTAAAATGTATACATTTTGTATAACCCACTATAGTCTCTTTACACTACTTTTTCCTTTCTCACTTGATTTTCCTCTACTCTCTTTACATTAATATGTAATTTTCCTCTCATTAACTGGATGAAAACAGTGTATGATATGACTGTGAAGAAGTAAAAGCAAGCTCACAGTACATATGAATGAAATCTTGGCAAAGCTGCCATGACACAGATGGAGCCAGGAAGGGACTGTCTCGGCCCTAGCACCCTGGGTTAGCAGCCTTCCACTCCATGGAGATTCACTGGAAGAGGAGCAGGGTCACTGCTGTGAGGGTATGAAGAAGAAACTGGAGAGGAAGGCAAAGGGGATTGTCCCTGTGAAGGAAACTTTCTAAGTTTCAGGATAGGAAAAACTAGTGTGGAAGCTTCCTCTGCAGAAGGCGCTTTCTTTAATATTGGACTCAGGATTAAGATCTCAGAAATCTTCAGACACAATCTTCAAGTATTTGTTAAGAAGAGATATGAATGTTTTGCTAAATACGGGTGGACTTCAGTATGCTTTTAAGATTGATCTGCTGAGATTGGAGTTTATAAGCTTTCCTGAATGCAGTAGAGATTACTTCTATGTTTACAACCTTTACTTTATCATGGACTAATCATTAAAACTGTAACAGAATTATGTAGTTGAATTTGGTCACTGTTTTGAAAAAAAATAGAAGAGCTGCTCAGGACTAGACCAGCAGAAGGAGTTGTAAGTCCTATCTAAATCTGAACTGTGAACATACTTTATTTTCAATAGTAACTCAGATTTTTCATGTATTGTTATGGGTGCTAAACTCTGCTTCTGCTTATACATAAAAACACATCAGTTCTGCCAGTGGCAAGAAACTTAGCATGTATTGAAACATCTAAGCTCCTCTGCTAGATGTTTGTGTATTCTTTCACTTCACATCCATGCACTGTGAGAAAATACTCACCTGTAGGCTTCATACCAAAGCTACAAGTAGCAATTGCTGTCCGAGTGTGGCCAGCAGAGATGGTTCAGTCATTATAATTATTGTCAAACCACTTATGAACAAGGAAAGCTGTAGAAGCATGTACAAATACTCCCAACACTCCTGTTGGATTTTAAGTATTAAGTCTGCTGTGCAGTTGGCAAAGTCATTCACTCTGCACAACTCAGTAGGAAGATGGAAAGCCTGTGCTTGGCTCTCAAAAGCTATTGAATCTCTCAACTCTTCTCTTGTTTCTGTGCTGCAGTCTCCAAAAGCATTTGTTTTGCTCTGAAAGTGAAGCAGAAATTGTCAGGCTTTTATAAAAGAATTGTGGGGATGTGTTCCGTGTTTAGAAAGGCACTTGTCTGTGTTACTAATTGCATCCATCCATTTGGTATTTGGAAAAGTACACCTGGTAGTTGTGCCCTTACCATGTTTAGTCAGCTGTTAAGGATCTTCTTTATAATGGCTTATGAAACTTCAGAGAAGCAACAAAGAAATTAATATTTTTATAGATCTTAGAAAATGTAAAAAAAGTAACTTTTTATAAGTATTTTATTTCTTCTGTTTTGGTTTTTTTTTAATTGGAAAGCATCACACTTTTTTGGGTATAGTTAGCCAAAGTAGATATTTTTATAATTTCTTATTTTATTGTTGTTTTTTTGCAGGCTCTAGGAAGTTTTTACTTTCTTCATGAATCTTTGAAAAACATCTACCAGTTTGATTTTAAAGGTAAGTGAAGGAATTAAATGTTGTTAGTTGTCAACTGGCTTTATATGTCAAGGCAGCTTTTCTGTCATCTTTTCTGACAGTGGTGCCTAGCAGTTTTTTTCCATGATATGTGGACTTCTGTATAATGCATGCAAGTCCATTGATGACAGATTTTACTTCTCTTACCTTTTATAGACCTCTTAGAAGTCAGTGGACCAGCCACAGGTTGAAAACTGGTGCATTAATCATTCCCATGCAGATGGACCTTCGGATCCATAGAGATCCCTGATGATTTCAAAAGAGCTGGGAATGCCACAAGGTTCTTCCATGTAGATCAAATATAGGACCAAGACCTTAAATGTCCAACAGCGATGGTCATTTTGCAAAGCAACTGATATAGATTTATGGCTTAAATTACTTTGGAGCAGTGCAGGTCAGCAGGAGGGTGTCATTGTTTTTAACCCACATTGATCCATCAGGTTGGAGGTCTTGCTAAATCTCAGAATTTTAAAAGTAATGCTAGGCTATGTACATTAAATATTAAAAATATCATAGAAAATTACTGAATGCTTCCTGAGGTGTATATAGAAAAGATTATATAAAATTTATGTTATTTCAGTTGAGAACTGTCTGTATATTAAATACAAAAGTCTTCTGAGCTTCATTTAGCTAACTGAGCAGAATCACATTAATACATCCAGCATCCCATTAATGTGAGACACTGTTGAAATGGTGGTTAACTATGGAGTGATCTAATTGTCTTAATTATATAGATTCATTACTTTTGTTCTCAGTAGAGACAGATTCTTTCTGCTCGCGTAATTGAGGGTACAGGGTCTTCCTTCCCTGACATATTTAAATGGTAGTTCTACATATATAGCAATTCAAGATGTAGCGAACGTAAGTCCTCCTGTCATCATTGGCTTCAACGCTGAAGGAAAACTTTAGCTACAATATCATAGGCAGTTCAGAGTAGATTTCATTTCTGAGAGGCTGTACTGGAAAACTCAATAGTGAAGTAGGGACTTGTAATGAGGGGTCATATCTAGTCCTTCTCCCGGACTGGAACAGTTTTGCAGACACTGAGTAATGATAGTATTATCAGATGAAATGTGTGCAGGGTGGAATTACTGGAGGAAATTGACATTGCCTGTGAAACTGAGTGTCCTGGGTGTTACTCCAGTCCTCAGACTGAAGAGCCTCCTGGTCCCCTGTTGGTAACTGTTAGTTCCTTTTGCCATGTGAGTGGCTTTGACTGTCAGTGTGAACTGTGGCTGCGCTGCAACTTGATTCTGCAGCCCACAGCTTCTCTGCACCAGTGCTGTAGGACTAGCAGTTTTGCTCTGAATTCCACCTCAAGTTCCCTCCTGATGGTCATAGCTGCTCTAGCAACATCTGACCAAGTGAAATGACAAGTCTTTTAGGAAAAGAGGAGCTTTCTGGGTTTATTAATCGTTGATTGGCAGCTTATTCACTGCTGTA
Source organism: Falco cherrug (assembly GCF_023634085.1). NCBI lineage: Eukaryota > Metazoa > Chordata > Aves > Falconiformes > Falconidae > Falco > Falco cherrug. The sequence continues at coordinate 57,357,597 of NC_073705.1, forward strand.
TGGCTTTTAGAAGAAAATGTATGGAAAGAAAAAGTGTAGGGGAAAATAATCGATATAAAAGAAATAAGCAGGCACTTGTCCAGAAAATAAACGCTTTAAATGTTCAGTGCTTCATTTGGCTTGGCAAAATCTTAGCAAAGCCAGATGGGGTGTGCACCATGCACATAAAGATATGTTTGGCCCAGTCATCACTTGGAAAGAAAAAACTCTTAATAAAATCCAAGGAAAGCAGGTGCTACACTGAATCGTTGTAAGTCACTTGCTGTTCTCTTAATGTAGAGCAGAATCATTCTCCTAGCATAGTGTTTGTAAAATACGACCCTGAAGGCTCCCATCTTTCAGGGGAAATGTAAAACTTGCCTCTTCTCTCTTGACTATTGGCATTTTCACAGTGTATTAAGCTCTTAAATCAGAGGAAAAATCCAAATGGGTATAAACGTTCTCTGCACAAAAATCATTATGGAATTCTGGTTCTACTCAAAAGCATGCAAAAAATACATGTTTATATACAATTCAATATTCCTGTAACATCACTCTGCCTTTTCAAAATTCACTTCACAGTTGGACATGACTGAATACAGGCTTGGGGGGGGGGGGGGGGGGGGGGGGGAGATTGCCTCTGTTTTTCAGTTCTCAGGAAGACATATTTGAGTTTTATAATGAGAAAAATTTTCTCCTACAGCTTCATGTATTATTTATTACCCACAGCATAGAAGGTGTTGGACTATTTTTATAGTGGTCGGAGTCCCAAATGTTTGCTTACAATTTAAACTATTGACAAGCTATGTGTTCTAAAGGGCCGTCATCCAACAGAGAGGGTTGCTGACTGGGGTATTAGGCCAGTTTCAGTCTACCATTTTGAAGTACAGAAAGAATCTTGTTTTCTTGGGTGTGAAATCAGAAATAGCGTAGGAGTATTTTTACTTGGAGATGCATGAGAAGGCATGCTTCTTTCCTCCTGCATTTGCTTCTCAGCAGTCATGTAAATGAATCACTGGTTGATATTTAGCATTGATGTTAATGTAAGTTGATGATAAGGTGCCTCCTTTCGGCCAAGTGCTACCTTTTATTTAGATTCTCACAGCAGAAGCCTTCAGTATTACAGTTCTGGCAAATGTTTTCTGTATCCTGAATGACATAGGGATCTTTTTGCTGACACTGTTAAACTTACTGAAAGAGGCACATCCATCCATGATCTACTTAGAATGATGCCACATTAGTTTATCAGGATATGTGTTTAGCCTTCCTGTGGGAGCCAGATCTCAAAGTGATAGGCACATAAAGAATGATACTTTTTTCCCCCTGAAGACATATTGCTACATTGCAGTAAATGCTTCCTCAGATTATATAAAATACTTTATCTAGACAACTTAAAGTGACAGATTTTTGTATTGCTTGGTATTTTCACTGGATATCCAGAAGAACTGGACAGTTCAAGGTTCTTGATAATAGTTGTTTGGGACTTTTTCTCTTAGGCATTCCTAGTCAAAGTGCAGTCCAGTTGGTAGTTCCAGCTTAACAGTAGCTGCAAGATAACTGCATGGATTCCTGTGTCGGAGCAGTTGGGTAAATTAAGTCAGGTTCTTGCTGTTAGATGCCAATACATTGCCCTGATAAGGAGACAGACCAAGTACGAAGTGGATCAAGAAGCAGAACCTCTTGTTCATGAGTTGTATAGATCCATAGATTGATTGTTAAGGCTGAAAAGTCTGTGCTATTTCTGTCTCTGGTGTAACCATTCATTAAAGACTTTGGAAAGTGATGTGCTTTACCGTTAAGTCTCTTTCACAAACACAGCACCCATTCCAGCTTTAAAATCCACGTGTCAACCTCATGTGCTGATAGCCAGAAGTGGGTAATCTGAAAGAGGTGGGTGGCTGCGGGGCCACAGAGCAGCCGATACGGGATTTGAATGGAGTGAGTCCAGTTCATCTTCTGCAAATCACTAGAGCAAGTTTTTACTTTCTTGGTTTGAAATAATGAACTGATGCTGGAGGCCTGGTATATGTCAGCGCCATTCAAAAATAAGACCCTTTTTTTACTCTTAAGGGTTTTCAAGTGACTATACAAATAATTCAGAGTTGACTGAGCTGCATGTATAAGCTCAGAACATTTCAGGAGGAAATAAGGGAAAAAAAGAACGCCTCTTTGTCCTGACATCTGATTTTTATTTTTGTAATAATTTTCAGTCACTTGCCTGATGAAGGAACACTCATCTGAAACGTGGCAATTTATGTTACTGGCCTTCTTGATTGATGGAGGCTGCCATGGAGGTAGTGGGGATGCTGGCAGAGCTGAAATTTCTTTCTACCCATGCACATGGGGATGGCTGCACTGCATCCAACCACTGTTCTGTCTGGTCCAGTAACTGTTTCTAAACGTGGCAGAGACCCAGAGGAAATCCTCTGATGGGCACCTATGGGTCAGTTGTGCCTCAGGAGTCTGTTTAGGTTAGGCCTTAGCAACTGTCCTCTCTGACACTGTGTTCACACATGCATGATACCTGATGTAGTTCTAGGTATTTGAATAGTTATGAATATCCAGTCTTTTTCTGGATCTTGCTGGAGTCTGACAGTCTGGGACAGTAAGTTGCCCAGCAAAGCAACCCATTATTTCAAAAATGAAGTTCCTCTTTTTATCAGGTTGTGCATTGCTGTTCCTGAATGTCATTGGCTGTCCCCATTTCTGTTTTAGGATGTAACAGAGAGAAATTTCTAATTTTCCTGTTCCAGACCACTCAGTAAACCACTTGGTTTTGGTGCAGTCTGTCCTCTGCCACTCCTACATCCCTGAAAGGAAAACACTCCTCTATTCACAGAAGAACTTTTTTTCACATTTCTTGTTTTGTCTCAGAGCATTTTGTAGTATTCTAATTACTTCAGTGGATGACTTCAGGATGTCACCTTTCTTTGCAGAGACAATTGTTAATTAAAAACAAGTCTACCTCAGATCAGTTCCACAAAAGCAGTGAGCTGCTCAGCTTGTGGTCAACTCATCTTTCATTAGGAATTCCACCACCATTACTGAACCATCAGTTCCAGAGTGACAAAAATCACCCCCCCCACTGATACAGCTAGCCCAGCACACCATTTAAGTGTGGCAAAACACCTAAATCGATGTCTGTAAATATTGTTGATTTAAAGCAAAAGGCAAAAAGCTGAGGTGATCTAAACGAATGATTATGTACTTGTTTGATAGGTAAAAGATGTGATCAGTTGTGTTTTACGGATGTGCATCAGTTGATGCTTAGGTAGGTAGACTTAAAATCTGGGGAAAAAAAAGTTGCTAGGTGAAATGTACAGATAATCACTACGCATAAGTAACATTTTTCACCTATGTGTGTTTTGTATTAATTAATTTTTCTTTTAATTATCCAGCATAGATTGCTGGATGCTGGCTGAGGACACAAACAGGCGTCTCCTGGAAGACCATCCCAGAGAGTTTGAGTAGAGAGACCTGGTTCATAATTAGGGCTTTAACACTTTATAGTGCTCTGGATAGTAAGAATACTATCAATACCCATAACTGTGTAGGTTAAAGATGTGTGATATAAAAAGTGTGTTTATACATGGCTTAGTGGTCTCTGGTTTTTTCCCCCAGAACAGCTCAGTGCTTGCATATTTTTGCTAAGACCCTACAACCTATAAAGTAGATGTCACTGCTTTGCCAATGAGTGCTATAAGTTGCTTATAACGTTAAAGGTATGTATGTTAATTATGTTTTATATCTATCTATCTATATCTAGCTAAGAAGTATAAAAAAGTTACTGGGAAAGAAATCTACTCAGACACTTTAGAAAGCACGCCCATGCTGGAAAAGGAGAAGTTTCCACAGGATTATTTCCCTGAGGTATGTACAACCTTGTGGAGCGTTCCCAGATATTAGGTTTGGTTCTGCTTTGCTCTGATTACTTGAGTAGCTCCTGTCAGTAATGTAAATAAGGTCACAACTAAGTCTTGGGTTTTTATTTGTTTGTTTGTTGGTTTCTTGTCACCTCTATGTTTTAAGTCATTCCATGGATTTACCAAATTCAAATGGAGTTCTTCGTATATATAGTAGGACATCCTTGTGAAGGATGGAGACAGTGATGAAAAGACTTGTTTGTGCATTTAAAACCAAAGAAATAGCACACAGTGCCAATTGCAAGTCGGTTTCAGGGAGACTTACTCCTTGGCAGGGTGAGATGCTACTTTGAACAGGTTCCATTTGTATTCAGCAGCAGCAGCTCTGTAGTCATGGCTGGAGCAATGCTGGTTTCTGCTCAGTACAGCCAGGTACTGCTGCAGACACTGCAAGTATGTAGGGAAAAGGTGCTTTCTTAGTGATGCGGGAATACATGTTACTTAAAAACATACTGATATTTCCCTCCGATGCTGCCCTTGTACTGCTTTTTTGTTGTTCTCTTGAGAGCTGGGGAATGCTGCACGTTTGAAGTTGAAGGTGAAGGTCTTGTCAAACCCAGAAACACAAGGACAGCTGAGGGTTTTCTTCCACTGCACCTGTAAGTGCAATTGCACATGCAGTTGTAGTCTTTGCAGTTCTCTTCGATGTTTAATTTAATTTGGTCATTTTTAGTTTCTTAAGAACATCGAGAACATAGGTGTTTAACAGTTGGTGTTTACTACAAGCCAAGTGAATAAATATGTTGAATTTCTTTAACATTTGTGGATCAAACAGGCATGTTACTGCTTTAATATAAGGAAGAACTAGATGAAGTTAATTAATTTTGAATTTGTAAATATACACACTTAGAGATATTTACATACTTCATGTGCTTGGAAGAGCATTGCGTAAATAATTACAGGGTTGATGGGATGTAACTTATTCTTTTTCTTTACTTCTATTTATTTTTATATTCTGTATCTCTATACTGGAAGGGAAACTGCCTTTGACATAGTTTTACTAGCTTTTACCTGCTGTGAATAAACATCTTAAATGCTTCTTTGAAGTTAAGTGTTATATCATTTTGAAGGAACTTCAGGTGGTTACTGAGGTATTTATTTTTCTCCTCCATCAGCAATAAACTGTAGCAGTATGGGTGATTGACAACATAAGTAGGAAATGAACAGTGCTGTTGAATGATTTGATTGTAGTCCTGAGAGCACTGAACAGCCGTGTGTGAGCGCTGCTATCACACTTAACAGCAATAGGCCAAATTATGGATTGTTCATTGATACCCAGGAAGAATTATTTCCATCGTTATTTCACTGCTGTTGTTTCATCATGAGACTGGCAAATTTGTAACTTGTTCAGCGTCATTTATTACCACCTTTTACACAATTCTTCACAGTCCCTTGGACAAACAATTGAGTCTAGTGGCTTTCCCACACTGTTGTGGACCAGGGTTTGTGTTCATTTCTTCTGAGTGCTCAGGGATCAGTTGTTCCCACGTTTGTATTTGGAGCAATAGCTTCCATATTCAACGCAGCCTGCAGCGCTGCTTTAGAAACCATTAGGTCCAGAACCCAAGATGCAGCTAAATGCCATTTGAGGATCTGATGCCTTCATACTGTTCCCATTCGTTACACCACCTTAAATGGCTTTTCTAAGGAGAAAGCACCGTGTTCTGCTGTTGTCAGGGATACTGTTTACCTGGAGGAGGAGTAAATGGGAAAAGATAAAATCCACACTTGCAATTAAGATATGAACAAATCCCTGAAGCACCTTAAAGGTTAGTTCTGTTCCTGCACACAGCACAATTCCTTGTAATGGTGTTGCGGCAAGACTTGTACCACAGGCTGGTTTTATTTCAGGGCTTCACAAAGTGGGAGAGGAAAGTGATGGGCTCTCCAGGACTACAATAATGCAGATAACAGCAGCATCAGTGTTTACAGTGTGTGACTTTCCATGCTCACTTGGCGTGCAACCTAGCATAGACCAAGCCAGCGTATTGTTCGTATGAACTTGAAGTCACGTATGTGATGTGATGATATAGAAAATAATTGTGATTATTTTTACACTATGCTGTTTTTTTTATTTTGGACTGAAGACCAAAGAATCTCTCAAGCTGACATAAGTACAGCAACGTCAAAAAACTAACAGTGACATAATTTGGCTTCTTATATAAATGTTGTATTTCTAAAGCTAAAATTAATCTTGTTACCACCAGTTTTCTTCCTAGACGAGTGTTGGTAATAACAATGCTAATTGAAAGACCACAAAATAATGCACATTTTGAAAATTTGAATTGACACAGCAGAATGCATGAGCAGCAGATCTTTCCTAATATTACATTTACAATGCTCTTGTGTGTTTTAGCCAGACTGCTCATATCACATATACAGTATTTTCCGTGAGAAATGGTTGAAGACTGATTTCTTTTCTTTTTATTACTGCTGCTTAAGGATGATCTAAAAGTAATTACAATGATTGAGGCATAATGCAATTCAAAATAATTACAGCCCACTGCATATAAAACTAACAAAACTTTCTGTCTTGATTTATGGGTCCTCTTGGCTAGGCATAAGACTCAAATGATGCCTCTGGGAGCAACACTCCAGATAATGTTAGGCCATTTAAAAAAAAGCAGATTTGTGTAGTCTATCAGGCCTGAGTAATTTTTTTTTTTTCACATAGTGAGAAATTGGTTGTTATCATAGATCACAGATACTGCTCAAAGCTCTTATGAAAGATGAATTAATTTCACTAATGCTTTAATGCAAACCTTTCATGGAGAAGGCTGTATGGTGATAACCTTACTGCGGTCTCTCCTTTCTCAATGATGATTTATGTTGTCTTTTAGTAGATGAAACTGCCTGTATTCACAATCCATCTGCTGGCTAAAGGAATCCTATTAACAGAGGATCTGAGAAGAGACTTAATACTGTAAGGTGAAAGATGTGGTATCCCCTTTCTGGGACATGAAGTAGGAATTTTTTTTCCTATTTTAAAATGTAGATACCTCTCTGAGAGCATACAGATGATCTATGTCATCTCTGCCTGTTTTTATGCTGGCTTACAGATGGTGGATCAGCTAGTGACTATCTGTTAAAGTCAAAATAAAGATTCTTGCTTTGAAATTTGCAATAAGAAACAGTTTGCTCTTTCCTCCTTCCCAAGCTATAGTTCTTCTTAAATTCTGTTTCCAAAAGTTTCTTTTTTTCCAAATACTGTATTTGAAATATTAAAGCATTGTCATTTTGGGACAAGTCATGTAAGCTTGCTGTTGGCAGTTCTGTTCATGTTATCGGTGTGCTGCTGTTACCTTAATAGTGTTCATGTTATTATTGTAATTATCTGCCTTTAATGCCTATTTTATAAAATAAGTTTTGTAATGATTCTTTGTGTTCTTAGAAAAATTGAAGTGTCCTACAGAATTACTATCATATTTTGGGTCAGGCATCTAAAATTTAGGTCCATTGTTTGTACTCCTATCAACGCTAAGTTCTGCTGTTCCAAAGAAAGGAATTATTCTAGACTTAAGTGTTCTTTGGAGAGTTTAGTGAAATATAGGAGGAAAAAAGAAGATGCCTTGTAAAACAGAAGAAATGCTGTATCTCTGACCATGGATATGAAGTATGTGAGCAGGCTGGTAGTCCATGTTGTGCTTTCAAACACATACCATTATTTTCAGCTATTTTTAGCAAGGACCCAAACTGGAGCATTACACTTCAGGTGCTGGCAGGGTCAGGCCCCTCTGACTTCACATCCCTGCTCCTGCATTCCCCTTTACCTAGCTGGTCCTTTGAGGTTCTCTAACAGATGAAAAAGGGACCCCTAAAACCTCTGCCCCACCAGTGTATACTCATACCTGATGCTTCCACAGGCCTTCTGCCAGCTCAATGTGGTAACTTACAACTTCCTTCCAAATAAATACTTAGTCTTTCTTTCAGAAGTTGCAGCATTATTGTATTTCTGTCTTCTAAAATAGCTTTTAATGAGGAAATTATGTATTGCTGCTGCTTGGCTACTTCATTAGTGGTGTGTATATAAAGAAGCTGACAGCAATACTGATTTGCAAGTCCCATGGTTTTGTATATAGCAATAAGTGAAGCAAGTGTAGGTTTTATCACATATTTCTTACATTTGCTTACATCATGCACAGTGATTTAAATGTGGGCTTCCAAGAGACATATTCTTACTAAATTCTTTATACTATATTTTCTTGTAAATAAAGGGTAATGAAAAGATTATGTGAAAAAGCAAGTTATCAATTGTTGCCCTATATAATAGACTTTGTCATTAGAGAGATTGACTTCATATTCTTGAGCTCTCACTATACATTTTTTTGATGAGAGCCATGGATGTTTTTATTTCCAGCTTTTAAACTTATGTAATGACTTCCAAAAGTCTTTAGCAGTAAAAATATGACTGATAGTGCTGTTACAATGCTTGATAATGTTCAAAGGCTGAACTGGCCTTGAGTTCTCCATATACTGCGTATTATTCTGAAATATAAGGAAATCAAAAAGGTACTTCAACGAGTTTGTATACAAACTCCTAAAAACATAAGATCGTAGATGATTTAGTTTTGTAAACTGATCTAAGGAAAGAAAGGAACTGATTTTGGGGCAGGAACTACATTCTGTGTGGGTTTTATGGAAAGTTGTCATCATACACACTCCTTTTCCTGGCTGGTTAAATGTTGAGCATATTGTGAGTACATGAAACACAAGCTGCTGCGTGAGGCTGTGAGGAGGAGTTGTTCTCACCGTGCTGATGCAGGCCTTTTAATGCTGAACATCCCTTGGTGCCTCAGTTGTTCTGCTGCTCAGTATTCACCTGCCTTAAGTAGAAGATTTCCCATCTTCCCTCTGAACTGCAGTGTTCCTTTAAGAAGCTGCAATTACACTGCAGTCATTGCCACTTTAATATGTCTTTCCTTCATGCCCTGCTTTGTATGGTTGAATAAACCCTTGCTGGGTCACTATTTAATTTCATATGGTCCCTCTCAGTAAAATGATGGAGAAAAGATGAATTAAGGCTCTGTGCTAGTCATTATCAATCATGGTTTGTATGCATTACTTATTGCTCACAGTGCTTTTTGACATTAGCCCTCTATAACCTCTCTCTTCATGTTAATGTTGTCTGGAGGTCCTTTTACCCAATGTAGCAGAGGTTATTTATGTAGGTGGTGTTTCTAGGGGGTTTTAAAAGGTCAGCATGATCTCCCAAGAGACTCTATTCACAAAGAAAAGGCTGGCAGAATCTAACTACAAGTTTTCAAACTGTGATTTAAAAAAATAAAAATTTAAAGGACTTCTAACAGGTGTGAGGATTTCCGTTACACTTATTAAAGTAAATTTTTGGGAAAATAGCCTCTAATACATACTACTGCCCTCAAAACCAGTATTTGCAGTGTACGTGTGAGGAAGCACCAAGCTACTATAAAGAAATTCTGTATTTTACCATGTCATGAAATATAAATTGTGTTGCAAATACCTTTTAACTGGTTTGTATCAGTGTAGGCTTACATGAGACAGAATAAGACAGCAGTGCCAAGGGTTGGGCATTCTTTATACTGGTATTGCTTGTGTTACCATCAGTGACAGAATCAGAGTAAAGTCCTGTGGGATGGCCTGCTGGAGAAGTGGTTGATGATTGACACAGGACTCTCAGTCTCATACACTTTGGTTGCACAAAAGCTTAAACTACTTGTACGTGCGTGAGCTGTGGCAGCAGGCAGGGCACATCCAAGGAGAACGGGCTCTGGCTGATAGCACTGCAAGGCTTCTCACTGCCATCTTAAGGTTCCTGAGGGCTGGGAAAACACAAATGTCACAGCCGTTTTCAAGAAGGGTTCCAGGTGGTCTCTCCTCAGTCACAGGAAGGTGATGGAGCAAATCTTCTTGGATGACCAATTGCATGGACAAAGGGAGTGCTGTGGATGTTGTATGCATTGACTCTGGCAGGGCTCTCAAAGCAGTCTCTCACAGCATCCTTGAAGCCCAATTGGTAACGTGTACTGGGTAGGTGGAGTGTAAGATGGCTGGAAAGTTGGCCAGCCAAAAGGCTCTCAGGGTGGTGAACAAAGTCCAGCTGCCAGCTGGTTGCTGGTGGTGTTCCTTAGGGGACGATGCTGGCGTCTGTACTGTTCAACACCTTTGTTAACAACTTGGACAGCAGGATGGAGCACACGCTCAACTTTGCAGATGATGTCAAGTTGGGAGAACAGTCAATATGCTGGAGGGCAGGGCTGCTGTTCAGAGGGAATTCAACAGCCTGAAGAAGTGATCTGACAGGAACCTCATGGAGTTCAGCAAAGGTTAATGCCAAGCTTTGTCCCTGGCATGGGATAACCTCATGAAGCAATACAGGTTGGAGGTGACTGTCCAGGAAACAGAAAAGGACTCAGATCTTGTTGGACAGCAAGTGGAGCATGAGCTGGCGCTGTAATTTGGTGGCAAAGAAGGCCAACAACATCCCAGGATGTGTTACGTCCCGGGAAGGGACTCCTCCATCTATTTGGCACTCCAAGGCCACATCATATCTTCAGTGTCCTGTTTGGGAACCCCTGTACCAGAGAGGCATGGGCAAACCGGAGCAAGCATAGGAGAGGCACCTCTGGGGCTGGAGCACAAGATGTGGGTGGAGGTCAGGAGAGCCCAGGAGGTGGAGGTGATGGGGGACCACACTGCTGGCTGCAGTGGCCAACTGGTGGCTCTGGAAGGGTGGGGTCAGGTACCTCTGGGTGGCGTGCAGCAACAGGACAGCAGTCATCAGCTGCAGAAAGAGAAAATCTGACTAAATCTGGGAAAAGATTTCACCATGAGGGTGGGCAACAGAGGAGGGGCCCAGATAGGCTGTGGAATCGCTGTCTTTGGAGGTGCTCAAAACCCAACTGGATGCAGCTCTAAGCGACATGATCTAGTTGGCTCTGGTTTAGTATTACATCTTTTGAATTACATATTATGTTGCCAAAGAGGAAAACAGCAAATGAAAAACGACAGCTTGATTGAAGACATTATCTTGGTCCACATCATAGGCTTAGACTGTTTAATTTTAAGTTCCATGTACTGTTCTTCAGTAATTAGAAGTTCATTATAGTTATTTTTAAGAATGAAATGACAGAACTTTCCTTTTTTGATTGAGATCAGATTTAGGCCCATTTTGAATGCTTCTAGCATTTAACTTTTTTCGTTGTTTTGCTTTTGAATAAATGTGGACATTTAGCCAAATCTCAACTTGTAACTGTGCTGTCACGATCATCACAGAAACTGTGAATATAAGAGACCTTATTGGGTTATGGGCTTTGTAGTTCAACCATGGAAGTGGGACTGTTAGGAACATGTGTTAGCCCTCCAGCCAGCCACTCCCTGGTTGACCAGAGCTGCATCTACAGAGATATTCTTTTTCCGTGTTGAAAAAAGATATTTACAATAAAGTAGATATTTATTCAGTTACTGCAGATTTCTTCTCAGTAGAGCTGCAGTTTAAGGAAAATCAACAGTGTGCTCTCCTAAGACAAAAGTAATAAGGATTTATAGAAAATGGTCCCCCTTCGAATGTGTCCATCAGCTGGATTTGAGAGGAGTGAACTGTTAGGATTTCCTCCCTGAATACAACTGTATTAGACCTAGGCAAATTTACTTGCCTTCAAAACCCAAATTCTTAAAAGATTCATGCACCTATAAGCATCAACAAACTGCTGATGTTAATTACTAAACATCTCAAAAACACTTACCCACCCCACACTCCATCTGTAGTGACAGAGTCAGTGCTGTCAGCTGCCCTGAGTCACCAGACAGATCTGCAGGGTGGGGGTGTGTAAACTTTGTCTATGCTCAGAAGAGAAGCCTATTTATTCTGTATAATCCTTCTGGGTTTAAGAGCTTTTTCTCCTTTTGTCTATAGGAAATCTTCACATCTGGCTGAACCTTTGTTTTGTTAATTTATTTTATTCCCTCTAAATATATACCCTGTGAGCTACTGAAAGCCAACTGTAAGTAGACACACAAGTCAAGAACAGAAGAAATCTGTTCATCATGCATCCATAGTATCAAAATACGAGTTTTGACTCACTGCATAAAGGACTTTGCTGTTAGTCACTGTTCTTGGACTTGATGGTCTTGAGAGGACTGCTTCCTTGGACTTTCCACTGCTTTAGCAATGCGAAGCTGCTAAAATTTGTGCAGGAAAAGCCTCCAACGCTTCTTTGGCAGGGCCAGCACAGCTGGGTCATCAGGGAAGCAGGCAAGCTGCAATTTTCCCTGCAGCGCTCTCAGTAAAATTTGCCTCTAGCAGTCTGGCTGGGAAGGTCCCACAAGCCTGCAGAAAGGTGATTCTGAAATTGGCACCTGCATTAAGAAACACTAAAAGCAGGTTTCCCAAAATACGGAGTACATAACTGTGAACAAATTTGGTAGCCAATTTTGTATTTGTTTGGTTTGTAGCTTGTAGGTAACACTTTTTCCACAAAATTACCAGCTCTGAAATTGAGTGCAAACAGGGAAATAAGCTGTGATTTACAAGTAACTTTGCACGTTTTCAAGGATTTGGGTAGAAGAGAAGAACTGGGTATCAGTAAGCAGTTTTCACATTCAAGCTTTCAAGAATAAGATATTATTCATTCAGTAAAATAAACACTTTAAAATCTTCATAAACACATTTTGAATGCAAGGAGAACCCCAACAGGAAAGGGGCCCTAGTAAAGCAGTGGTGTTACATCCGGTTGGTCTTGACTGCAGTTGCCATGTTTGTGCCTGAAGAGAGAAGGAGGTGGGAGATGGGTAACTGTTATCTGAAGGGTGACCAGAAGACAGCCCATTTAGATTTTGTGAGGCATTTCACTATCTTAGCAGTATTTGGGACTTCAGCATCTCATCAGGACTGTCCACAGTGGGGTGGATAAATCTATCCAACAAGTCTCTTGTGAAGGCAGTACCTTAGGTGAGCAAAACCTGTGAACAGGGGGGATGCTCTGCTACGGCTAGCACTGTATTTGTAATAAGGAGTTGCAGTCTTTTGCTACAAAATCATTGGCATCATTATTTAGGCCATGACATGAATATTGTCTGGTGCAATATTCATTACCAGAGAACAGTAGCCTAGTCCCATATTCATTGTTAACAGTGAATAAATAGGATGCAGACTCATGTCTTTTTGTGGGAGGTTGTAATTTATGGCAGTGGCTTAGGAGTGGTGCTGAAAAAATCCTTTTGCTGTATCATAAGTGCCGTATGTTGACGTGAGCTGATTTGTGGCTTTCTCGCAGATGTTGCAGTTTTGATAAATGTAATGTTTTACCATTATTTAAATTCCCCTTAACTTTTATAGAAATATTGGGTGGGTCAGCTCAGCAGGAGAAATAGCTTTCTAGCAGATCTCATTCATTTTAATTTGATGTAAATCTCTGATGACAGTTCAGGTAAAATTACAAAGAAGCCAAGATATTTGTGTGTAGGCAGTAAGAATTTGCTGGTTTAGGCTAAGCATAAATACAGTTGTAAAGCTTTCCTAATTGGTTATCGTTCATCTATAAGCCACTACCAGGGCTTATATTAATTTTACATGTAAGTTTAAAACTGCTGCAGGACCAAAAATGTAAATAACTCCAGTATTTAAAATAGACACAATATATGTTTTCAAGGTACCTTAGTTGATGTGTAGTGCTTATTAGTTACCACATATGGGTGAACTTTGGTTTTGTTCTCTGTGTAAGTATGTTTCACAGTAATCCTTTACTTAATGTGACTGATTCTTATTTATTTTTCAGTGCAAGTGGTCCAGAAAAGGTTTCATTCGAACAAGATGGTGTATTACTGATTGGTAAGTTGCATCTTTAGTTACTTCTGGTTATGTGTATATTATGTATGATTTTGTTAACTGTTTCAAAGAAGGTATTTGTATGTGTAAATTGGTCTGCTCATGGAACAGATTGGTTCCAAAACAGTTGCTTTGCTTTATTATTTATTGAATGCAAGTTGTAATGCATTGAATGTGAGTTGTAATGATGCGTACAAAATGTGATATTAATGTTCACATGTATGTGCAATTAACATGGAATAATTCAGGTCATAAGCAGCTGCTCAATCAAGCATGATCAAAAAAGCCTGGTGTCTGTGACCAAGGCCACAGGAGTCACAGTGTGGAGCTAAAGGCACCCCCCACTACTGCTCACCAGCATGCCTGATGCAGCCAAGGCTCTACAGCATCTCACCTGGGTCAGATACGTGTACCTGGGTGTATGCAGCCCTCACCTCTGGGACTTCTGAGGAGAGAGATTGTTCTCCAGGAGCCCTTCAAGCCAGTCCTTTAAACCCAGTCCAGTTTCTACTGAAGACAGTGGGGGACCCTACCTTAAGGAATGCAGCTTATTAAAGCCAGTTCCTGCTATATTACTTTTACTGGAACATAACTTTTTATTTGTCGTATTCAAGTCAGGTTTTCCATTTTAAACCCAGGGTATGGTCATGGTCTCTGTGAGGTTGCTTATTTTCATCCTAGAGTAAAGCATGTGGCAGCCCAGCACTCACTAGTAGGGTTCAATGGAGGGGCAGTAGAGCAGGCAGCACACCTCTTACCTGTGCACTCATATACTGCTGAGGAAATGTCCCACTGAACACAACTTATTTAAGTTAACATAACCTGGCTGTTGTCAAAGCAGAGAGCGCCCGTCATAAGATATCCTCTGGAAATCTACAGAAAAAACAAACTTTTTTCACTCTTGGGATCATCCAGCAGACTAAAGAGGTGGGAGCTGAGGGGAGCAGACAACTGTATGACAATAGAAATTGAACTTCATGATGGTGTTACATGCTGGATCGCTGTCTTTGCAAGAGCAGTAATAGTAGTAGTGTATGTTGTGGGGAGCAGCTGATTGTGCAGCATAATATACCTGAGAGACCTTGGAAATTTTGTATTAATACAAGGAGAGCTCAACAAACCCACAGATCGTACATGTTTCTCTAGTCCTACCTGGAAACAGATTACCTTACTTTTTTACTGTTAAGTCATAGTTTTGGTCTTCACTGCTTATTTATGTTACAGTCACCTAAATATATGTGAATGTTCAACATTTTCCCCTTCTTCCTGTGGTCATTTCATGTCTTAAAATTGTAAGTTTGATTTTAAAGTCTGAGGAATGTTCACACAGGCTGACTTTTGAGGGCTGAGCAGTGTTCTTGCTTGTTTACATAAGCATGTGTATTAGATTAAGCAGTTTGTGAAAAATGAAAAAACAGCAGGTTTTCTCCTTTTAGTCTTTTGTCCCAGGAATCAGGCAGGCAGCTATGGGATAATGTAGGCTCTTGTTAATTTTTTCAGATCTGTGTGACATGGTGTGTGATTACAGCAGTAGAGAACTGCAGAAGTGGATATTTAGCACCAATTACTAATCTGGCCTTCCCTCTTATATCATGACTCCTCCAGGTTCTGAGTCTCCTATCTGCTTGCATTTCCTCTTTGCAGAAAAAAATAATGTGATCTTATTTTCAGGCCTTTCCAAGAAAAAATTATTCTTCAGAGATAGAGTTAAAGGAAACGTTTTCTTGCAGGTTAATATTAAAAGGGGGTAGTTATTGGAGGGAGCAGTCTGTAGCTAGATGTTCTGACCAGGTAATATACTATGCTTTTGTTTCCTAAGGGTATATTGGGAAGTAAGAGTGAAGAGGCTTACAGCTTTTTCTGATCTGTAATGAGGTGAGCTGGTGGTTTTGGTGGTAGTTCTGTGTCTGGAATAGTCTGCGATTACAATCCACATGATCCAACGAGATCTCAGATGTTTCTAATGAGAAGTTGAAGGGACAAGTTACTCTGAACAATTTCTGCAGAATGAAAGATAAATATGGAAAATACAGATGGTTAGAAAATGCACCTAGTTAGGTCTAAGTGCATAATGTGTCTGTTCATGGTATGGTAAGTGTTTAAACCCAGTCTATGTGCATAAGCATACACAGTTCTGGCCATTTTCATAATCATGACTTTTGATCTATATAGTCTGATAAAAATATAGCTAGGAGACTTGTTGTTAATACTTCTTTATGAATCCTTGAAAGGAGCTATTAATTTTCCCTGCCTAGGAAAATATCATTACAGAATGTACCTCATGCCAAAACCAGAGGGCTTCCCAAAACCCCCAAAAGGAACCTTAAAACATTTCAGAAAACTGTCCTCCTTTTCCTCCTCTGTGATTCAGCAATCTGCCCCAGTTGAGTTCGTCTGTGAATCCAGGTTTTTCCCATCCATTATTCTTCATTAGCTTACTTTTAGTGTGAACAAAGAATTAATGAAACTTGCTGTAGTTTCATTTTAAGAAAAAATGAAAGAGAACTACATGCACTTTTATTTTTTGCCTTTTTTGTTTGTTTGTTGGGGTTTTTTTTAGTATTTTGAATATAAGGGGGGGGGGGTATTTATTTCCATTCCAACAGTTCTTAGTGTGCACTTTTAAAAAATGTAGATGTGGCACCAACCTGGGAATGTTTGCAAGTAAATCAGTGGTCAGATTCACCAATCAAATTGTTTTGATATTTTAGAGAAAGTAGGATTGCAATATTAAAGTCTGGGAAGTGCAAAGCATTGCACTTTGACAGGAGAATTCAGAAGCACAAATATAATAGTGGAAATAACTGACTCGGTACCCATACTGTAGAAGAGGATCAAGGGAGAAGAGACTGAATATGGTTCATTATTATCTTACTGAGATGTGTTAATAGATGCATTTTGTGAAGCACAGGAAGGGGGAAAGGTATGGTAATTATTTAACTGAGTGCTGCCAAGGCCTCTGATAGAGTATTCTGTCTTGTTTTGAGTGCTGTGCTTTAGGGAAGCTGGAAAAAGAAGAGTCAAAAATGATAGGAGTATTTGAGAAGAAGTTGAAAAACTTTGGCTTGCCACATCTGGAGACTGGTTGCTGACTGTCCCCCCTGCAGAAGGGGCAGAAGGAAATCAGTTTTCTTTGCAGGAAAAGAGATAGTGTGATGAAAGAAAAGGACAGAGAAAGTGTAGGTGGAGGGTCCTTCATTAGCAAGTTTTAAGAATGAGCAGTTCTTGGGTGGGTGGGGGTGGATTATAGATACCTTCACACAGGAGGTGAGTTTGTGGCAT
This sequence comes from Falco cherrug, assembly GCF_023634085.1. Taxonomy (NCBI): domain Eukaryota; kingdom Metazoa; phylum Chordata; class Aves; order Falconiformes; family Falconidae; genus Falco; species Falco cherrug. The sequence continues at coordinate 57,374,583 of NC_073705.1, forward strand.
GAGTTCTCTCCCTGCCCTACAGGGATTCTTTCTGTTCATCATTCAGACAGACAGGAATGGACATCTCAAGCCATCATCTCCAGGTTATGTTTTGTAGTTACATGCTAGTTATGGATCTTATTACAAAGGTTAGTAGGACTACTTTGTCATCACTGTGAGTTCATTCAGCAAGATATGCTGTTCCCTGAAGCCAAAAGAACCCCACCAGGATCTCTAGAAGAGGCCTTTGTGCTGGCTGCTTGGTGATCTGTGTATCTTTATCATGCAGTTGCTGTTTTGACTGCTATGGTTTGCTGTGTCCAAATCTGTTGTGTGATTCCAGCACAATCTGGAAAATCTCCCTGTGCACAGCTTGAGGTTTTTGCTTGATGCCTCTCTCTGCCGAAGTCTTTTCCATATCCTCGCTGCCAGGCTGCAGACTCCTTTTGGAACATGAGGTGTGTTTGCCCTCTCCATTGTTTTTTGTCTCCACGCTGAATTCTCCCACAAGAGATGTCTGTGCACAGAACTAGTAATGCAAAGTCAGTATGATTTAGCCATTTGTTCAAATTCAAAACGCTTGGCTCCTATAAAGGGGAAAATTGTGGTTTAGATCTGAAATCCCAGTACAGCCAGATGATAGGGCTGAGCTGTGGTTCATCTCACAAAGGGGCCTGAAAACCTCACTAAATGGACCTTTCATTAGCTGTAAGACTAAGGGAGAGGGAAGGCACTGAGAGGACATTCAGTGGATTTTTCTGTGGGAAGAGGCAGCTTAAAATCCATAGATGGCTCTGGGCAAAGCCCAAAGGGTGTTCATCAGTGAAGCAGAGAAAGGAGAACATGTGTTTTATGGCTTTATCTAGAAGCACCTCTGCATTTAGCTTATCCTAAGGTGGAGAATGCATGGTTTTGGAGCCATTCACAAAATCATCAGTATGTATCTGCAACAACTAATGAAGGTGAACAGCTGTTGAAAGCATGTGTAGCCACAAGATATGCAGTGCCTGAAGAGTGGCTCTTGGCTGAGGAGCGTTTCTGTGGCCATCAGCATTGTTTCAAGGGATCTCAGGCAGGAAAACCAAGAACCTGCATGTCTGTGAAGGGGAACTGACAGATCCTTTGTCCATGGAGTATGCCTGAGCTGCCAAGCAAGGCATACTTTGACAGACAGCTTAAAACGGTTCTAGTATGACTACCCCCATCCTGTCTAAAGATGTCAGCAAGGCTGGACTTTTTTCAGTGTTGTGCCAGTTTCATTTTGCTTCCATTCATCCCGTAACATCTTTTCTCATTTAAGTCCTAGCTGCTTTGGATCAGCTACAACCAAATTTTGCCAGCATTTTTTCTGAATGTGAGAATAAAGCAATTTAAATAGCCTTGTTTCATATAGCAGACCTCTTGGACAGACTTACCTGTACTCTGATATGTATTGTCTATTTCCTCATAGTTTAAAAGAAGTTTTAAGAAAGCTATTCATTTATACCCAGGACATTTTTTTATCCTTCTCAGTCCAATGCTAGTGTAATAATTATTATTAGTGTTCATGGAACCTACCCAAAATTTATTTTTTGGAACACTAACCAAAACTGTGCACTCAAAGTAAAGTGTAACAGCTTTTTTAGCACATAGCAGTATTATGCATGTAGGAGCTAATGGGGCACACCGCTTTCTGTGGGTGCTGGAGGGACCTCCTTTCCAAAACATAACATTGTCAACGCTGTCCCTTTAGTATCACTTTTGGAGCTTCATAGCAGACACTTTTCCTTCAGTCCCTCAATGCACTATGCAGGAATTCCTGCATACACTGGTTTGTTTGGTGGGGTTTTGTTAGTGGGGTGGTGGCGTTGCTAAATCTGTATGAAAAAAGCATTCCAAGTTTTCAGGTTTCATTGTGACTCACCATCTCCCATCACTGAAAGAGCTTAATAACAAAGCAGTGAGATGATTTTTAAAAATGCAGACCAGGTCTCTAGGACACAAAAAGCCACAAGCAGAGCAAATACAAAGCAGAATGCCAGCTTGGCCTTAACAGCTGGATAGCTTTCTGTTTGCCACTCAGACATCCTGTCTGTCAGAAGGGGGAAACCAGAGTTCATCAAGACAGCTTGCCTTCCAGGTGACACCCAGCCTGATAGAAGTGACACCTTGTATGTGATTGACACAGGTAACAGCAGGAAATCCCTCTGTCTGAGCACGTTGATAACAGAAAATTCCTTCTGCATGAAGGGTTTCTGCCACAATAAGTGGGCTTGCGTGAAATGATTTAAGGTACAAGAATATAGCTGTGTTATTGTTAAAAATACTGTTTCCAGCCAAAATCAGCCAACTGCTGTGCAGTCTTGTAACAAATTCCAGTCCCTGTGTCAAGGAACTTACGCACACTGAATAGGATGTACATATAAATAGCTGTCACAACAAATGGACAGGAAAACAGGGTGGACACAGAGTGATCATATGGAGTCATGGACCTGCTAGAGCAGGTCCAGAGGAGAGTCAGGGGGCTGGAGCCCCTCTCCTATGGAGACAGGCTGGGAGAGTTGGGGTTGTTCAGCCTGGGGAGGAGAAGGCTCCGGGGAGACCTAATTGCAACCATTCAATATAGAAAGGGGTCTCAGAAGAAAGACTGAGAGAGACTTCTACAAAGGCCTATGGTGACAGGCAAGGGACAACAGTTCTAAACTGAAAGAGGGTAGGTTTAGATTGGACATAAGGAGGGGGTTTTTACGATGTGGGCGGCGAGGCGCTGGCCCAGGCTGCCCAGAGCAGCTGTGGGTGCCCCATCCCTGGCAGTGCTCAAGGCCAGGCTGGATGGGGCTGGGAGCAGCCTGGGCTGGGGGAGGGGGCCCTGCCCAGGGCAGGGGGGTGGGACTGGGTGGTCTTTATGGTCCCTTCCAAACCAAACCGTTCTGTGATTCTATGATTTAGCTTTTATGCTGGGGGGTAAAGGAAGGTATTTCTGTTTCACAGAGGTTTGAAGTTGGTTTCATTAAGAAGGAACTTCCAGAATATCCGTATTTCTCTTGTCTTCAACCAAACCAAATTCCATAGGTTTTCCTTTGAAGCAGTATGATTCTTTTCAGAAATGTCTTCTGTCAGTCTTTGGCCATCCCACAAGGCAGACATTGGGCTGTAACAGCAGTCCTCAACTCTTGCGTGTTCCTCCTGCAGGGCAGAGCTCCCAGAGCCAAGACACCATTTACCCCTTGGGGTTATTTCTTCTGGAGTGCACTGCCAGTAGTTGGTAGGGGATGCCAATGCGATGGGCTTTGGCTGAGCCAGCCCCAGCCAGGTGAAGGGACCCCTGTCCGACTCCCTGACACACTACAAAGTAGCAAAGGATGAGTTAATATTCCTGTCTTTCAGCTCAGGAAGAAAAGCTGGGAAATTTTAGGGATTTTACTGATTTACTGAGGCTAGCTCCTCATACAAGTCTTATGAGGAGCGGCTGAAGGAACTGGGAGTGTTTAGCTTGGAGAGGAGGGACCTTATCGCTCTCTACAGCTCCCAGACAGGGGCTGTAGGCTGGTAGGGGTCTGTCTCTTCCCCCAGGTAGGGAGTAATAATAAGCGACAGGACAAGAGGGAATGGCCTCAAGTTGCACCAGGGGAGGTTTAGAATGGATATCTGGAAAAATTTCTTTGCCAAAAGGGCTGTCAATCATTGGAACAGGCTGCCCAGGGAGGTGGTGGGGTCACCATCCCTGGGGGTATTTAAAAGACACGTAGATGTGGCACTTGGGGACATGGGTTAGTGGTGGGCTTGGCAGTGATGGGTTAACGGTTGGACTTGATGATCTCAAAGGTCTTTTCCAATCTATTCCAAACAATTCAATCATTCTGTGATCCCACAGGCACAGTCTGAGTTAAACAGGCACTGTCCTGTTCCGGACTGGAAGTGGTGTGCAGACTGACCACTATTATCTTGACATTCTCCACACAGGGACAGATAAGGAGTTGCAGTGATATGATTTAACCTTTAATGTCACTAAAATTCTCCTGTCAGTAGCTTTTCATGTTGCTTATTGCAAAGCCACAGTTCTACTAGGTCTTTACCTACACCTCTATAAACTTGAAGTTGTTTGTTTACACATTCAGTTTTGTTTTAAAAATATTTTAGTGAGAGGGTACTGCTTGATTTCTGTGAATTGTAACTGACAAATAGCTTTTTATTTTTATATTATGCATATTTTAAGCAAAAGCTTTGATGCACTCTTACCTGTGGATGAGTTGTCTTAAGTTTGATGATAGCCTTTGATAATTTTCTGATGACGATATCTTAATTTACACAGTGTCTGTGAATAAATATTAAGGTAACATAAAAGAGAATACAGTAAGTGTTACTATGTTGAATACTTCGCTGATGCAGCAAATGTTTTTTTTCTTTGATCCTGAATCATTTTATTTTTTTCTTTTTTTTGTCATAGTGCCTTTGACTTGGTAAACATTCATCTTTTCCATGATGCTTCCAATTTAATTGCTTGGGAAACAAGCCCATCGGTTTACTCAGGAATACGGCATAAGGCTCTTGGCTATGTACTTGATAGGTATGTATTAGTCTTTACTAGCCTTTTTCAAGCTACTGTGTTCACAAGGAGCGTATAAAAGATGCTTCCAAAGGCACACTCAGAAATGTAGAGATTTTTATTCTGCAAACTGAAAATGGTCGCTTCTTGTTAGAGTTTTCTAGATAGTGCCAATTACAGATCAGTTTATGACACACTTTTAAACTAAATTGACTCTCTAAAGTCACCAGAACTCGTGGAGTAGAAAGCAGGTTTGTTAATTAAATATGTTAGTTAGATTACCTTCTTTTTAGCCTGTGTGGATTCTAATAAAGCTACCATTCAAGTATGTTTTCAGTTAAAGAGTAATAGAATAATTCCAGTTGGAAGGGACCTCTGGGAGTCTCTTGTTCATCCTCCTGCTCAGAGCATGGCTGACTTCAACATCAGATCAGGTTGTTCAAGCCTTATATCCAGCTGAGTTTTGAAAAGCTCCATGCACGGTGATTTGTAGCTTCTCCGGGCCACTTATTACTGTGTTTATGGCTACCTTCATTGTGACACTTCTTCTCCCTAATATCCAGTCAGAATTTCCCTCAGAGCAGTTGGTGTCCATCACCCCTCGTTTTCTGGTGTGCATTGCTGAGGAGTCTGGCTCTGTCTTTTCCATAACTACCAAACAGCTAAAGCCAGCAACAAAACCCTCCCATAGCCATCATTTCTGTAAACTGAACAAGTTCAGCTCTTCCAGCCTCTCCTTGTAAGCCACAAGCTCCAGCCCCCTCAGCATTAAACCCTGTGGTGTTTTACTTTCAGTACTAGCTGAGCGCCATAGTCATCAAGCAGCAACACAGCATTTGTCTATATATTAACATATATATATATATTGACAGTTGTTAATAACATCATGGTTTATAATGGTGTTACAGAGTTGATTCATCTGATGGGTGGTACAGTACAAAGGATAGTTCCAAAAATACACAACAATTTACAGCTGCCCTATAATTAGCAGTTTAAAGTCAGAAAAAAAGACAGCTTTTTCTTGAGTAAGAGGTAATTATTTCTGCATGGGCATACGTGTATTGGCAAAGTAAGTAGGTATTTCTCTAACAACGTGCTCCTTGACTTCATGCTTGCCTGAGAAATAGAGCTTTAAAATGTCTCTTCCAAGCACCCGTGGCATGCACTGCAATCTGTGGCACAAGATGGGGCTTAAAACAAACTGCTTGGGCTGGAAAAAATAGAAGCAGAGCATTTGATGTGCTGTTTTCCCACCCTGATCCCTGGTGCCCAGCAGCCCCCCAGCAGTGTACCACGTACCAGGGCTGCCTCGGGCAGCAGGTGCCAACACGTGCCAGGCGCAGAGAGCTCTGCAGCGAGACCCCAGGCAGGCATGGGACTGCTGCCGCCTTTCCCCGTGGCAAAGCTTGGGCAAGAGTCGCATGGCTGGTCTTGCTGCAGGGCAGCGAGTGCTGTGGTGTGGGAAGCCCCAGCCCAGCCAGTGGTTGCTGAGCCCCGTCCCACCACCCAGCACTTACCGGCGGTGGGTGCCATGTCGGTGGCGAGGGCTAGCACACTGCGGCTAGCTGAGGGGAGGAGAGCTGGTGCCTGGGACTCGTGGGGAGTCACTGCTCAGCACAACTTGGACCATGGTCAAGGGTGCCAGAGAAAGGATGGGTTCGATTATCTCTTCCTTGTGGCACTTGCTTGCAGCCTTCCCTATGCACAGCAAATGCAGCAAGGAATTCCCCAGGAACAAGTAACTGTTTACTCTCGTGACTCTCTGGCAGCAACCTAGAAGTTTAAAGGCACTCCTGAACCAAACTCAGTTATGCGTTGAGAAATACCTTTGTGTATGCAGTGTTGTCACATTTTGCTACTTAGATTTTCACTGAAAAAGGTTCTGAAATGTGGAATGGAGTATGCATACCTTTTCAATCACATTCTGTCCGAAGTTTTATTTCTTTCTGTAAGTTTTATCTTATTTAAAGACAGACAGCTATTTTAGCAAAAGAGACTGCTTTTTCCACTATGTATAAAATGTATAAAGAATTGCTTTTCCTGTGCACCCCAGCAGAGGGCTAAGCAAGAATTTCTCAAAAACAGGCATTTATTTTCACTTTTGGGAGTGATACAAGGGTGAAGAGAAAGAAACTAATATGTCTCCTCTTGCATCACTTTTAAAACCTGTTCAAATCATCAGAAAAGACTGTAGGCACTTGGAAGGTTTGCAGATAGGTGGCGTGCAGTGGTTTATAAAAGATGCCTTATTTAGGACAGAGGCACAGTAAGATCAGGATCTACTCTCAGTGCAGTTTGAGACACGGATTTTTGAGTTCTGTTACAGAGAGGAGTGTGGGAAAGGCCTATTTTTATTTCGTTTTGTCTTGGCTCCATTGGTCTCATTTCCTTTTCTTATGCTTAGCATGAGGGAACTTCAGCAAACCTGTATAAACCTTTTGCATTATTTATTGCACACTTGTTTACAGCATACAGTGTGCTTCATTAGCTAATTTTGCCTTTGGACCTCCCACGATGCCCTGGCAAGGGTAAGGTAATAAGACTGTAGTATTAGTGTCAGCTGTGGGTCAGAGATGTCATGATGGTATATCATTAAAATGTGACACTGCCAAAACCTGCCCCAACTCCCCTGTCCTTAGAAAAGAAAACCTTCGATCCGAGGTTGCACGCTACTACTGTGAGCTTGCATTCAGATGAATTGTTCATTTTGAGAGAGCAGCCAGCCGCAGATCCGGACCTCCATAGTGAAATGATGGGCTGACTCGCACAAAAGGGGAGTTCTGTAAGAGCAGTGAATAATGGGAAACCCCTTTCATCGGCATCGCTAACCTTTTGGCAGCCACCAGCAAACTCTATTCTGATCTGCTGATTGGGGAGGACAATACACTGAAGCTCACTTTGAATGAATGCTACCACCAACAGTGTCCCCATTCAGAGGGTTTTGGGAACCATCTTTGACCATTGTCTGCCATCACTCCTTCAGACAGTAGGAAAAGGGAAAGTGAGAGCGTCTATAGGGGGAAAAGTACTTCTTTTCTTGGCTTTAATCTCTCTTTAAAGCTTCATAGATCTACATTTCCAGCTGAGCTACTGGAACTATGCAGTGTCAGATAAATACAGAGGAGAGAGGTTTCAAGCTGAGCTTTTAAATCCCCTTATCTGCATGAACTAATAATGCAGATTTAGTGCTGTTAAAAACAGAGACTGATAAGTCTTTTCCTTTAAAGCCTTTTAACTGCTAAAGGGCATTTAACAGCAATGCAGTTCAAACCCAGCGAACAATACTGAGAAGGAAAACAGTTTAATGAGCTAAACCTTCACTGAATGAAACAGAAACACCTTCTCACAGTTGATTTAGGTCACTGTGGGAGTAAGTGAAAGTGCAGTTCTGTTCAGGCTGCATCTTCATAAACATGAGTTAAGTATGGCCTTTTCATGTAAGGTAAAAACTATCAGAGGACTTCGGAATACAAAAAAGAAAAGAGTGTGCAAATAAAGCTCAAATGAATTAGTTTAACTGTTAAAATCATCAGGGAAGTTGGTTTCTGCAAAATTATTTTAACTACAGGTTTCAGCACATAGGCATGAAGCTCACAGCATCTCTAAATTACTGAGAAGAGGAGGGGCTGGGGGGAAAAAACCAAAGGGAAAAGTGTCAAGTGAATGATTTAAAAGTTGCCACGAAAAGTTTTCTCCTGAGGGAATCTATTAATATAGTAACATGTTTGGGGAGTAGAAAGGTTTAATCTTACAGTGGTGTTCAGAAGTAATTTAGTTTTAAGAATGTTAAAAATTAATTATGTAGCGAGAAGAATGCTTTTAAAGGCAGCTAGCTGGTATGTGCTGAGCCGGATTGTTTTTAGCATTTGCTGTTTAGCGAGTGTGAAGAAAATGTGGTGCTAGATAGACTCTTTAAAGACTAAGAGAGTTGGAATTACACTGGTGTTAAGCAAATATTTGCTTGTATATTTACAAACACATACACAGTATATATGTAGAAAATTGGCATGTGTAATGAGTCTTTGTCAATGCTAATGTAAACTGAAACTAAATTCCCAGAAGTCAATTACGTTGTTCTGGATAGACACAGATACAGTCAAAACTGAATTTGTTTTACAACTGAGAATAAGAACACCTGCTTTATATTTTGTGCGGAAAAAAATTCTTCCAGGCCCATTTTGGATAATTCCTGTATACAGTTAGCCCTATTTGCACAATACTTGCTCCTGGGTATTTTTCTAAAGTTGACGGGTTTAAGCTACACATGAGAGTAAGAAAGGAGACGTAGTTTGCATTTTAGTTTAGTCTTTCATCATCTGTTATAATTAATGCTTGTGCATATGTCATTAATTAATCATATTGGCATATTAGTCATGTCCTTTAGACACTTGCTGGGGAAAAGTGTCTACTGAGCTTAATAGCCTGGCTGGGGAATGAGTAGAAGCTGTAGGACAGGGCTCTTTAAAAGTATTAGAAGAGAGTTTGCGAAGGGCAAGGACGTGAGATGTTAGCCTGATACTATGGTTCTTGGTGTGCCAGCCATTTAAACTTCCTGAAATTATCTAGAGCATTTAGATCCATAAAATGAATGTGTTTTTTTTTTTAAGAAAGTGACAGTGCTCTTCTGTTTTCCTATTGAAATGTTCCCGGGCCTAGTTCAACAGAAACATTTTTACATTACAACTGTGAAATCTTGGCATAAAGCTCCCCTTTGTGCCCTTCATTATTTTCTCACAAATATAGTCCATTGTCACATAGCTGAAGTTAATTTGATCAACATTGGGACATTTAACTTTTATGTCTGGTCAAAGGGGCTGTTTCATGCTCATTTTGGGTATTCAAAAGAAATGATTGCCAGAAAAATAATGTTACTATTAACAATTCAGAGCAATTAGTTTCCCAGGGAGAGACGATGTGATGCACGGCTCCACACAACTATTCTTTGTCATTTTATGGATGCTCATCAGTCAACTGTCACATCTTCTCAAAGACCCCTCCTATCTAAATGTTTCTCTTTGGGCTTTTCCCAGAACTAGCAGCTGAATGAGCAAAAGAAAAGCCACTTAGTTTCTAGGCAAAGGAAAACTTCACTCTAAAGATCTGGGTCATTTGAGAAGATCCTAGGAGTAGCTCGCTTTTGCGGGTTTGAGATTTTTTTTTTAATTTTATTTATTTTTGCAACAGTGATTTTAACATCAAGTGAAAACTTTCTGTAATCATGTGCCTTCAAACGTTTAGTGAAATTTCTCTGTGTTCAGATAGAATGCACTCCCAGGGCAAGTAAACCTTCCATCCAAATGTCTTCTAACAAAGGTTTAAAACCCTAGATCGAATTCAAAAAGACAGCTTTTCATTACACACCCTGAGGCTCATCTCATTAATATTCAGTCATCCCCTCCTTTAAACAAAGGTTAAGTGCTCTCAAAATTAGCGTGTTTGTATAATATGCTCTTTAAAGAGTAAATCCAGCAAAATTGTCTTGTTACTTTCAACCTGTCAAATACAGTCAAAGACACTTTTTCCTCGCTTCTTGTTTTTCTGCTGGCTTGAACCTTTGCATGTTTGATGCAGTTGTCAAAAATTTAACTTGTATGTCCTTCCTGTTTACACAAACACATTTAGAATTTTAGTTAGATTATATTTTTAGCAGAAAAATAACTTTGTCCCTGTGGGCATTGTAATGGAAAATAGACATGATTATAAATTTAAGGACACAATACATGCATTTGCATAGTAAGTGAGTGATGATTTCTGATAGTCCTAGCCAGTCCTAGTCCTTATTCTGTTATTTTCAGCATATGGAGCTCTTTTTTTTTTCTTCTTCTTGGCATTAATTAATTACAGAACAGATCAATAATAAATTTGCAGCATTTATTATTCAGATTGTAAATTAAAGATCTGGGTTTTTCTATCACGATAAAAAGAAGTCTGTGTAAACAATAGCAGGTTTGGAAGCAAAGATCTGACTGGAGAATCAGCAATCCAAAATCCGGGACTTGTAAGCACTTGCAGTTGCTTACACCTGCACAGAAAGGTGTCACTTAAAAAAATAACAGTGTGGATACACTAAGTCACTCTTCACTTTATCTGCCTAATGTGAATAGAATTGTGGCTCTTTTCGAAGAAATGCTGAAAATAATAGCTCTGAGGTTTCCTGGAGGGGGTTTTGACATTTGTTTTCACAAAAGCAAACTCACTGTGCTATGGTGTGGGTCACAGTAAGGGATTGCCAAGTCTGCTTGTGAGCTGGGACCACTTTTAGTGACACTCTTGAGCCTCCACCTCATCTGTCATAAGGGCTTTACTCCTTTTTACCTGTTTTCCAGTAATAGCTTCTCCTGGAGCTGCCTCAGTTGGCTACCATGTCTTTCTAGTAGAATATAACTGATGTAACTACAGGCTAGATCGGATGTATTGTAAAAAAATACCACTCCCAGTAGAATTTGTGTAATTAAACACAGGCAATTGAAGAAAAGGGAGAATGCCTCTTAAAAGTGAAACGGCAGCAAATAACTTGTTGCCTGCTTGAGTTTGCTCTGAAAAACAGCGTTATATGAGAATGTGCAGAGTGTGTCACATTCTCATTGAGTTATATTTCTCTTTTTACTGTAATTTGTCCTGTAGATAGTCTAGAGCTAGGTAAAGAGCAGTCATTAGTGTCTAGCTAAAGGTGACACTCACATCAGCATTCATTGTGGTTTGTGTCTTTTGAAATGTTCTATCGTATAGCCATATAATCTTCCAGGATAGCTATGATTCAATTAAGAAGAATCTATATGGGCTGTTGATCCAGTTTTTATTTATTTGCAGAGAAATGAAAATAAATGGCTATTGTTATTTTATTTACAATGCTCACTGTAAGATGATGCTATGAGCTAATAGCTATAAAATGGAGAAATGGTTGGAAGAGCCCCATTCTGCTTCCATTTGAGCCTGTGGGCACTAAGCGAATAACCATCTTTCAACATTTTTACTCGCATAGGAAGGTAGGATCACTGTGTAAGAAGGTTGTTGTCTCTGAGTCTTGTATTGTGTGTCCTGGAAAGATGCATATTCACCCTAACAGGTAAATAACCAGATGCAAGTTACAGCATTTTTAGCTACTTCTCTGTACAAGTGCTGAAGTAGTTGCAGACAGACTTGGCAGATATTCTTCTAGACAGGTAAATAGTTGGAACTGCCTCACCTTTTGTGAAAGCTTCTTTATCTTTCTTCAGCTGGTGTAAGGTTTAAGATGCAGCTAAGATGATTCCATTTCTCACTCCAACAAGGAGAATAGTCGTGCTATCTGGATATCCACCAGAATTTTCTTTGTTCAAACCGAATGTTGACTCTAATTTTTTTAATCGGTGTGCTCTTTTGAAAGAGAGGGGGTTTTCCCTTCTCTTTAACACTTCAAATGATTCTGTCATGCCACCCCTCATTTGTTTCCTCTCGTAGCTCAGTAGTCCACTGTACTGCGATTTTCAAAGGGATAAATGCCCAAGCTAACAATTAAGTATGTAAAATATGTTGCTGGTTAGCTTTCTTAACATCAAGCATTTTTTTAATCCTTTGCGAGTGAAGTCTTTCTGTATTTCTAATAATTTGCATTGCCCTTTTCCAGAAGTGGTTGGTTCTATTTTTAATTTGCAGTCCCTTCCCTTTGAACCTAGCTGTTTCCTCCAGCAAGCCGATGTCACTAGCAGCTCACCGAGACGTGGCCAGTGTCCTGTCACCTTCCACTGTCCCCTTTGCCCATGTGGCCATCCTCAGGAGGTCAGCCTGGGAAGGGCGTTTGGTGCAAGTCTGGTGAGATACAAGTCTGGCAAGATCTCTTAATCATTCTACCACTTTTCACATTGATGAACTGTTTAGGACATAGAGTGCCTCTGTTTTGAATCTTTCTAGATTTGTCACAAAAAATACTTTTCCCAGCCTTAATGGGTTAAGATCAGTATCCCATTGCCTTGTATCCTGGTTATTTTCTGGTTTGCTACTTGCGCTTTTAACACCATGAACCCAGGATTTTTGCTTTGCTCCCCCACATCCAAGCCCTGCAGAACAGTAAGCAAGAATGGCAACATCCCAGTCTTCATGCAAATTGAAATAGGGCAGTTATCTGCTGCCTGCTTATGGCCACGTGTTACCAACATTGAGGAGTTCCAGAAGTTACGTGGAAGAACTTTAATCTTCCATGACGGGGTAAAGGAAGATTCAAAAAGATGTGCCATTTCTCTGGTTTCTTCTTGTCATTTTCTCTTACATCAGATGAAGAGCACGAAAATACCTTTGTAACATAACACCAGAGCCATAGCATTGTATTTCCCTGTAGCAAAATTGACAAGTCCTTACATCATTATACATGGCTGCTATTTCATTAGGCGAATGTCAGTGTCAGGTAAGATCATGGTTTTGTCAATATAATGAGAATACCAGTCAAGTGAGGAAAAAGTCACAATTTTCCAGCTCTAAAAATTGATTTTTATTGCTCTTCTTGTAATCCTTTCTTTGGATTAAGTATTTATTATTGATGTGGTCTTTCTTTTAATCTTAATAGCTGCTGACATTGTAATTAATTAAAAAATACAACATTTTTGCCCAAATGGCACTATATTGAAATTAAAAGTGAGCATCACATATTAGTTAAATAGCCCTGGCAGATGTCTTGAGTGCTAAGGTGATTGCCTAAGCTTCTTGACAATTCCCTTCATCTTGCTGTATGCTGCTTGACCTTTTGAGATGTTTTGGTGTTATTAATAGGTTTTAGCTATTATATCAGAAAGAACAAGGCACAAAAATATGATAAACTTTATCTTTTTAATGACAGTACTACAACACCTTAGGCATGCCAATGAAGGCATTTACATCACATCTTTTAAGGCACACTTAGCCAGCCACCAGGTAACTTTTACTCAGAATTAATGGGGAATTTTCTGGAATTTGTCTCTAAATGTGTATCTGAGAAAGCAAAATGGTGCAAGCTCAGTGCCAACTGTGCTGCAGAAGAGAGGCAACGCGCTAAAGAGATTACAGGGTTCTGTTTCAAAGCTTTCTCTAAAACCTCTGCTGGAGGTGGATTCCCCCATGGATCAGTTCTTGAGGTGCACTTTTGACTGAAACTTATAAAGCAAAAAGTAATGAGGATAGGAACGGCAGGAATCTTGAAAGGCCACACAGCACTTGTCTGTCTATTTTTGTATAAGCAAAAGTTTAACATTTCCATTCTCTCGATCTTCAGTTCCTTGACGCAGCAGAAGACAGGTTTCACTCGTCGTTCCTTTACTTTCCACCAGAAGTCACTGCAGGAGTTGTTATTTACCTCTGGCATTTATAGATACATGGAGAAGAAAGTGTGTATAACCTTCTTATCCATAGGTCACCTGCTACCTCCATACTAGCTCTTGGCTCCCTCCGACGGGATGGTCAAGTCACTTTCTGCTTTTTGGGGGGTGTTTGTCCCCTTTCTAGACATTGAACTTGGGCAGGGGGTCCAGGCTCCCATGCTGCAGGCGGTAAGGGTGCAACCTGCCCTGCCGGCTCGAGCTCCGAGCTGTTCCCTGAACGCTTCACTGATGGCTGAGAGGTGAAAGGGTTTTACCACCCACGCAGAGACGTAAGCCAGCATTACTTTTGCTAGATTCACATCAAAACAGAACCTGTGGCTCAAAGCTCTGCTTGGGTCCAGAAGAAACAAGATTAGCAGTTTAACCTAAGAAATTATTGCCGCACCGACACTGTGCTGTCCTCTCTTCTCAGCATGTAGTTGTGATTTTTGTGTTCCTTCACTTAGGAAAGGGCATTTTATATAGGTAGTCACATGTTCTCCATAAAAGCAGCTTTTGTACCTTTAATTCCTCTGCATGGATCATGTGCAAAAATAAGATTGTGGAAGGACAATATCTTGCCCCAGAAGTTGTACAAGAAATACGGAAGTGCTCATACTAGCTAGTATGTAGCTTAAACACATTGAGTTATTACAAAAATTTGCTCACTGAATAAAATATGGCTTGACCCTTGGATTGTTTCTTCCCAAGAAACGTGACAGTGTCCCTCCTTCTCTTCCATTCAGCCTGCTTGGCAGAGCTGCAAGTTTTTTGTTTTGTTTTGTTATGTTATTGTTGTGTTTAAAAAACAAAACAAAACAAAAAAAAGCCCTCAAGCCCCTCTTTTCAGCAGTGTCAAGTTAGGATGAATTGGCCAGGGAGGCATGTTTATAGACTGTGTGAAGAACTTTGTCTTTGTGTGGGAATGCTGGTGACACTGGTATGGCTTGCCTGAATGAACTGCGATGACGCGGCTAATAAGGTGTCCTGCTGAGCGCCGCAGCAGCCTTTCTCAGACCTCCCACTTAATGCCATTCAGCTCCAGCTCAGTGTAGCTAATTTTTCCCATTCCCTCAATTCTTTAGGTCTCCTTACAAACAGAAAAGTCAACTTTCACACCGAGGAGAAGATAAGTGCTTTAGGAAATAATCGTGTAAACAGAATGTTACCTTCTGACCTGATGCTGATACCTTGGTCTGGGACAAAACCCATCTGGCTATTGCATTAGACATGGCTGTTAAAGGAATAATGCTGCTGATCCTCCTTACAAAGTACCCTGAGAAATGGTTTAGCGAAATCACAGTGCCTCTTGTCACACTGAATCATGTTCAGCTGCTCTCTTCCATGACCAAATTGCTGATATTTAGCCGCTTCCTTGTCTTCTCCTTTCTTGCAACAGTATGGGAGGACAAGTAAGAAAGCAAGGGAAAGTTGGTCATGTTTCTGATTGCCCTATTACTTTCTGGCTGAATTTCAGTGCTTTGAACATATATACGGTACACCATACATTTTTTACAAAACGGTGCATTTCATGAAGTAACTTTAATTATAATTACTATAATGAGGACTTTATTTTAATGTAAATTACAAAAAAATTCAGTGATTCCAATAACACAGAACCATTCGTTTTAAGATTGCACTAAGCAATTCCTTTTGGTGTTCTGTGTAGAGACTAAAATTAATAGCTAGACCCAGATTTCCAGTAGTATCGAGAAGAAGAACTTCTGCCTCTTTCTTGTTCTAGGCTTGGTAGGAATATGGCATCCAGATCTCCTAAGCGGTTTTGAAAAAATCTTATCCTTCACAATCCATTTAGCTGTCACTGCCACCCAGATTGAGCAGTCTGTCTTTACGTCAAAGTGATTTGACATACCCTAGGCTTCAAGACCAAACCCTGAGCATTTTTCACTTCTCCTGTGGCATTCATTTGACTTCTTTTTAGGTTTGCCTACTGCACAGGTCCAGCCGGCCCCTCTCTGAGCCGGGTAATGCTTCTGTCACAGGCAGGCTGATCTAGCTCAAACTAAAGCTATTCAGCATCATAGCTCAGAGGGTTTCAGAGGTTTCTCATAATTCTCCTCATGCACCCAGAATAACAGTTTTTGTCACAGGTCTTCAGGAAAATGTAGGGGACTGCCATGCTAAAAAACACTGTTGAATGGAGGTCGTTTTGCTGGAAGTCTTCCCAACACAGCAGAGCAAGTACATTTCCAGTGCAGACACAGCAACTTCGTTCTGGGGTTGTAAAGCAGTTGCTGATACCCTGTGTGAGGCCATCTGCAGTTGTTAGACCAAAATAAGAATTAAACATATTTATTTTGTAGCAAAAAAATCACTACAGTAATTTAACATTAGTTAGCACCCTTACCAGTGAAGTTTACTCCTTAAATAAAAGTGTGAACCATGGATCTGACTCATCAAAACATATAAGCATGTGACTAACTTTGGCTGTAAACTACTTGAAAGTTACAATAGCTTGAGCTTGAGCGTTTCCTTCTTTTACAATGCTGTCATGTCTAAAAAGCCGTTCAACTCTATTTCAAAAACTGTCTGCAGTCTGCCTCTTCCCAAAGTACAGGAGAATTTGGAAAGAAATCAGAGGATAACCCAACCAGTTCAGAAGACTTTCAGTGTAGAGCCATCCATTAAAAATGTAGAATTAGTTTGAAATTGGCAAAGTAATTAAGGTAATGTCTTCCAAGTGTGAAGCTTCTAATACTATTATCAAGGACTTCTCATGCAATTAAAAGTCCTGTGTTTGTGGAACTAGTAGATGAGAAATAATCTATGGCATTTATATTTGTGTGCTTTAAGAGTTTAACAAGGTCATCAATAAACCTATTTATAAGTGGCATTTTTTCCAATGATCCTTGTTTGCCATATTGAATTTTTTATTTTGATTTCCAAAATGTACAGAAGTAGAAGGTATTTCTTTGGTATGTTCTAAGTGCAAATAAACTCTTTTCTCATAAGCAATACCTTCTGGAGCAAGAACAAAGGATGAGAACAGTGGATGCATTCTCCCAGCCTTTTCAAAGGGAAGACTTCTTTCTGGAAAGGAACGGCTGTAAACTTCCGAAAAGTTTTCTATTTTATTCGCATTCAAGCATTGGATACATCCTCATTGCTCATCATCTCTTCGTAGCCCTGCACAGGTCACAACAAGCAGCATAGCTAGTTAAGGCATTGATGATTTTTTGTTTGCTCTTACATATAGAGTTGTGGAAGTGAAATAATAAATATTTGCAGCTTCTCTACAGTCATGAAATTTTTACCTGAATCACCTGTTTTGTCACAGGCTACTTAGAAAAGTTGTGTGGGAAAGAATAGAGCCATAAAGTATGTTGAAGCCCTCCAAGATAATCTGGTAGTCAGCAAGTACAATTTAAAGGAAACGGCACTAGGTCCTCCCACTAAAAACACAAGATTAATGCTGGTGACATGGGTTGGCTGCTTTCTTTTTATATGATTCAGATTTATCACTCAGTTGACTGATTCATGGCAACATTTTTAAGGGATTATTTGATTCATGGTTAAAGGAAGGGTATTGTTGTTGAAACAAATGGCAAAGTAAAATAACTCAGATTCATTTACTTGCACACATGATGAACTGTATATATTTGTGGGTTATAACGCGGAAACAAGGGGAATGGAACACTTTTGTTGAGCTATTACTCCCGTTCCAACACCTTCACTGTGTGTCCTTGGTGCTGGCAAGACTCACTGTGTTTTGCAGTATTCGAGTTCCATCTAAGTCCCCCCAGTGCCTTTTCTGCATGTTCCTGGGGGAGGAAATATTGCTGTACTCTTCTTTATTGCCATCTCCTTTGCTAACCTGGAGTCTGATTCTAAAAGCACAATCAAGAAGATTAGTTCTTGTGCAGCTGATGCAGTGCAATTGTAGGCACCAGTAAGTATTTCAAAATAGAGCTATCAGAGTACCAAATTGCAGAAATAATTCTAAGAAACTCCTGAACTAATGATAAGTTTCAATGGCAAGGACAGTAGGTTACATACATGTATTAAGTTGAGTCATTTAAAGTGTATTTTATTGTTAGGTAGCCCAGATCATTTAATAAGGACATAAATGTGTATATCCCTTCCTATACCACTGTTGGTAATTTTACTGTACACCTAAATTTCACCACCTGTGAAAAAGCAATACGTCAGAAGCCACTTAAAGCATCATTCTTGAAAAGTAACATTTGGACTATTTTCCTTTGGTCTGGCATGAGACACTCTTTCTAAAATGTCCAACAAGACAAACTACAAGGGGAGAAACTGGTTAAAATTACCAATTTTAAAGCAGCATTGATTTGTATGCAAATCGTGTTTCAATTGGATAATGTGCAAGACTATGAAATGACTGCATTTTAATTAATTGATCAGAAGCAGACCGATCAGCTGTTTTGTTCAGTTATGTTAGGAGACATTTTAACTGGCTATTTTTGGAATAGTCTGTTTATTTGGCAAATACGTCTTTGCATAATACAATCACAGGCATCATTCTCATAATATCAAATCATTTTAAGAGGCCTTCTCTAGACCTTGATGTCATTCCTGCAATATCTGTCATTTCTTTGTCAGCAGTAAATGGCAATGAGAAAAGCCAGGACTAAGATATGAATCAGGAAAGTTGGCGAAGCAAAATCAGTTTTTCTTATGTTTAAGTTGCATATCAGATTTTGCAATTATAGTGTTAGCAAATTGTGGTAATGTAAATGGTTTAACTTTTAAGTTCTCATTTTTCTTTAATGTGCCACGAGAGCACTAATCAAACTAATGTTATGTACAGGTCAAGAGTGACAGCTTTTTCTCAGTGCTTGCTGGGAGCTGACAGTAGATAGTATTTATTAACAGTACCTGCAATAATTTGTCAGCTGAATGGAGGATTTGGAGATTTTCATACCAGAAAAAGATAAGTCTTTGCAAGAGATTTTGCTTCAAATGATCACTACCTTAGGTCCAATGCACATTCATTTTTCAATAGAATAGTATTCCTTATGTAATAGATTACTGTTGACTAAAAATGTGAGGGTTTTTTTAAGAGGAGAAGCAGTATCTCACTGTAAATCCTATGTTGTATCTCTTTATAGCTTTGAAAAGTCAAGATGGCAGTAATGTATGAAAACTTTTAAAGCCATTTGAAACAAATGCCTCCTTGCTGGGCAGTATTGTTCCAGGAAGCTTACTTGCTGTGCATTACTTGGTAATTCTTTACCTATCTATATGGGTCCTTCCCTCTGGCTCCGTTGGGGTTTCTGGCATCATAACGCTTATGTATTTATATATTCCCAGAAAGTACACAGTGTATTGCATTTGTTCCTTATTTCTTATATACTGTACACCTAGTATAACATTGCAGTTTTTTATGCGTTTTGTCTG
The DNA here is from genome assembly GCF_023634085.1 of Falco cherrug. Classification (NCBI taxonomy): domain Eukaryota; kingdom Metazoa; phylum Chordata; class Aves; order Falconiformes; family Falconidae; genus Falco; species Falco cherrug. The sequence goes on from NC_073705.1 coordinate 57,393,777, forward strand.
CATATATTCTTTGTAGCTGTAGCTGTCACATTTGAAGTATTTTGTATCTTCCTCGGCTACTGACAGGAAATTAATTGTATTGATTCCTGGTTTGAAGTAAGCGTGAATCAGTGGATTTCCAAATGCCAAGATCTCTGGAAGCATATAAAATTGTACATTGTCAGGGGTACCAGCCAGTAGCTGTTAATAATAGATAAGCTAATAATAGAATAACAATTTTTAATAATACAAGATCTGAAAGATGAACAGTAATGCCTTATCTCCCTGTTTAGTACTGAGCAAAGGCTTGAGAAAAAAGTCTACCTTTACTCCACATCTGGAAAGATCAACTTTTAGGTGTTAGCTACAGCCTCAGTAAAAATCTGCTTTGAACAAAAAGGAGATATGTCCTTCTAAGAACTATAACTGATCCAGGAAAAACCTCATAGATCAGTCACTATCACTGTGATATTAATGTTTAGCCCTAACATGCCACTTTTCATGCAGTTCTTAGAGTACTAACAATCACTGGTAAACATTACGATCATGATCTTACAGATGAGTGAACTCAAAGGTAGATGTATTTTGAACTCGCCACTAATTTGGGGTTCCTGATTCTTATATGCCCAGCCCAAAGCATATACTTAAACTTTCAGAGGTGTGGAGTACTCCGTGATGTCTCAAGATTTCTGTGATGCCACTTCTGCATTATTTGTACTAACTGCTGCAAACTTGCTTTCCTCCAAATTGCCAGACAGGGGAAATCAAATGCATGATGTTACTGGGGCTGGAGATAGAATTGCCTAAGCAAAGGAAATCAGCCCAAAACCACGGCTAACAAATTGGTCCAGTATAAACTGGTGGGTTTGTTCATTCCAGTAATTATTTCAGAGATTGTGCTTAGACGATAAGATATGTGTGTTTGTGCATCCTCACATACACGTAAAGCTCAATGACAGGTTTGGTTTGTTTTGTTTTGTTTTCCAGAATTATAGATCAGCGATTTGAGAAAGTCTCGTATTTTGTCTTTGGAGATTTCAACTTTAGACTGGATGCCAAAGCAGTAGTAGAGGTAGGACTTCTATTTTTCTTCTGTTGGAGACCCTACCAGGTTTGATGTCTCAAATATTTTTTCCTGTGGAAAAGTTAAAGTGACTTAACAAACTAATCTTAATATTGACATCAGACTTAGCTAAGAGGACTTTGAACAGGAACATCTGACAGGTAACTAAAGATCACTGTTGTGAATCTGCTGAAGCAATTAAGAAGAGCACAGCTGACAAGCTGCATTTTTCCTCAGTAGCAGTGTGTAAAGTGAGTATCAGCTGTAGATGCCAGGGGGCTGCAGCATCCACAGAAAGGAGAAAACCTGGGTACCTATCTAAGATGAGACCTGGAGTCTTCACAATGCATGCAGGAGTCCCTTCCTTCAGCCAGTGTGCAGATTCCTGGTTTGAAATCTCTTCGGACTTCAGCACAGGATAGCACATTTCTGTTGTACGTTTGTGATTCTATCATATGTTTATAGCTGACAGTGAATCTCACAATCATTTACTGCAAGGAGAGTAAGTGCTGGTTTATATTTCTACGGGGCGTGGGCTGGGGGGGGCGGAGGGAAGAGAGGCATTTCCTAAATGTGATAGAACTCCACACTTCAATTTGTGTAAACCTTTGTGACAGTAGCATCTTAGTGTGGAAGGGTGACTGGAAGATTTGTATAAAGCCCAAAAGAATGCACTAGTAAACCTTTTTCATCAAGAGTTGAGATTATCTTGACTTTACTGCTAAAGCTCAGCTCCAGGTAACATGGGGTCAGAAATAATATCCAGGTTGAAAACCAATTTAATCTCATGGTTTTCACACTTTAATTCTCAGAGAAACTGCAGTGTCTTCTTGGTGTCCTTGAGGATAGGCATGTATCTTCTAAACCAAAAGCTTTTATTTTGTAAATCAAGTGGCCAGTGTGTCAAAGCTGGCTACCCTTCATACAGATGTGGTACAGTTCTTCCTTACATGATGATTAGTCCTTCATCTGTGGAAAAACAGGAGTTTGTCATTACAGTACTGTCTATGTAGCTAATAACTTTCTTCATGGAGTTCTTTATACATTGCAATCATTTAAACAACAAACTTAAAGCATAATTGAAATGAAATTCAAGTTACTGATTCAGAATATGCAGCTTCATACTGCGTATGTTAAGGACTAAATCCTGATTTGCTACACTGTGGTTACCATAGTTATCATCAGTGTTTATATATAGTTTACTTGTTTTTGAAATATTATGCCTGGTTTTTATTCCCTAGTGGTGCAATAGTATTACTGAGAATGCTTTTGTCTGAAAACACTTCTATCAATCATGCTGCAGCAGAATTCTCTCCTCCACCCAGTACTGATGAAGGGCACTTTAAGTTTTTCCTAACTTACTAACTGCCTAGGAATCTGCAGGATTGAAACTACAGGGAATGCTTTCTTTATTACCAATAGATTAAGATTCCTTCATTTATATCTGTGAGTTTCAAAGTGATCCACTTCCAACAAAATTATGTCACTAACCGTAGATCATGCATACCGAGTGAACTGCACAACAGGTTGTTAGAGTACAGTTGATTCTTAGTCCTGACACAGTAATTTTCATCTTATGAATGCTTTACCAATGTCAATTAATGCTGTTGCATACGAGCATGCAAGGTGTAATTTGAAAATGAATCAAATTAGTTTACCCACTCTTCCTTGGTAAGGTACATGCATGTGTGAGTGTAAAAAAATTAGACTAATAGATGTTTTCTATTGCTTTTTTTGAGAAGTAGCCTATCCCGTTAACCAGAACTTCACTCAGCTACTTTGCAACTTTAATTAAACAGAATTAAAGTTGATCTAGAAACTTCCACTTGTAATTTACATATGCTCGGTTAAAGTTATGTTGAGTTTGGTTTGTAGCTGTCTGCATTTTGTATGGTCTATAAACTGGTATGCATAAGCTCCAAAAGATAAAAGAAATGGTTCTCTCGTGCAGTTTACTGCACAGTAGTGACAGTACAGGCAGTGCGTCTTTGACAGCATCTTAACACCAGAACAGTCATGAATGAATCCATAGTAAGCGTGTAACACTCTGTTTTGATAATAAAGTCTAGGCTCCTAGGAGACAGACCAGTTTCTAAAGTCTAATTTGGAAGGGCAGAGTTACAAACTACCTCTGGCAGGCGTTATTCTAGATAGGACCTAATGGTTTGATTGTATCTAAGATGTGTAAGATCCAATTCAAATCACTTCACAGACTAGTTTATAAACAGTGTTTCTCAGCTGTGCCATTTTTCCAGAGCTGGTCGAGGGCATAGTGCTTGACCAAGGCCATGTACAACTGGCAGTGGCAGAACAGGAACAAAAATGGCCAAAGGTGATTGCTTCCTTCGTGCTCAGTGCCAGCCAAAGCATTAGCCTGTGCTCATGTGGGAACCTCACACTCCAAAAAATATCCTGGTCTCTTCTGGCATTTTAAACATGTGCCTGTGCAAGTTGATATTAACCATTCTTTCAACTATTCAGCAGTGTAGTTAATACTAGGAATTTTAAGGGTTAATTCATTGACCTGTCATCTTTGTATATATTACTCAATTTATCTCTGCTTTTCTTGCTGACCTTTTGAATTTCCTCTTGAGACCACAGTGTGCTGAATGCTTGGACACTATTATACTGTGAGCAATACATGTGTTGCGGAAACGTAGACTGTGCTTGTACCAAAGACAAAAAGTAAAGTATGTTTCTAAAGGATTTCTCAATTAAACCATTGATAGAGAGAATCTGAGAGCGTTTCAGATGTGGAGTCCAGACACTGAAGTGCAGTATGCTAAATCAGATGCCAAAAATGTTGTGCTTATTAATTCATAATTAATAGACAACAAATCATTAATATATAATTTATTAAACATTTTCTGGGAACCTTCATCTAAAGTCATATTGATTTCCTTGCTAGGAAAATCTGCTTTACTGTTGTTGGAGTAATCCAGGGGTGGGGGGGATCAATAAAACAGGTAAAGGCTTCTGGCGATTCTGAGATCCGTGTGCATTAACAAGTGCATTGCCTAGAGGGATGAACTGGCAAGAAAGAAATAGGATGTCTGTAGCATAACAAGCATAGAAAATACAATTGTTTTATAGTACATTTGAATTATAGTCTGAGCATAATTTGTAGCTTGGCATGATGACATTCAGAGGAATACCTACAGCTCATCCATTTAAAGCATTTTAAAGTTGTCCTCAGCCTGAAAAGGGCCAATAAGGTTCCATTTTAATCTAGTTTTCTTGGGCCGATGTGTGATTCCAAATACAAGGAGTAGGAGGGGACCTGGAATCACAAGGTTTTTTTCCTGAAGTCTCAGACATTTGTATGCTCTGAGTGTGTGGTGGCCATCAAGGGCATTGGGGTCTCTTTGCCACATCTCAGCTAGCGACATCCCATCTTGGCCGTGGCTGTGAGATCTCGTAAGGCATGCTTGATGCCACCCTCTCCTGGGGACTGGCTAAAGACCCCAGCCACTAGTTTACTGAAAATACACAAACAGAAGTGTAAATGCTCCTACCTCTTAATTATAAAGGTTTAGTATTGCTGTAGTAATAAGCCTCAGAAGTTTGTTTTATAGCTAAATCCCTGGCAAATCACCTCTCTGGCTCGCTGCAGCAACAAGCTGAAGAGTAAACATCACCTCATTACTTTGTCGCCCACACACAAAATCAGTGGCTTGATCCAGTGCTCTCTCAATTGGCATCTGCTTTGTCACAGTTCAGACGCTGTAGGTGCAAGTTTTTGCCTGTTACCCTGTTATGGACAGCGAGTCCAGCTCTGCTCGCCCAGGAGGCAGCAGGCTGCCCGGGATGCAGGACCGCAGAGGGGACCTGGGCTGCCCTGGCCGAGCTCACCCCGGGGCCTCTGCTTCAGGGGGAGTTCTGGGCGACCCTGTTTGCGGTCCAGCACTCTGACTTGACTTGCTTCTGTCAAGGTACGCTTTAAATTACTCACAGGGTTTGGTGCTGTTTATTCTTGGGTGAGTGCATAAGGTTGCTGCATGGCAAGGAATTGGCAGTGCTGTGGTTTGCCTGCTGTGTTCAGCTAGTGAACACCTACCTGACCCTGGTGGGAGATGCCTTTTGTCCTGAACAATGTGTCTCTGGGCTAACCCGCCAGCTGATTTGTAAAGGCTGAGTGCTATTGCTGAGGTAGCGTGAGTGAATCTTCCTAATGTCTATGCTGAACTAGTTCCCAATCTGTTCACTGGGGGCTTGATCCTGACACATCCTGCTGGCTCTGCCTAGCTGAGCTGTGAGGTCAGTCCTTCTCCATAAGACAGATAAACACCACTCTTTTGTTACTGTAAAACATCCAGAAGGTGCCTCTTAGAAGGCACCACGTTTCTGCAGATCTGTTGTAGACCCATTCAGGCTGGCAAATTATGGACACTTTTGCACTGCTGCTTGTGATATGTTTTGCTGGCATGGCATTCATTTAGTGCTGAGCAGCTTCAGTTCATCATTCTTTGGTTTGAAGGGTTTCCAGAAATAAACTTTGAAAGTAGAAAAGGTATTTAGTAAGGTAATACACAGAAAAAAAAGATTTATGTTTCAAGTTTTGATCATTTTAAGCTGTAAGATCTTACTTTTTCTTCTGACAGTCAGCTAAATTCAATTAACCTTACAAACACAAAGTTGGCCAAGTATTTTGCTGCTGTTTAAATTCAAAGATTTGCCTACTGAATGTTTTTGAAATGCTGGATTTTTTGGGTGGTAGAGCATTCTAATTATTTGCCCATTGCTTCCAGGTGTCTTCCAGCACATCTATTCCAATCATGCTATGGAAATGTTTACAACATACACACAATTACTATAAACTTTTATATTAGTTTGACTGTGAATTCTAGTATGTATCAGCTTCTCTGCAATGTCTGTAATACAAGTATTGTCACAGCATTTCATGGAAGCATGAATTTGTGATGTTTCTTTGTGTAGAAGATCGTCTCCTATAATTTTTCCAGAGGTTCTGCTCTCCCTGTGTTTTAAACATAAACAGATAGGTCACTGTAATCTTTGTGGTTATCAGAAATACATTGCAAATTTATAGTAGTGTGTGTGACATGGAAAAAGGCTTGATGAGGTGACTTTTTTTGATTGAGTGGTGAGTCACTGGCCCAGGCTGCCCAGAGCAGCTGTGGGTGCCCCATCCCTGGCAGTGCTCAAGGCCAGGCTGGATGGGGCTGGGAGCAGCCTGGGCTGGGGGAGGGGGCCCTGCCCAGGGCAGGGGGGTGGGACTGGGTTGTCTTTATGGTCCCTTCCAAACCAAACTATTCTGTGAGTCTATGACTTTAAAGGAATCTTTAGCAGCAATGAGGTATACTGTAGGCTGAAGTCAAATAATATTCCAGAAATTTAAAAATTATTATGTTAGTGGTTTGGTTCTTCAAAAAAGGTAACAGGGTAAATGCTTGGAGGTTCTGAATTAAACAAGACTAGTTGACAATCATCTTAATAAAGCTAGGATACTAAAATGTCTGAAGCACGTTAAGGTTAAGAAGGGAACCAAAGTTTGTGGAGGGATAAATGAGAGTTTTTATTACAAGGAACTAAGTATGACAGGTTATTATTGTTTGGTACGAGAAATTAAAGAAAATGAAGTTACTGTGAGTGAATGCATGGAAGAAGTACGTTAAATCTTATCTGTCAGTTCCTGAGAGCGAGCAGCTTATTACCTGCTGTGACTGCTGAAGACCACGCAAGGATTCACTCTGTGATGGGTCCAAGGCCATTCTAATCTCCACTTTTATACCACTATACATATATTTAATTTTTTTTAATTGAAGCAACCTATTAGCACCTAATACTTTCTGTAAACTCTGCACATACTTGCTAGTGTAAATGTGGAGGCAGAATCAGTCCCATAAATCTCTTTGTGCCTTCTCATTCACATGGATCTCTGGAAGTGCAAGTGGGAGGGTCATGACCCCCATCAGTAAATTTGTAGGGCTGCCTACACACTTGGCATCCCGCGCGGGCTGTCATTTTGTGTTTTTAATGTGCAGAGGTGCCCTTTCCCCTTCATTTGTTAGAGCAGATGTTTAAAAAAAGAGTTCCCATTCTCGTTCACCCAGGCACTCTGTGGGAGCTTGATGGTTGATGCAGCGCATCAGTCAGAAGCTGCCTCCTCTCACTGTTCCCTGCACCAGCCCAGAGCATCACAGCTCACAGCTTCAAAGGGCTGTGGTCATTGGTAGAAATATTTCTCCTCCTATTCCTTCTCAGTATGTCAGTTTACCAGTCTTGCTTTATTTAAATCACTGTTCAAGTGTTAGGTGGGTCTAGACCAAGGAAGAGTGTTTTGGCTGTCAGCTGGCCATACTAACAGTCTGGATTAATCTTTGGGAATTACAGTATTTTCATATTTTAAAGAAAATTAGTTATCCACTGAAACTTTTACCTATAAATCTTCCTAATCCTATTTGTCCATCTTAGGAAAGTACAATCAGGCCTAATAAACTGGGCGTATTTTGACTGTTTTGGAATAAAAACCTGTTTCTGGCTGAGACTGCTGATTCATAAGTCTCTTAGAGTTCCTTGTACTTCCTAGCAAAAAGAAGAAGGATAATTCTGTGCTCCTCAATTCCTAGAATCACAAGTCAGGAATATTAAATAATATGAGTAAACACATAGATGTTTAGGAGAAAGTCACAAAATCCTTTTGCTCAAGGTAAACCATAACCTTCACTTGCACCCAGAAAAAACAGCTTTCGTTTTTCCTTCACTAAAGGGCATTTTGTTAGGGTTGACAGTAACTTGCTAAGCTGGAGAGGGATAAAGTATATCACTTATGAAGATTTATAATCGTAGCAACAGAAGTGTTGTTTCAGGATTCCAGTCATTTTGGCCTACAAAAAGCTTTCAAACTCTATCTGCAGAATTAAGTAGCAAAGTCCTTGTCTTAAAACTAGGCATTCATGCTTGTGTACCTACCCTGTCTACTTAATGGGTTACATTCAACCAAGATACTTACTTTCTATACTTCTGCCAAGCAACCATTTGATAAGCCATAACCAGAATTGCTAATTAAATGTTTTTTAAAAGGTAATAACTACTCATAAAGAAGTCGCATCATTCACTTGCAGTGTGCCTCTCTGCCACCTCTGACCATTTGACTCTATATTATCCAGTAAAATAGGAACAAGTACATTCTAGCATGACTTTTTAGCTCCTGCCATATTGCTGATGCTACATATCTGAAACACATAATTTTCATTTGATCATACAGTCTTGGCACAATATGGTCTTTCATTTTGAAAAAGCCAGTGGTGGCATCATATCTTTTTATCAAGTGTGTTTGTGCCAGTAAAAGTTCAAGGAGTGCTCCCTGTTTCTGCTGTAATGTGTTAATCTACAAAACATGGACCTCCTCCTGTAAGACGTATCTCTCTCTCTTCTGAACAAACATCTTTTGTTCAAAAGAAGCTGATGAATAGCTTTTTATGTCTAAGTAATTGATTTAGATCTTATTTAAATCTGAAGAAATATTTTAAGTTGAACTTGTTTCCTTACAGAGTCCTGTAATGTTTTGTGCAGCAAACAGGATCTTTGCAAACTCCAGCCAACAAATGACCCATTAGTAATTGTCATCAAAAAGATTAATAGCTAATTAGGCAGTCACCACTGGTTTGGAAACCTGATTCTCAGTGAGGTGGTCAGGCTGTGAGTGGATGTGGAGACCTGATTACCTTCTCATCTTTACAGATGTGCTTCCCTGAACAAAAACAGGTCTTCTGGCAGGATGAGGCTCTTGCTGTCGTCTTGCTGTATTGGTGTCATCACTAATCATCTGGCTGTCTTGTCAGATGCAAATATATGTATGTGTGTGTGTGTTTTTTTCAACTATGTATTGTTTTGCAGAAGATGCTTTGAATACATCAGGAAAAGTGCATGTAAGAATTGCAATTCTTCTTGTTACAGACACAGCAGTCATTTCTTTTTTTAGAATTCTGACCTTTTTTTTGCTTTGACAAATGTAATGTTTAATTGTATTTAAAATACTGACATAGTGTAAATAAGTAACTGTATGTAATTGTGAGCATGTGCAATTTTGCCTCCCTGTCCAAAAACAAACTAGACGTTGTTCTCTTTTCTAGGCAGTGCTGATGTGCACATGTCTATATGTATACATGTAAGATCTCAGCCGCATCCATTTAATTCATAGCCAAGTGGTAAGCTCTTGCAGGTTCTGCTGAATTCGTCAGTGCAGGTTAAGTGAACCATCTGCTGTATGACAGTAGTTGTAGACAGAATAACATGGCATCTGAAGGACTGAAGTATTTTTAAATCATGTTCTAATATTTATTGCTATGTGTATATTGTATTTTTTCTCTTTATTGTTCTCCTTAACACAGTTTATTTTAAGAGTATTTACAGAAAACAAACTTTGTATGTGACATTTCTTCTGGCTATGAGTGTATTTTCCTCAGCAATGTCACAAATTAAAACAAAAATTTAGAAACATTGTTTTTTAGTGAATCCTTATGATAATGATGTTTACTATTTTAAGCATTTTATAATTTCCATAGCTACAAATTTCATGTTTGTTTCCTTATAAACATAAACTATTTCAGTGATTTGAAATAATCTGGCAATTTTGGAGTTTAGGACCACAAATACCATTCCATGTACTATGGCAGAAAATGTGAAAACTTATTAAATTGGAAAATCTATTAAATTGGAAAATGTTTAGAGTGGGGATTATGCAAATTGTGTTCTTTGAAACCATTTTGGCATAGTAATGTACTTGCAGAGAAACACTGCTAAAGGAAAACGTAACATTAACGGTCACAGAGATTGCACAGGGACTACATTGGCCACAGTATTTACAAAACAGCTGATGGTTCAAATCTGTAGCAGAGGGAACTAGAAGGCATTTTCAGAAATAGAAAAGAATATGTATTGGAAACCTGTGCTTAGGACACGTGCTTTTTCAAGTGCATGGGTCTTGAATTACGTTTGGAAATCACCAAGTTGGTTTTACTCTTGTAACTAGACTATGAACCTGTCTGCTAATTGTGGTTCCTACCTTACTTGCATCTTCAAACAGACTGGATCTTCAGGCAGGCCTAATCACAGAATACAGGTCATTTAGTTTGGAAGGAGCCTCTTGAGATCTAGCCCACCCCCTGCTCGACCCTGGTCATGTAGACAGTACAGGACCATGTCCAGTTCAGTATAGAATATCCCTAAAGCTGGAGACTCCCCAACCTCTCTGGGCAGCCTGTGCCAGTGCTCGGTCATCTTCAGAGTAGAAGAGTGTTTTCTGATGTTCAGAGGGAATCTCCTACATTTCCATTTGTGCCTATTGCCTCTTGTCCTGTCACCGGCCACCACTGGACACAACCTATCTCTGTCTTCTCCATTCCCTCCCATCGGGTGCTTAGATATATATATGAATAAGATCCCCCAGAGCCTGCTCCAGGCTGAACAGTCACAATTCTCTCAGTCCCTCCTCATATGAGATGCTCCAGTCCCTTTGTCATCTTTGTGGTCTTGCTCTGGACTCTCTCCACAGTGTCCTTGTCTGTTTTGTACTGGGAAGCCCAGAACTGGACCCAGTACTCCAGGTGTGGCCTCACCAGTGCTGAATAGAGGGGAAGGATAACCTTCCTCCACCTGCTGACAGCTCCTGATGCAGCCCAGCATGCTGTTCACATACCACATAATTTCTGAACAACAGAGTATCACTCTACACATTGTAGTAGCTGCACATCCAGTTTATATAAACAGCTGAGACTGCTGAAAAGTTTTTGTTTGGATGAAAAGAAGTCTCAAGTATGTAATTGGCATCACAGCTATCTGGTGCTAGGCATCAGTAAAACCATTTTAAGGAATGAAGAAGCCCTTCTCCTTAAAAAAAATAATTCTGTAGTCTCAAAATATGAAAAAGATTGCAGTCTTCACTGCTTTAATTCTGATTTCTCCTTCTGCACATGGAGCAGAATGAGAAAATTAATAGTGGTGTAGCAATTTGGTGCTACATTTGCAGGTCTTGGCTCAAATGAGAAATGGGAAATTGCTAACAGAAAGCAGAAGTATGCGGTAAGACAGAAGGTGAACAGATGACATCCCAAGCATCTCAGTGCATGATAGGCTTGAGAAGTGACAGGAAGCGGCAGTAGTTGAAGAAGAAAGGAAGCTTTCCAGCAGCTGGATCAGATGTGGCATTGAGCTCACAACTGGTAAGGGCAAGAGCCTGCAAACATCTGTATGTTTGATTAACTGCCTGGGAAAGAATTCCCTGTCTCAGCTGTCAACCAGCACTGTGTACCTGAGTGCTCTCTTATCCCAGCCCTGAGCTGGTACTGTTTTCTGCCTTTGGGGCCACAGAGAAATACCTTTTGTTTCTCTTTAAAATACTTATCTTAGCTGTGGATGTGTTCTCCCAGTCTTCTCTCTAGCTCATGCATTCCCTTTCTCTCCAGCCCTCTAAAGGTTCTGCACCCAGTTCCACATTATCTCCACTCCATCTCTCCATTTCCTGGTTGGGATATGGAGAACAGAAATGTCTACAGCTCTTCTCTTCTCCCGTTTTTATTTAACAAATATTGAAATTAGATCTTAAAACAAGAAAGGAAAAGTATATGGAAAGTAATCTTTTGCTAAATTATAAGAGTATGAGAAAGAATGTGGTCAAGAATTCCTGATGTGTAGTTACTATTAGTTTGGATTATGAAGTGTAAACTCAAACACCTATGTGTCGGTCTTCGGTGTTTGGGCATTGTCCTGGTTTCAGCTGGGATAGAGTTAACTTTCTTCTTAGTAGCTGGTGCAGGGCTGTGTTTTGGCTCTGATGTGAGAACAATGTTGATAGCACACTGATGTTAGTTGTTGCTGGGTGATGTTTCCACTAAATCAAGGACTTTTCGGTTTCCTGGGCCCTGCCAGCGGGAGGGCTGGAGGGGCACGGGAAGCTGGGAGGGGACACAGCCAGGACAGGTGACCCGAACTGGCCAAAGGGACATTCCATACCATATGGCATCATGCTGAGTATATAAACTGGGGCAAGAAGAAGGAAGGGGGGACATTTGGCATTGTGGCGTTTGTCTTCCTGAGTAGCCGTTACGTGTGATGGAGCCCGGCTGCCCTGGGGATGGACGAACCCCCGCCTGCCCGTGGGCAGTGGGGGATGAATTCCCTGCTTTGCTTTGCTTGTGTGCACGGCTTTTGCTTTACCTATTAAATGTTTCTTATCTCAACCTTTGAGTTTTACATTCCTTTCTGATCCTCCTCCCCATCCCTCTGGGTGAGGGGGAGTGAGCAAGTGGCTGCGTGGGGCTTGGTTGCCGGCCGGGGTTAAACCACGACAGGCATATAACTAGATTATTTACTCTCCTTAAAGACACAAAATCTGTAAGAGGTGAAACTCATGTCTTGTACACATTTCATAGTCTATAGTGTGATGCCAGAGTAGATGCTGAATATATACGTAGCAGTAAATACACATTTTTCAGGTGATTTGTGCATATTTTGAGGTTGGTCTCAAACCTTATTGCTCTGTAGTGATGAGTCGTTGCATATAGTTGGAAGAGTTGGAAATACTGACTCAATGAAAACTGTCAACAGCTAAGAAACCTATTTCTACCTATTCTAGGCTTAAATCAATGTTTGTAAGTCTGCAAGAACTGAAGCTGATTAATGCATCTTTTTAGATCAACAGAAGTGCCATTTCACACACAACATTGCAACATGCCCCTAAGCTGCTGAAAGTCTGACTCACAGACAAAAAAATCCCAAAACTCTTTAGATGTTTCTGAGACTAGGTATGTGCTTTTTGGCTGATTGGGCTTATTGCTGTATTGAAGTTCCTGTATAGTTCCTGTAGCTTTTACAGCAGGACGAAATAAAGAGGCACAGGTATGCAAACAGTATGGTAAGCAGACCTCTTCTTACAGAAGCAGCAAATTAATTAAAGCTTGACTAAATGTTGACTGAACCAGGACTATCAAAGCCTCGTTATGTCCTATTGAATCTTTAAATAGTCAGGAAGGAAAGCTTCTAATATAGTGCTACAAATCATGCAAAAGAGCCCTTTTTCACATGTATGAAAGGAAGTGGTTTTTCTTTCTCATGTTCTTCAATTAATGTATTCTTTTGCTCCATAGTGGCTGGTAGTTTAAAACTGTAATAGGGTTCCCTTCTTCCTTCAGTAAAGTGATATTAAGCCATTCTTATAAAAGAAAAATGGCATTGCTTTGTTTCTGAGATAAACCTGCATATCATGGAATAAATTGCTCTTAACAGTCTACAAGCTTCAGATCATGTTTTCATTCCAGTTAGGAACGTGTAGGATCCTGAAATGGTTTTATCTTCTCAAACAGTTCATTGTAAATAACTTTGGCTCATAAAGATTTTACCATTCTTTATGAGGTAAACTGATTCTAGGAAATGTTGGAAACAAAATCCTGTGTAAAATGAAAGTGTAAGAAAGATTTATTAAATTAAAATGCATAAAACCAGGTCTAATAAGGACAGTTTTATTAATGAATGTAAATTGCAGCAAAACATCTGAGGCACCTGCTAGATGCTCATTATAAATTACTCTTGTAGACATTGTGATGAGTTTCATATTGTAGCCAGACTTATAAAAGCATGCAGATTGCTTCCCCAAGGGACTGTATATTTACTTAACAGTGTAGTTAATTGCAATTACTTATTTTCCAGTGATTGCAAAGGGCTTCTACATTAAAGATATATGTGGCTATTAGGAATTATTCAATTACCTCTCTTTTTCTCGGTAGTCTAAGTCAAACCTGAGCTCAGATTCCCAGAGGTAAGTCAGTAGTGTATTAACTCAATGTGTTCCTTAGCTTTCTGCAGGGGCCAAAACTGTAGTCTTAAGTCCTCTCACAAAGCTAGCTTGAGAAATACTGATTACCTATCCCTGCAGCTGATTTTTTGACATCTCCCGTTCCATACTGATGCTGCCACGCTTATTGGCAAGATTCATAGTAGGTTAATTAAATCCATCTTCAAAACAACGAGGGGCCAATGAGCCATATCCTCGTTGCAATAGTAAATTAAATGATGCAATTGTTTCTACTTCCATCATGGGTAAGGGGAGAGATGAGTGACTGAATTGTTCTCTGGCTGACTCCTCTGGGGCCCTGGAGGGGCTAGTAGCATGTGGTCATAAACCTGCTTTTAATTTGTGGCTACAGGAAAGATGACACTGTTATCAGCAGGCAGAGGTCTCACGCAGCATTACTATGTGAAAGATCACACTGTTTAAAAACTAGAAGGAACTCTATTTGCAGTAGGGCTTAGCACCTCCTCCTGTTTCAGATGCAAATTAATACAAACGCAGTTACAGAGCAGAACAGAAAAGATGATATTTGGCACTGCCTGGGCTGTAATTAAAATGTACACAAATTACATACAGTTATCTTGTGCTTTCTAATAGGACTGAGCGTCATTAAACTAATTAATAATACAGTCTATAAGCTCGGCTCTGCTGCTGTGATTGTTCAGAGTGTATGTTTTATGCCTTGCATGGCAGCAACTGGCAGCTGGGAGGCTCAGCTGGCACTGGCTGACGGTGGGTGACAGCAGTACCAGCAGCGCCTGTCTCCACACAGCCCGGGCCGGAGCTGGCTGCTGCCACACCTGCCATTCATCACCTAGCTGACAGCAGCAGTGATGGATAGCGCCAGGGGCCTGGATCCCTCCTCTTCGTGCTGGTGGCTGGTGGCTGCCGCAGGTGTACCTACCAACCCGCAGGTCGGCTTCAAGGATGTGGGGGTTTCTGAGGACAAACTCCATTTCTGAATGGCTCCAGCTCAGAGATAGTGTTACACGCTACATGACAGGGGAGGCGTTGTGAGGGAGAAGGAAGTTCCAGGGACCATGCATCTTTCATCAAGGGCTTGTGGCTTGTGGTAGCACAAGGAGTAGTGCTGCTGACAAAGCAGCCAAAATTATCTGAAGGAAGACCGTGCAGCTCTCCTCAAGTCAGCTAGTTCAGGAGGCTGAGACTTTATTCAAATGCACGTAGAAAAATTGCCTGGACAATGGCTTACAGTTAGTAAGATGCTAATGCCAGGTCCCAGGTATCCACTCCAGCCTTCCCAGGTTTAACAGTGCTCACCTATCTAGTAGGGTTGCAGGTTAATTTCTGCTTGGTGATGTACTCATTAAGAAACAGATCCTGAGATTTGTTTGCCAAACTCTTTGACAGTGCCCAGGGTTCTTGCACCTGTAACACGTGGAGCATTTGAGTTGGAATATGGGAAGCACTTCATTGCATGCTTACCTGTAAGTGTTAGCAACTGATTGGTTTAAGTTAGTGTGAGAGGGCTCATCGTGTTGCAGGGATGGTAGCTAGAAAAGCGCATATATAAGTAACCATTAATAGTATCCTGTCTGAAAATTATTTTTATAATTTGTGCAACTTGAATAGTCAAATGGAGTATTGTAATGCATAGTAAAAGTCTGTAATAAATAATAAACTAAAGCCACCTATTATTTTTTTTCTACTTATATCTAGTATAAAAACTCTTCAACTTAACTGAGGCAAAATATCACCTCAAGTAGATGCTATAAAATACACTTTTCTCCATCTAAGAATTATGCCATTTTAGAAGAAATAGGTATACCTGGAAAAAATGCATTCTTTTTACGTTTTGGTTTATTCCTGGTTGTTACCATGGTACAACATATTAACATCTGTGGACAAATTATGCACTAGTATTTGAAAGGCACCCATTGAGGGTATAAAACAAAAGGGGTGGGGGGTGGGGGAGCTTGCACTCTGCATATTTGCAGCAGTATATCAAAAGCATATGTATATGTATTTTCACATAATAAATGGAAATCTAGAAGGAGTCTGTTCAATAAAATACCATGAGGTATAGAATGATATTTTGCTTGCTTATCAAAAACAAAATTGAGAAGAAAGAACTTGTATCCATCTGAAAATTGAGGAACGGGATCATATCTACCTCTGTACTACAGACAGGAACTCCTGTTGCAATGGCAAGTTTTATTCTTGGGTTGGAGTCAGAAATACAGTAAAGTTGATTAACTGAATACCCATCTCTGGGTATGTGTGCATCTATGTTAAAACATTTTAAAAATGTGATTAACAGATTTTTTTTCCTGAAGATAGTAATTGGCAAAAGTGGGAGAAAAGTACACTAAGGAACGAAGATTGATATTTTGTGAAAAAAGAAAAAACTTACTTTTACTTAGATTTGGACACACATTTAATGCTAGCGGAAGAAAAACCCTGTCATTACTGTAAATTTTACAATGGCACCTCCTTACCACTGACTAGTGGTAAATGGAGTAGTACTTAACAGAGAATGGACAAATTGCAGTGCCTCAAATACATAAAGCTTATGTGGTAGGCTGTTTATATGAGTCAGGCAGCAAACGCCTTTCTGTGGAGGCATTAGTTTGCTCTTGCATTAAATCATTTGTCATGTAATTCAAATCTTGATCACTTCTGTTTCCTTTATAGTTAAGGCCACCTTATTTAAACCATTGTGTAGCAACAGATGAAAATCTTCAGATTCATATGGCTTGGCGTTTTTGTATGTACCCATGGTACAAGAGCTTTCTGAGTAAAAGATGGCTACTGCATCTCCTTTCATTGAGGCACAGTTGATGCAGCATCTTCCCACAGGACAGACTGGTTTGTGTGTGAGCTGCAAGACGCAGTATCACTCTGCATCCATCATCACACCACAATGCTGCTTTATGGCATTGCAGTGGCTGGAAAGCTGCTCTGCTTTGTTCAGCTCCACTAGAAACTCGTACTCAATGTTCTGCTTTTCTAGTGGAGAGAAAGAACTTCCCTTCAGAGTTTCAGGGTAAAAAAGGTATTTATTGACTCCAGTGGTAAGTAGTTTAGGCACTACTGCTTTATCAGTGACTAATGGCCCCAGAACCCCATCACACCTTCATAATATATGACAAGAAGACACTACCGTTATCAGTAGTAACCCTTGGGGATAGAGTATCTCATGAGTTTAAAATTTTGACCCATTACAAACTTTATTTGTTCTTGCTTTTTAAGATCCAGATCAACTTGCCTTAAATAAAACAAGGTATTAGTAATCTTTAGTGGAAATAAACCAAATAGCTTGAGAACGAGTAAATAAAACATGCAGTCTTTAGTCAAAAAAATCCTCCAATTTGGGTTTAAAAAAAACAAACACAACAAAACAAAGTGTTTTTGCAGACTAAATTTTTCAACTGTATTTGGTAATTAAACCGAATTCCACTAACACAGCAAACTCCTACTAACTTCAGTGTATTTTGTGTCCCTCATTTCCCTGCCCATGGCCATGCCATTTCTTTCCTTTAACACATTCATGTTGCTGAATATGTAATTATCACTCAATTAATCCATTTTGAGATTTTTATTTATTGTCCCACTCAGACATGCATAAAAATTACAGAAATACACATTCCTAATTACGTATTTCCACAGCTGAACGCTTACTCATCAGCAAGTTATTGAATCATCTCTTGCAAGAAGAATATAGGTTCTCCTGAGTTTGGTTCTTAATGGGAGCTCTGCCATGAAGTTGTCAAGATAAAGACCTTCAGTACATTTTATGTTGGATGATAACCTTATAATGTAGGCATACATGCAAAGCTCTTTGGCAGACAGATTTTTAATTTGTTTCTTTTTCTTCCAGCTTCTTTAGACCTCTCTGCATTACGATTGTCTTGCAGGCAAATGGATCTTGTTTGGAAGTCCCCATTTTACTTAAAATTAGCATAGATGTCACTATTGATTTTAAGAGGGTTCAGAAAACACACCCTTAACTACGCGGCAACTTGGAATAAGCATGTGCAGCTTGTTACACTTTTATCGCTCTCATGGTAGTTTCTATGCTATTTCTGTAGCAAAGAGGTAATAAATATGTAAGCAGCTTCTGTTCAGCAGTCTCTCTGAGGAAGACTCACACAGTGGTAGTGGAGAACATAATTTCTGAAAGATTTGGATTGGATTTTACCATTTTGTGCTTTATTAAAGAAAACGTCAGTTTTCCAATCCATGTGATGCCTCCACCAGTCTACCTTGACTAATACTGATAATTCAAACAGCTATTTTACCATTCTGAGAGTAAAATTTTCCATAATGTGTCATTTTTCCTGGTCCAAGTTCGAGATGAGGATTTGGCATTTCAAAGCAAAATATTCAAGACAGTCTGGGAATCTTAAATCAGCTGTAATAGTCGCTATTATTTTTAAGTTGCTCCTTCCCCCAAAAAATAACGTAGGATTTTTTTCTTTAAATTATTAAAAGATTCCTGGTCATTTGTGCAATAATGCAGGGTTTTTTTAAGTTGAGACCTTTGAAGATTTTTTTTCCTCCTGTGAGTGAACCAAAAATTGAAAAGAGGGGCTAATACTTTGAAATCACACTCTTTCTAGCGTGGGTGTTTCAAGGCCAGATAGAAGTGCTCCAGCCACTCCTGAAGACCCGTGGGTGGCTCTGAAGCAATCATACCCCACCCCACACCTCTTTTGGTTACACTCATGCCAATCTGTATGGATAATTTTAAAGGCCGCCTGACCGCTCTCACTTTCTCCCAGGGCTTAGGAACAGCAAGCAGCAGCCATGTCACCTGCAGAAAATGTCACGGTGCATTTGTGATGGCGCTTTGAGGCTCCAGGGCCTAATGCTCTGCAGTGTTCCTGTCCCTTACTCATTCTGTGTGATTGTGGGCTGTCCCCTCTTCTGTGGTGTGGGCAGCGAGGGTGACAGCACCGGAGGGACCTTACCCCAAGACAGAGGAGCTGGGCTTTGTCCCCCACCGAGCAGGGTGGGCCTACTGCCTGTGCGCCTCACCACCAGCCCGCGGCCACTCCTTTCAGCCTGCTCACACCTCTGCGTCACAGAACAAAGACAGGTTTTCACTGAAACTGTGTTAGCCAAAATACAGTTTTGTCCCAACTAAGAGCCGTTACACCTGTCCCATGAGGGACAGATTCAGATCTGGAGCGCGCAGCAGGGATTGGACCTGTTAGGTCCCACGGAAAGATGGGGTTTAAAGCAGGGGGCTCACCCATCTGCACCGACTTTATAAGCATACCCCATGTCATCTTGTCACTAGATTCAGTTAATCGGTACGTAGTAAATAGCTTTATTTTAAGCTTTATGTCTCCAAGGCATAGGAGAGGAGAACAGGTACTGTTATTTTCAATGTTCCCCTTACCAAAAGGCCATTTGCTTCAGCTGAAAAGCCAGGGGATGAAGTGATGGTGGTGGGACCATCCTCCTGCTTCTCACTAAATCCGCCTAAGGGCTGACGGACCAGGCGGACCATCCTCCTGCTTCTCACTAAATCCGCCTAAGGGCTGACGGACCAGGCGTGCGGTGCCTTTGAAACGGTGTCACCTTTGTCTTGGTCATACATCACCATACAGGCTCTCTGTATCCCGTACTGCATAAAACAGCTCTTAAATCTACAGTCTGACCATGGAGATCAGATTAATGTCTTCTTACACAAAGCCCAAAAGATTTTCTCAGTGAAGAGTGGGATGGGGGCAGGGTATGAGTTCCTGGTAGTGACTGATACCTTGTCCGCTGTGAAAATTTTAGCATCTAATCTTTATGTTATTTAAAATCTAATCCTGAGTTTTTACATTACTGCTTACACAAGAACTCTGTTAGGGTGTTATTTACAGCTATTATAAGCTTCAACAAGGCTCAATAAAATATAATAATTTAATATGTAAAGTCATTAAAGGGTTAAAAAGGATTTTATGAAAAGAGATTATAGGATCTTTATCACATGTTGTTTATCTGATCAACAGTTAACAATTTAAGACAGTATTATCCTAGTAAAAAGAAGATTTGTTTCAGATACTGACATAAACATCCCCTCATAATAGTGGCTTTTCATTTACTGCATTGCAATGTACCATAAGCTTAAAGGCACAACAGCTTCTTTGTGTGTCTCAATAATGCTTGTCCAGAGTGATGTCAGTCAATTTTTGACCTATACAGTCTGATGTTATTCTCAACAATCATAGAATAGATATTTTTTTTCCCTTAATGAGTGAAGAGTATGCCAATAAAATCCTGGAAAATTGTCATATTCCTTCCTGGTGTCTTCCTCTGGAAAAACAAGGTATATTGCCCATGTGGATATTTCTGCAAAGTCATTAGGATCTGTCATCTGGCTTCTACTGGCTTTTTGTTGTTTCCTTGGATTTTTTTTTACATTCCATTGGGTAGTTAGAGGACTGCTTCTTTATGACTGACTGGCCAAACGCTTTTGTAATTTGCCATTTCAGTGACATGAACATTTAAGTTAAATAGCACTTTCTAGTAGAGGTTGGGAAAAAAACTATACATGAAAAAACATCCTGATAGGAGCAAATTCTGAGTTCAGCCTCCATTGTGGCACTCTGGAGTCCCATAGCTAGCATACAAAAGTACATGAAGGGTCAGTCCCTTTGTGCTCCTTGCAAACTGTTCCTCCAATGTGAAAAAATATCTGTAGAATGGTCCAGGGTCCATCTATGATGCATATAACACTTCCAAGTATAGGGGTTCACTCTCCTGGCACATGCAGTTGTGGAGCGGGTGCTCCCCCATCCCATGGGCTCCCCATGGGTGCAGCAGCAGCAGAAAGAAGGCAGGCTCGTGCGTCTCAGTGGCACAAAGTGAGGTGCTCAGCCTCTCCTGCTTTCCTGCCAGAAAAGGTGGAAAATCAGCTGCCTGGGGGAAAAACATCTTCCTGAGCTCTTACTGCAGCACAGCTTCTCAGCATCTGCCATGTAGACTTCGGTCATGGACAGAAACCAAGGCCATGGAGCTCAGTCCTGCCCATATGGGTAAGTGTGAGGAGGCCACTAAGTAGCTAGAGGAAAATTTCCACTATCTACCATCAAGCCCTCTTACACCCAGCCTATGTAGTCCAGAGTGATACCAGCAAATAACCCTCAAACAGTAAAAGGTTGTTAGTGTACTCTCCAACCTCAAAAAGTTGGTATGGATTACAGTACCTTTGCTGCTAGTTACATTAAACTCCTATGTTTATTGTCTTCTAGCTAGCCTTTTGTGTGGCACTGAGATTGCCTGGCTTCCATAGAGACAAGAAATGCATATACTGGCTGAATTCTTTGTGGAAATCACTGTGTGTTTCTATAGTGCTATTTCTAGATTACTTTTATTCTTATAACTCTGAAAATTCAACCAGTTTTAATTCTTTATATGTTTTCAGCTGAACACAGTGTTATTGTAGTACCATCATTAAGCTTGTGGAAGCACAGACATAACCTGGATAGAGTTGGTGGATCTCATATTTCACCCTCACTGTCACTTGGGGTTTTCCGAGTCATGAAGTCCCTGCAGCACAGCCCCTAAACTCCCCTTGGAGAAACATCTCCAGACTGTAGCTGCACCGCTTTGTTTCTCTGCCCTTCAGTGTGAACCATAGAAGTATCACAGAAGGTGGCACTATGCAACCCAATCATTACCAGCTTTGGAGTAAAGTCAAGTATGTGCTAAATGCTTGAGTGACAACTGAACTTCAGCAAGTTGAAGGTCCAGAGTATACAAGAGATTTAAATTAGAGATTGCTGAAGTGGGATTGAAATTTGTTTTTCTTCTGTCTACTGGGTATTTTACATTATATAAAATAAATACTAGATTATAATTGCCAATCTGGTGTCTGGTATTGATTTAATTCAATAAGCAGCTTCACCTCCACTTTTTGCATGCACTTGCCTTAAAATATATGCATTATGAAGACAGTGATTCGAAGTCTTTAGGAAATCAATATCAAGACAGGATTCTGTTCTTCAAATATTGACAGCAGAATAACTCTGAGAAACAATGACAAACAATAAAAGCAGGAATAGACAAAATTAAGGCTGTAATTCTGTTGTAGTTAGGCTCTACAGAAGTCTCAAACAGTCACCTGGTATTACATATTGTATGTGCTTCAGCAAATAGCTTGCATTGACCCCTGGCTGTCAGAATTTCTGGTTGAAAACATGTGACCATTGAGAGGAAAGACTGTGTTTGCCAATAATTTCAATACAGTTGGCTGTTTCACTTATTTTCTGCCAACAACTTGCACAGATTTTCTTCAGCCATGAGTGTGCACTGGGAAGATATAGAAGGATATATGTAGACTGTTACCATTAGTATTGTTTTAGCCTTTGATAATTTCCCTAGAACTAAGTAAAACTTATGTTGAAGCCTGTAATGTTCCAGTATTTAAACTGAGCAGCTATGTGTGCTAATATATTGTGGTTTTGTAATGGTAATTTAAAAATCCTTTAGTACTGGCAGCTGAATTTCCTGTGCATTGGATATAGTTCCAAGAAGTTAAAGAATGTCTTTTATGGTGTAAAACATGTTACAGTTAGTGCAAATCATACTGGTCGCTTAGTTGATGTGGTTCTGAATCAAATTGTCACAGACAGTTCAGTACCGCAACAAAGGAGTAATACTGTGTTATTAACATTCATTCAGAAAAAAAATTTTTTAAATGCCATTCAAAACCCTAGTCTGTTTTGACTTTATCACTCTGAAATATCTGAAGACAGTCCAAAAGTCTAGATAATGAGACAACAGTACTTGTGAATGGCTTGCTGGGTTTTCTCCAACTGATAGACACGGAACTCCATGTATCTAATGTCTTGATCTGGTGGGTGCTGGCACTCTGGCTATAGTTAACAGGGGCTGGAATGAGTAGTGAGTGTTCATTACATAGGTAAGAGTATTTCTTTTCAGTAGGTTGAAGGTTTATCAAGTCTTTCAAGTATTACCCCTTTTGTAAATGTCATTGAATAAACAGGCAAGATCTATTTTGATCTATTTTTCATTTCTGTCTTTCATTTTTGCAGTTTTAACAAATGCTGAATTTCATGAGGATGTCAGTATTGGACCCAAATGAAACACTTGAGAGCTCTGTTCACATCTGATAGTAATTTTTTCCTTGAATGTACTGAAAATCACTTTAACCTGACATATTTCTGTATAATTTGAAACAGAAGGAAAGCTTTGAGCCACCTCTGCCTGGGTGATGTGTCCTGACTGGTAAATCAGTAAGTGGAAGCTGGGTGGCACTCTGGTCTTCTGCTCTTTATCAGCTTTCATCGTGGCTGCAACTGCAGCACTATCTATGCACACAAGCGTGCTGACACCATATTTACTGAAGCAAGGCTGTTATGGGATTTAGCCAGAGAGGTGCCTGAATGGGTTACAGGCAGGAGATGGGCGTTCTGCAGAACAGTGTGGTTTTGGTCTGTAGGGTGTTGAATTTCGTGTGGATCATCACACCAGCACTTCTGTTGTTCCTTCATTATTCTGTCACTTCTTTTTCTTCCCTTTAGTTGGGAGCATCATTTGCCATGTTCATTACTTACAGACATATAGAGCAGGATCAGTATTTTACTGTATCTGACCAGATTTCTGTTTAGAAAGGAGGACCAAAAAAAATTTACATCTTTTATTTCATACACATAATAAACCTGAAAATGCTGTTTCATAAATAGCAGAGGTCTTCTCTATGTATTTCTGCTCTACATGCTAAAAGAAACAGAAAATGCTCATCACATGAAGATTATGAAGTACGCAACAGTTTGTTAGTAACAGAGGAGTATTTTAACTACTAGGACTGGCCAGTTTAAATTGTCCATCTGTAGGGAACAGTCTTTAAGGTTTGTTTATGACAAATTGGAGCAACTGGGACATTGCAGAATGCTAGAAGAGTGATAGATTTCTGCCTGTAATTAAGGTGGAAGAAAGGAGAGAAGCACTGAGCAAGGTTCTCATTAGCTGAAAGCTTGTTAGATTGACATACATTTCAGGCAAACTAATGGAAAAGTTGTTAGTGAGAAAAAAATTGAAAGATATAATGCAATCACAAAATATGCTTGAACAAGGCAGT